>NW_017728949.1:71910869-71920913 GCF_001723895.1 Crocodylus porosus
TGGGGTCGTCTGACCCCAGTTATCTTTCTTGCTTGGTGCAGGGAGGGTGCAGGGAGCTGGACCTGATGATCTTCCAAGGTCCCTTCTGGCCTTACAATCTATGAATCCTTGAATGGGGCTCAGACGCTGGGAGGTATGCTTTGAGTGCCCCCAGATTGCTGGCATCAGCTAGTCCAAGCACCCTGCTTCCCCGATGCATGGAAGGGGAAATGTCTGTTTTGTTCCTCCCAATGTAACCTAGGGTAATTAGAGGAAAGCACAAAACTTAGAATGCTTCTTCCTGGGCCTTTTTGAACCTCTGTACTTGGCCATTACATCCAGTTTCAAAATGCCCCTGCTCTTAATTAGATGCAACTGAGAAGATACAGACATTTTTGCTGTCATGGTGACCCAGATTATATCAACCTATCTGTTTGTACTCTTGAAAGATTTTTTGCTGTGAAGTTGGGCAGAAAATCAAAGACGTGGCATTCAGAAATATGTTTCTGAAAATTATATGCCAGAATAGGTTTTATTTAAGCAGCATTACAAATAATTCCATGTTAACACTTTTTTTTTTAAAGTTCCAGTCTGTGGATACAATTCAGGATTTGTCTTTTATGTTCACATTTACTTTTTATTTTTTTCCAGGAAGAAGTTTAAATCCTGGAGCCTTCCCAGTGCTAGTACTATAATAACTCTGTCAATTCACCAAGTTATTATTTGAAATAAAGTGATCAAACATAATAATCAAATTTCCATGCATTACAGTGAATTAATATCTGTTTTTCTAATGAAACATCACTATGGATCCCACTTTTTAAATTTATATAAAAATATGTAATCCCCAACTACATGTATAATATGGCAAAATAGTTTCTCTGTCAAAATAGCATTATGCTACACACTTGCCTTTGAATAGCATATTTTCCTACTGGGGGGGTTACAAAATTGGGCCCAGCGACACAAGAAACACAGAAACACATTGTCCAGAGAACAAATGACATGAAACACAATTTGTCCATGAGCTTTCATTAACTCGGTGCATCTTTACCCTTTTAAAAAATGTCTTAACAAAAAACCTTGCCTTAATACGCTGATATAGCCTCCTGCTTCTATTCTGATCAGATCAAAGAAAAGGAAACAAATCTGTCTCCGGACCCCTATTTATCCGTTTGCCAGTCTCACAATCAGAGAGAATCTAAAATAGATTCTATCTAAAATAGATTCTATCTCTGTCAAGAAAGATATAAAGTTCATTTAGTTGAAGTGGTTTGTGAGGGCACGGAGACCTTAACAAATGGCCCTATTGTGGAACTTCTTTGGGATTGATTTAAATGTTCTTTTCCATTTGACATGTAAGGGGCATATATTAGATGGTATTCAGATACTTTTAAAAACAGAGGTAAGTGTTTCCAGTTGCTAATAACTTCCAGAAAGTTTATTCATAGCCTAATTTTAGACATGAAGTTTATAGAACATTGACAACAATGAACCTGTAGGTTTTATTTTTTTTAAGAAAAAAGAAAAACAAAATGAAAATAAATATTATTATTTTGATTTGAACAGGCATTTAATGTAATATATATTTGTATTATCAAATAGCTCAAACACCTGATAGAAGAGGTTTCTTGCATTTTATAGATTTTTAGTTGGAGGTATATTGGAACATGCATGCACACAGGTTATCATGCACACCCCCATTTAAGATATCAAACTTCTACCTTGAAATAATGATACTATATGAGAGGCTTAGTATTGTTACATATCTGCTGCTTTTCGCCATTATTAAGCCTGGCAGCAAAATTTAGCTTTGCCTAGAGTCAAAATAACATTAGATGGATCTCTTGCTCAACTAGTCTCCTTTTCCTCTATTTTGTGACTTCTGAATATATGCCATTAAATGCATGAATTTTGCCACAGGCATATTCCCTAGAAAGTCTGAATTCATGAGTACTTTGAAAATAAAAAGGCAGTTGAAAAAGATGGTGATTTAAAATATATCAAGAGCAATAAAATATTTCATGGAGAAAACAGAAATTGAAATTGGCAAAACATTTTCAACTGCTGCTAAATATAAATAAATGTGTTTAGAGCTTGTTCCTTTCAGACACAGTGGAAAGTCTAACTCCAGCTGAAAAGAGGAAAAGCTATCAGTTTGTTTAATTGGTTGGTTTTGAGGGGAGGTGGGGGGGTTGGTTCCTGTCAAGAACCAATTGTTTTGGCCTATTTCATGGACTTCATCTCGTTTGGCATTATATAGAAAATATATTTTCAATAGGTGTTAAAGTCACCAGCTACTTTATTTGGGGACCTGGTCCCTGTGGATATTAAACAGTTTACTTGGTTTCTTGACCAACTGTATAACGTTAAACTTCTCCCCTGCTTTACCTGTGGCAGGTTAGTGTGTTATGTCTTTAGCTGCATCAAGGTTGATAATAGTTTTATAAAAAGTTTAGGATAATATAAAAAGGTTTGGATAGGGATGATTTGGCCCCAACAAGATGGTTTGATTAGGTGACCTGTGGCCGTTCCTTCCAGGCCTACTTCTCTATGATTTCTGTGAACTTCCAGAACTGCTAACTCTGCAGTGAGCTAATGCAGCCTCTCCCTGGGCACATCTACACAAGACACTTTACTGAACAGTAGACTAATCTACTGTGCAGTAAAGCATCACTGTCTATATGTGTTTGGCATTTGCTGAGAAGTAAATTAGTTTACTGTTCAGTTAGCTAGTACCTGTAAATAGAGGTACCAGATTACCTGTGCGGTAGTTATTGCATGGTAGTAATCGTAGACATTCCCAGTCAGCCACACCAGCAAGGGGCCACAGGGGATGGGGGAATTCTCTGTCCCCAGTCTTAGTGCTGCTTATTTCCTGGTGCCCCACAGGAGCTGGGAGTTGACCAGTGCCGGGACTGAGGAGCTCTCTGCTTCCCTGCTCAGGCAGGGGTTGGCCAGGAGCTGTCCTGCTTATGGGGCAGCTGCCAGCAAGCTCCCTGCTGGGTGAGGATTCTTCTGTTTATTCAAAAGTGCAACAGCTCCTGGTGAGCCCCATTCTGTCGGGAGGCCCAGCAGGGCATGGGGCTCGCTGACAGCTATCAGGACTTCTCCTGATGTGCATGGGGCCAGGAGACAGCTGCCATTGCAGCCAGCAAAGCTCACCAGGCCCCAAGCACATCAGAAATGGCCCCTGTGCCCCCTGCCAGCTCTTGGGCTTGCATCTTTAAGGAGCCTGGAGCTCCTAGAAGGAAGGCTTACTTCTCAGTATATTATTGTGCAGTAAGCCTATATCACATTAATAGCAAGTATAGACATGCCCCCTAAGTTCTAAACTCCCAACAGTATGCTTCTTCCTTCTACTAATTGAATTAATGACCACTTCCATATCTCTCCTTGTATCTCATGGACTTCCATTCCTTCCCCACTCATTTTCTTCAATTCCAACAACCTAGTTTATCTTTTCCTCCCAGTGCTGAGAGAGGAAAATATCAGTTGCCTGTATCAATGACCTAGCCAATAGTCTATTGAAACAAAGCCTGGACCTTTCTGGGTCTGCATGTCATCACTAGTGTGTCCTCGATCTCTGCACTGAACCAGCAATCTAGAGCAGAGTCTGAAAAATTAAAAAACAAAACCTGAAGTCATAGGAACACTACGTCAACATCCAGATTTAGGAACCCTGGCTCACAACTCGCAATGGAATTTGGGCATATGAAGGAAGGTTCTGAATTTCATTCTAAGGCCAGATGCCTAAACATTAAATATGGTGTTTTAAATCTAAATTTTAAATGTTTAAAGCCTTTGTTGAATTTGCGTGTTGCCCAGTTTTCACAAGGGCTGAGAATTTTCAATTCCTGCTAAGTCAATGGAAATTTTGCATGTTCAGCATCCAGGTATCTGTTTTAGGATTCTTGTGTTCATTTCTCCAGCTGTGTTTGCCTCTCCCTGGGTGGGAAGAATTGCAGGAGAAGCCCCCATGGCTGTCCTGCCTGGCCCGATACCCTGCCTGGCAGCAGCCTCCCGGCACTTAAAAAAATAAAATAAAAAGCCCTGCACTCCCCAGATGATAGCATTGATGATCAAGGCCTCTTGTGGCTTGTTGCAGAGCCCACCCATGCAGCGTGGGACAGTGGGGGGCAACACAGACCACCCTCACCCCTCCCACTTGGGACCCGTGCAGCAGTTGTCACATTGCACAGGTGCAGCGTGGCTTGGCAGGGTGTCATGCACTGTCTGGGAGCTGGGGTGGCTCTACATGTCAGATGGAGCCTGGCAACATTCAGGCCCAGCTGCCCCATGCTGTGTCGGGGGGCTTTGCCATGAGCCCTCAGAAGTCCTGATCACTGCTGCTACAGCCAATGAGTGCAGGGAGTTATTTATTTATTTTTTAAGTGCCAGGAGGCTGGGGCTGGGTGGGGGATGGGCCAGGAGGGAGATGGGGCTGGGGAGGGTAGCCATGGGGGCTTCTCCTGTGGCTCCCCCTGCCTGGGCAGAGGCAGGCACAGTTGGAGGAGCTGCAGGAGAACCTGCAGCCACCCAGCTGTGCCTGCCTCTCTCTTGCTGATCCAAATCTCTGACTCAGTGCCCAAATCGCGTCGAAACTCTGAAACAGATTTGGCCAAATTGAAATGGAACAGCGATCTGAAACACTGAAATGAATCACTGCCCCTCCGAAACAGCCAAATCCGAAACAGAAATGACACACAGCCATTTTGCACAGCCTTGCTACTTACTATTTGTGTTGCTGCAAGTGCATGCCTCTGCTCATTTGGAGGCAGATTGTTTTTTCTTCACAAGCTCTGTAGTTAAAATGTTCTATTAATGAAGGGATGTTTTTCCCTTTTTTTTTTTTCAAATAAATTCTTCCCTTAAGAGCATGTTCTGTTCAAGCATGGGGTCTGACACCATCTGCTCATCACAACTGCACATATCATTCAAGAGAATTTCAGTTTAGCAATGGCCACTCATTTGCACTTTTGTGGAACAGATGAGCAGGTTTCTAGACCAAAGGATTGCTTTATTAATCTTACAAAAAGGGAAGTTAGAGACAGTCTCCCTGGTACCCTATCTGTCTGCAGGCTGGCATCTTTAATTCTTAAATTTATGCCTTCTTTTATAGGGGAAATATCGGATCATTTCCAAGGCCATTTGTCTGGAGGAGAATATATGTGTTATTTAACCATCCAAGTAAGGGTTTATTTGGAAAAAGAGGGAGTTCTAAAATGCATTTCTTAGGGTATCTGGTAGGCATAAAACATCTCATTTCATCCAATAAGCTAGGGTTCTTAATTGACTTAAGGGGAACACACATTTAGAGGCAGTTCTGGGGTGGAAAGGGGAGGGAGGAGAGGATGCACTAGTGCAGCTGCATCCCACTTTGATTCCTCCTCCACCCAGACATTAAAACCAACTGCCTGGGAGGCCCAGCAGTGTTTCTAGTCAGCCAGTGCTGAAATAGTCAATTGACTTCATGGGTCATTATCATCTCCCTGGTTTCTGTTCATCTCTCTCCACTCCACAGGTGTCAAAGACCCTCTATCCCTTTTAACAGTCTTGATGTTCCACTATTCAAACTATCCCCTTTTCCTGCAATTTTGCTGTCAGCCATTCCTGATAATGTCTCTCTCTCTCATTTCACAGCCCTGCAGACTGTTGTGGGCTCTGGTTAAAAGCTTTAAGCAGAGAGAAAGTGAAGAACTGGAGGCACTGTCAAGATACTCAAGAAGGCAATATTTTGTTTTTTAGGAATCTGAATAATAGATGTACATTTAACTATATTAACTATAGGACTAATGACACAATATCTTTTGAACATTTTGACTATATTTTGCCTAGTTGTGTATTTTTAAACTTTATATATAATCTAGCAAAGAGCGCATCCTTCAATAGCGATATTTGCTTTGATCTGAAACTGAATAATACAGGACTACACCCGTAGCATGCAAGTAAAAGCATCTAGGTTCATTTTAACTGGAGAAAAATGTGTGTTGTTTTATATGCAACTATATGCCACACTATCTGCATCCCCCTTTCCAAAATTTTAGCTCCGTCCATGTACACATTTGTAAGAATGGCTTTAGAGTGCAGAGTGCACCTCCCTCCCCTCTCCTCACCCCAGCCCTATTGTAGAATAAAGTAGAAATAAAATCCACTTTACAAAGTAATTACCTTAAAAGGTCAATAGAAATCTTTTCAGTTTTTCAATGGACCATAGGGTCACCACCCCAAACTTCTGCCCCACAAAATCAAGTGGGCTCTACCTTACATCTATATACTTGTAGTGCTGCCAGAATCATTCTTCTATGAATTTTATTGTAAAGGCCTTCTTTTGTTCTAGTGTTTATATTTTCAATGTGCTTCTTCCAACTCAGATTTTTGCTAAAATACATTCCAAAGTATTTAAAGGAAGACACCACCTCTAGTATTTTTATTCCTGTAAAAAAAAAAAAATGTTTCCTCTTTCTATTCAACCTCCACCCCATACCCTGAATTTAGCTGTATTGGTTTCCAAGGTATGTGAGGTACAAGACTTCTGAAAAGCATCTAATAACCTTTGCGCTAGAGACAGACATTACACATAAACTGGTTTAATTGATCAGAAACTGGTTTAAACCTGTAACAGAGAAGATGTTCAGTGCACATAAACCAGTCTGAAAATGGCTGAAACTGGTTTGAGATAAACCTGGCTGAATGGAGTATCAGGCTTCACTGATTTGGGTCAAACTGATTTATGCAATGTCTGTCCCAGACCTTGGAGGCCTATTTGGAACTGTGACAATATTAATGTATCACCTGTATAAAGACAGAGAGGAATAGGGTCATTCAATATCATGGGTGCATGGAACTGATTCCTTCTTTGCACCTGGCTAAGATCATTCACAAGTAAATTAAAACGTAGCAAAGGAAACAACCATCCTTGTCATGCCCATCTTAGCTAGGAAACTATTGGATAGGGCATTGCCAATCTCATAACTCACCCTAGATGCTGTATTTGGATAGTAACTAACAAAGAATTGAGATCTCTTTATCCATTGATGTTATTGTCAGTTTTTTCCATAATTGTAATGTGTCTCCAGAGTCAAAGCCCCCTTTAGAACTATCAAGGTATATCAAGATAAATGATTTTGTCTTTTTACTAGTGCAGCTCTAGCCAATGACCCATAAAGGAATAGCTTTCTCTGATACCAATCTGCTCTTCTCCCAAAATATTACTTTCAGCAAGCTATGTGTGAAGATGAAAAAGTAAATGCCTCCCAGATATTTTGGCAGGAATACATTCAAGACTAATAAGGTGATATGACACAGGATCTCCCTTTAACATTATTTTTAAAAATGGTGACCATTATATGTTCATTCTACTGCTTTGGATGAAGGTCCTCTAAAATGATTATTTTAAATTTTTTGTTCAAAATTAGGCACAACCAGTCAATTTCTTGACGATTTCTCAGGGAAGAGATCTAGGCTGTGGGTCTTTCCATGTCTCATGTATATCCTTTCTAAGGATATACGTGATCTTACTTGAAATTCAGAGATGAGATAATGATCTTCCTGTATGTTAACAGATAAAATTTCCCCCAGGGACAAGCTACCATTTCCTTCACCATCTGTACATTGTTTAAATTTATTTTTAAAAACTATGATCCGTGCATCTTCAGGAATACGTGCACTGCAAATTAAGCTACTTTTGGGGGGATGAGGTTGCCTCTTTGTCCATAATTTGCCAAATATATCAGTTATAATTAAGTTTCCTTGTGGCTGCCAGTTCCTCCCATAGCATGTTTGATATTGTTTCTTTTTTTTTCTGTTTATTTTTTTATGGTCTATTTTAATCTTCTTGATCTGTTGGAAACTAGCACAGTCATTTTAGATTTGTATTCCTCCAAGGCTTCTATTAAGAACTCTTTAGTTTTAGAGCAGTTTTCAAACTATTTTTTCTGCTACTGACACTACCTATTGCCAACAGAGATGCTCTCTTTTATGACAGCATTTTCCAAATGTGAGACAACAGCTTCGTATTGACTAATTGCATCTTGGTCTTTGTGTACTTTGAGAATGAGATAAGTGGCCTGAGAAAGTATCTTTGACTAGAACAACACATTTTTCCTTGTAACTCATTATTCCATTGAATTCTCTTTTTATTGACTGCTTCTAATTTGGGAAGCTAGTTGTATAGTTTTTGGGAAAGGTTCCCCATAAGATTCTAATGGAAGTTTTAGAGAAAGAGGGAAATGGTCATTTTCCACACATAGTAAAATTTCAAATGATTTATACTTATACTCGTTCTACTAGTATATAATCTATCATGCTTGGTCCTTTAGTCATAACAAATGTGATTGCCCCAGGTATATCGTTACTAGTTCATCCATTAAGCATTCTAAAATCCTCCTCTGCAATGAATTTCAGGAGGAATCACCTTCTTCATTTGGTTTCTTATCACATAAGGTTGCTGGGGAGATTCTCCATTTTTCAGTTATGACATCTTTACTATCATAAGGCATCAGTGCCACCAAAGTTATAAGTGCTTTCTTTCTCTATGAGAAAAAATTATTATGCTGGATAAATATAATAATAGATTATTTCCTATTCCAATTCTGACATTAATTTTCTTTATAAGCATTGCTCTTCTCCTCTATACTTCAGTTTTCCAATATTTTTTCACTAGGTGATATATGCCACAGGTATCATATGTATGGTGTGGTGTAGTACAGTAACATTCTATACTGTACTACTGTAGTGTATTGTGTCATATTGTATCATATAAGGCCATCAATTACCATATACAGGATGGAAATAGAACTCAGTGGTTGCATCTACTTCTGTGCTTTACTGCAGAGTTGACTAATTTGCTCCACAGGAAAGCATCACCATCTACACATGTGCCAGTATTAGGGCAGAGTAAACTAATTAAATCCACCATAAGATAATACTATCAGGGACACTACTATGTTACAGTGGAGTCATTAGGTGCAATAAAATGCACGCATAGACTATGACCACCAGGTACAAATTGCACTCGCTCAGGCCAGCCAGCCAGAAGCCAGGCCTACCGGCCCATCTGCCACCCAGGGCTATTACCCAGAGCCTGGGGCTGACTACCTGTTCCTCCTGCCAGTCTGGGGCTGCTCCACCCCACCTCAAACTGCTGCTGTTCTAGGCACAGATGTAGACACTGCAGCTGGGAGCTGTTGACTCTGGCTCAAAGAGCTCCAGAATTCATTTTGTTATATTAATTATACATGTAGATACACCCAGTATCTTCTAGATTCAAATCCCATTAGCTTTGGGCTGCGAAGGTCTGTGGTATTTGGCCCACATCAAGAAACTAAGGATTTTGTTTAAGTAAGCTTACTGGGTGGTGCTAGATTTTTATTATTCCACAGCTTCCAGGAGCATCATATGACCCATGTCAGAGCTGAAAATTGTGGTTAGGGGAAAAGCTACATTTTGATTAGGTTTGGAATGGGAGAATGCTATGCTTGTATGCAGAGCAACCATGGTGATTTATTTCAGGTAAACTGAAATCTGAAATGAGCCTACAAGGTCATTTCAGAGGGGTAAAATTCTGTACTGGCCAAGTCATGAAAGAAGTGGGTAACTAAGACATTCAAATAATATTTCCAAAATAAATAAATTTAGATGAAAGTTATGCATTCCAACTACATATTTTTTGCAATTCCTAGCACAGGAGATAAGTTTAAAAACTGAGCTTCACTAACTATATTTCATGGCTTATCTGTTTGAAATTATATCCAACATATTAATCAAGAAGGGATATGACAATATGTTGTTTCATAGTTTCATAGTTTCTAGGGTCGGAAGGGACCTGAGCAGATCACCTAGTCCAACCCCCTGCCATGGCAGGAAAGAATACTGGGGTCAAATGACCTCAGCAAGATGTTCATCTAACCTCCTCTTAAACACCCCCAGGGTAGAAGCCTGCACCACTTCTCTTCGAAGTTAGTTCCAGACCCTAGCCACCCTGGCCATGAAGTAGCGTCTCTTGATATCCAACCTAAACCTACCCTTTGCCAGCTTGTGACCGATATTCGTGGTCACTCCTGG
>NW_017728949.1:71921833-71947726 GCF_001723895.1 Crocodylus porosus
CCAGGGGACTTGCAATGACCTGGGCCAATTCCTTTAGAACTCTAGGGTGTATTTCATTTTCTGGATGTCATAAATCCTTTAAAAAAAAAAATTAAGGTCTTCAGATGTATACATATGCCCTTTTTTTAGATTTGTAAGAGCAACTGTTCCTTAAGAACTTTGGAAAACATCATAATTTAGGATATGCACTTGGAGAGAGACTTGCTAGCCAACAGAGAAGCTAGACACTACAGACATATCAGCCTGATAGGGCCTTAAGGACTCTAAAGGCCCTGGACATAGTGTTGATTGTGGGGGGTCTCTATACATTTAACTACGTGACAGTTATTGAGTGTGTGTGGATCTATGTGGCATTTCATATCATCATGCATTTGCATTTTTGTATGTTTGTGTTATCATGCTCTTGTTCTCTGTCCTTTTTGCCCCCTTTCTGTTTATGATTTGTGCAGGAGCAAGTGTCACACATACTTTTTGTTTGGTCTTGTTTTTTTTTAAAGGCTGATGGATCTTAGGGGGCTTTTCAAGTGGGACCTCACACCTCACAGGATATAGATGAACTAGAGAAGGTACAGAAAAGGGCAACAAGGATGATTAGTAGTATGGAGGGGCTTCCATATGAGCAGAGGCTAAACAGACTAGGCCTATTCAGTTTAGGAAAGAGATGTTTGAGGGATGACATGATAAGGTTTAACAAAATAATTAATGGTGAAGAGAAAGTAAATAGGGATTTATTATGATCTCTCACAATACAAGAACTAGGGATCACACAATAAAACTAGTAGGTAGTAAGTTTAAGAGTAATAAAAATAATTTCTTTCAGTGTGTAATTAAAGCGTAGAACACATTGTCACAGGTCACTATGGACAAAGCCTTGGAGGAAAGGTGTATCAGTAATTTTTTAATGTGGGAGTTAGGGGTACAGACTCTGAATCAGAACTTCCTTGACCTTAAGTGCTAAAGGCTGTGTGAGAAGAACAGTGAAAACTATCCTGGTCACACCCAGTTCACTCTTTCAGCACTCACTCTCTGCTACTATGTGACACAAGAGATTGGGCAAGATGGATCTATGTTCTGACACAGTAAATGGCTGTCCTTATGTCACGTTATAGGCCCTGGCTCTGAGGACCCATGACTTAAGATGACACTGCTGCCTGAAACGCATGATGAAAACCTCAGTTTTAATTCTAATTAAGCCAGTAAGTCCCAACAATCAGATGGAATCCCAGCTTCATTCTTGAAGTAAGTGATGAATGGACATGGTTATACAGGTGTAAGATGAGTCCATCACAAGGGTCTTAAATAAAATTACCAAATGAAGTCTTCAAATGCCATCAGTATTAGTAAATTAGGTCAGGTCAGGCAGTTCAATACCTAAATTAGTTGAAATGCAATCCTAGGCATGTTTTAAAAGACACATTCAAATGAGGCAGTATGCGTATTGGAAGTGTGAAGATAATCATAATTTAAATGAGAAAATGCCTATGCAGCTTTAACAAGGCCTGACAGGGATTCTCTGCATAAGAAGCTTAGTAAGCAAAAGGAAATTTCCACAAATTAATTTGACCTTGATGAGGGTGCATATTTTTATCAATCAAACTTAACAAATATTGACTTTGGACATTAACCAAGTAGACACATAAATATTTGGGTTGTTAAAACAGTTGTCAAGTTCATTCTTCTTCTGGTATTATAGCCCACTGATAAAAATCTAACTTATATTACATTTCTTTTTCAATTTTGCCTAGTAACAAAAAGCAAGAATCTGATGGATTACCCTCACCTCCTAAATGAGCTGTTTTAGACAGACTGCAATTCAGAGTTTTGGCTAGGATAAATATACAAATGCTAGTATATTTAAAGCAATTGAGAGGTCTCTGACCATGTCCCAAACTCTCCCTCTTCAAATAGCTCTCCTCTACTAACAGGCTCCTGTTGTTAGGTGTTTTGTTTTGGAGATGAGAGGGGGGACATACAGTTTGTGGCCATGATTTATGTTTGAGGTTTCATTTGCGCTTGAGGTCTAGCAGGCTTACTGCCTGTCTAGAGTCCTCAGGCAGCCAGATTGTTCCCCAAATTCATTCTGGGGTGACCAAGCAGCACACACTATCATTATGGAGCAGCAGAATTCAGTAACTGTTCTGCCTCTTTACAAATATGAAAGACAACTTGATGGTACAAGATCCCTTTCTCCTATGTGTCTTCCTGAATTGAATGGAGTTTTCAGAAGGTAGTGTCAAAGTGCTTGTGTAGATGCTGACCAGGAGCAAATTGCTTCCAATCAGCCTAGGCAGCAGAGGGCCATAGAGGGTAAGGAGAGCTGTCCCGGCTTCCAGACAGCCGCCTCCCAGCTACCTGGAGACTGGGACCAATACTGATCCCCAAGTAGCTGGGAGGTAGCTGCCCAGCAGCTAGGACAGCTCTGCCAGCCCTGCAGGGATCAAGACAGGTCCTAATCTCCACATGGCTGGGAAGCAGCTGCCCTCCCCACCCTCTGTGGCCTCCTGCTGCCTAGGCTGACCAGAAAAAAATTGCTCCCGGTCAGCTTCTACACATGCACTTTGGTGCATTATAGGCAGTCCTTGACTTACAATGTTTCAAGTTACAACGTTTCACACTTGCAACGTTTATAAATTGACACCCTGTTTCACCTTTATAATGTCAGTTTCGATTTTACGATGCTTGATCTGATGCAATGCCATGCCAGCAAACAAATTCACTGTGCTGCTCATCTCCCTGGAGAACATCTGCCCAAACTTCCTTGGACACTTTCTTTAAGAAAGCAGACAAGACTCCAGAAAAACCTGTAGCCAAGACTCCTGAGAAGACTCCAGCCAAGAACCCTTCAAAAAGGCCAACCAAGAGGCCTTCAAAAAGTCCAGCAAAGTCTCCTCAAAGAAGACCTTCCAAATCAATATGATTGCTATTTACAACATAAATGCTTTAATGTAGCTATGTTACTCATCTATAATTGATACAGTACAACGCTCTGGGGTAGTTTTGGTGAAAATAGGGTATCGGGCCTTTGTTCAGAAACCAATCCTCCATTTATAACATGGTTTCTTATGAGAAAATCGATTCCAAGTTACAACATTTCAACTTAAGATGCGGTTTTCAGGAACCAATTCGTAAGTCTGAGGACTACCTATAAATTAATGTGGTGATTTTTAGTACCTGTATGTACTGGTACTAGCAAATGGCACATTAGACCAATATAATGCACAGGAATTGCTTTGCACGTGTAGATATTGATGCTTTACTGTGTACTAGATTAGTCTAACATGCAGTAAAGCATCTTGTGTAGATGTACCCTCAGTCAAACTAAGCGAAGAGCCGTAGGGATCAAACTGAAAGTTTCCCAGGAGATGGGAGGCTACAACTTTTGCCCAAATTGTTCATACATTCCATAAGGCAAGTCTTGCATTCAATTTGAAGAGTACCACAGGGTTTTATTCTAAAGTCTCAAATCTGTGCATCATGGAGAGGCCAGAATTCACCTAAAAATATCCTTGGGCCATTTTATTCTTATGTTGACACTGTATTTAAACTGCATTGAAATTCATTTCACAGCACAGCCTTTTATAGTATATGTTTATACTGTGTTTAGTAATCTTATTTCTTGCACAAAAGCACAAAAGCCAACACAGAATACTAAATATAGATATAAAGAGTCATTCAGGAGTCAAAAGAGAAGAAACATTTTGATAAGAAACTACTGAAGGAAGTAGTAGGCTATTCTTCCTCTTCTAAATAGGTTCTTTTAAAAAACCTTTCTTGTTTTGTATCATGAATACAAGTTTTCTGCAAAGCATGAGAATGACATTTATAAAAACAGAATTTTACTATTTATCCATGAACTGAGTGCAGTATGAGGGGAAAAAAGAGTGAACCCCATTGTACTGCAACCTTGTCATTAGCCTTCTTGCTGGAACTGGCAAAAGGGGTGTTAATTAACATCAGGTAACCGTAAAATAGGCTTATGGCTGTGGAAGAAATGAAACCCTCTGAGCCATTCAGTTTACCAAGAATGTCAGTGCTGATGTTTCCTCCCCAAAGGCCCTTTGAAAAGTTTGTTTGAAGGCAGCAATAGTAATGGAGAACCAAAAGACAAACTTTGCTCTTAGAATTTATTCTTTTCATTTACTAGCTCTGCTAGTAAAGACTGACTTCTCCACAAGCCACAGAAACTTCAAACAATATGCTGGCAGAGTCTGCAGAGCCCAGTTTAAAGGACTATTGTGCAGCAAGGCCTTCGGAGCTCAGGAGTTTCCTAGAACGCATAATGTATTCACATTCATTTATAAAAGAAATAGAGCAACCAAGAGAGTTGGGGCAAAAGTTGAAAATTTACAAATTACTGTTCTGTCTTTTCCTGGCTAGGAAAGGTAACGTGGCTAAGTGGGTCTAAGCCTGTTGAATAGAAGGGTTTACATGCACAATTCAGAACAAAAAACCCCTAAGTATCTGCCCCTTGATTTAGCTGTTTGTTGAACAGTAAACATTAAGAAACCTCACTGGGTATTTTCCCTCACTTCTTTCAAGTTTTATACTAAGTACTGTATAGCCAAGGAAAATACAGGCACTCTGAGCACTCAAAAAATCCCAAAATGGAGAACAATTTTTTGCTGTTATCTATTTTTTATGAGACCTAGTAAAACAACTGAGATATATATATATATCTTATTCTTCAAATCTATCCAAAAATGATTTGCAGAGAACATATCCAACATCAGCCAGTGCCCTGAAAGTACTCTGAATTCTTAAATGGAAAGTTCATTGCTACGACTAGCTTCTTGAAAGTGACACTCCTGTGAAAGATGTTACATGCCACAGTAAGGACTGCATGAATAGTAAACCTGGCTTCATAAAATTAATGTGCAATTTTGCACAATAATCTCCTGTGTCTTTTGCTAATATTAATTTAGAGGACCACGTGCTCCCAGGGAGAAAGCAAGGAGCAGGCAGGCACAGGGTCATGGGGCTGGGCACACCAGCGCTTGCCTGCTCCTTTCTGAGATCTCCCCAAGAACACTGGGAGCGGCCCCCCACTGGCATGGAAACCATGCAGGGGGTGGCAGGCCCAGAGGCATGCTAGCATGTACCCCTGCTCCACAGAAGCCCCGAAGCCAAGCATTGCTGGTGACAGGCCAGTCTGGATTCTGCCATTACTCCAAGTATTGCAGGGGAAAGGGGGCCCAGAGAGCCCAGCTGAGGATGGAATTGGCTGTTCAGTGATGTGAGAACAGTTCTCAGCCCTGGGGCTGCTGCACGATCCCTGCTGCCTTGCACCCCAGTGCCTCCGCCTTGATTGCAGGACACACATCATGGGGAAACTCCAGGCCCCACTGCCACTGTGATCACAGCTCCCAGGGGAAATCACAGCTCCTGGGGAAGGACAGGTACAGTACAGGTGCCACAGCCCCTGCCTCCCCATCTGGTGGTTCAGACCCACACATATTCCTCCCAGTAGCAATGGCTGCAGCAGACCCCAAGCTCCAAGTGGCTAGAAGAAGAGCCTGGGACAGCTCCTCCCACCTCCTGGAGCCCAGGCCTGACCCCTGCACCCCCTGCGAGACCCCTGCCAGCTCAGAGCTGCCCAGTGACCCCTGCCAGCCTAGGGCTGGCACCAAGAGGAGGCTGGTTCTCCCTCTGGCTACTGCAGGGGGGCACAGCAGGGCAGGAGCAGCTCTCGACTAGTCTGCTCCTGTTTGGTTGCAAATCTGCACCCGACATGGGTGCAGATGTAGATGTGTTCCCAGACAAAGTTTAGTGAGCCTGACTTTACTTCACAGTAAGTTCAGGCGCATTAATTGCGCATGTAGACACACCCACTGTGTAGTTACACACACAGATAAATCTTTGCATAATCAAAAAATGAATTTCTTCTGGCTGCATCTACATGAGATGCTACTGTGCAGCGGTTACTATGCATTTGTTTAGTACTTGTATAAGGTGCCAGTGAGCGTCCTTTTTGCGACGCTACTGAGCAGTAGCCTAATGCTACTGTATAGTGGCATCGTGTCACTGGATAAATACTTGGATAGCAAGTCCACCCTGAGTCTTGGGCTACACAGTTATCAGTATCTGAGCTAGCTAGTCTTTAATTATCTATGCAAGCTAGAGTCATATCCTTGGATTACAGGGTAACCATGATGCTAGGCAATAAGTTTTTCATGGTAGGAGCCATGTATTAGTACTTGTTTGTCCAGTGCTTAGTAGTAGGTCCCTGTTCCTACCTGGGATTTTTCAGTATTACAGTAATGTAAGTACTGAATAAAAAATAATAAGAGGCACTGGAGAATGCTAGGGACTATATGATAGAAAATACAGATTATTATTATTGTGGTGTAAAGGCTGGTCTAGGAACTAGTTTTCTAGTGCCTATACAGAAAACACATTTTCTGTAATAGATGATTTCCCATATCTTAAAGTTTGCTTACATGGCAAGAGTTAATTTAAGGTCCAGCCCAATGATAGCAGGATTGCTTCCTTCTTTTATTAAATATTTTGTTTTGCTCCCACCTGACCTATTTTTCTCTGCAGTAGACCATTTCAGCTGAGCTGCAGGTTGTTAGCTAGTGGCATAACAACATTTTCCAAAGACTCAATATAATGCTTCAGACTCAATTCAGTTACATAAATGTTCTAGAAATAGCAAAATTACCACTACTATGCTGTTAGATGAATTATTAAAGGATTTAGGGTAAATTAAGCCAAATTTACAAATCTTTTTTTTTTCCGTTAAAGAATATGATTTTTAAAAGCTCACAAGATTATCAAGGCAAGTTCACATCAAAAGCAAAATCTTGAAAAATGCTGAATTAATAGAAATGCTCAGTGTTCCTTCTCCACACAACTGGCAATATTAATTGCAGGCGCAAAAGCATAACTATAATTCCCTCACAAGTTTTCAAGCTTGTTTAACATTCTGCTCCTTTTACTGAGGTATGAAAAAATGGAAACTTTTCTTTCTTCATCTTACATTTAGCCTCTCAATTCCTTAACTGATTTGCATTCTGCAATATTAATATTTCATATTGTCAGCAATAAACAAACATTTCACAACATAAAGTGGAGTTAAGATTCTAAACTTTTGTCTTGACTCAGGCATTACCAAAGTTAAATAATGTTAATGATATTAGATTCCTTCAGACAACATTTTTTGCAAGCATATTTTGAGTATGAAATATGTTAATGATTGTAAAGTACCCAAGAGGGCCATATAAGCATAGATGGATGGCAAGATTAATAACTGGAATATTCATCATCCTAGAAGGCACAGTGCCTTTATAAATGGCTGACAGACTTCATGTTCATATTCAGAGTCACATTTGTTTCCTCCAAGATTAAAGTGTAACTTAGAGCATGTGCCACAGACAGAGCTTCTTATACATTTAGGCAATGGACACCAAACCTGCTCAGTCCCTAGCACAAAAGGGATATAAGTAGGTAGCATATCATTACATGGTTATCTTCCCAGTCAGAATCTGTAACACTATCATTTTTTTCTTCTTTCAAGTCACTTCTCAAACCTCTTTGTTAAAGATAAAGGAAGCTGCCCCTTGTAATAATATGGTATGTGTGGAGTTAAGATTGAACCTCCTAACTGGTTACAGATGGCATACATGCTGTACCACTTTATTAACCTCTTCTTATTCAGTATCATGGGATAAGTACAGACATTCAGAAAGTTCTCAAGGCAAGTACTCTATCATGTTTTACTTAAAGCACTATACATTAAAGTGCTAGCAGTCCAAACAGACATTCAGTGTTTGGTGCATGTAGGGAGAGGGGCGGGCTGGGGGGGTTGTGGTCTGCCCACACAGGCCAATGGGGGTGTTCCTTCACACCTTCTACGAAGCTGCCAGCGTGCCCCCCCGCCCCCCAGCTGTTGACTGTTAGCAGTAGCTGGAGGAGGTGGGGGGTAAGAAACCCTGGGCCCTTTCCTCCACAGCAGTCCCAGCCAGGCAGTGCCACACCATGGGGTCAGGGCTGCTGTAGGAAGAAGGACCCCAGACCCTTTCTCTTTTGCCCCCCCCCCCCGGCAAGGCAGAACTCTTGGTGAGCACAGGAGGAGTTGTGGGGGATCGGGTCTGGGGTCTTTGACCCCATAGAAAATCTTGAGCTGTGGTACACCACTACCTGGCCAGGAGGACTACAAGGGAAAGGGGTCTTGGCTTTGCATCCCTTCAGCCTCTCTAGCCAAGCAGCAGCATGCTATAACAGAATGGTTAATTTAGAGCATGATCCACCATTTTTAAAGTCCGCTAAGAGCCATGAACGTCTGTTCTGTTACAGCTGTAAAGTATTTTCTGCACACTTAAAGTAGATAATCTAAACATTTGTACCTAGCCATAGTGACTAATATTCTTGTCCCATTTACTTATTTGTCTCACCTTTTGTTTTTTCGGAAGGGGCTATCATCTTCTATATATTTGTTCAACTCCTAAAGTAATATGGCTTGACCTGGCTCATCTCTAGGTGCTACGGTAATATGTTTAATGAATAATTATACCTCCTTGAAGCGAGGGGGAAATGGAAAGGAAAGAATGCTATGGGAAGGTCAGAAGCACAGCACTAATCAAGCCTGTGTAAAAATATTCTATCCCACAGTGACAGAACCAAGTTGTTACTCTTGGAAAATCAATATGAACATTTTTTTTTTTACGTATTTTGGATACATTTTATTCTTAAGCATCACTGACACAATTATTAACTAAAATTATATTTGCACATATATTAATACTAGTGATAAAATTTGAAGCAGCAAGATCCACATGGTTTTTAGATCCCAGATTGTGTTTGCAGGTTTAACTCTCAGAAGGAAAAAAACAAACAAACAAACTTTAAAAGAGAAGCATCAAACCCAAGAAAATGAGTTTCATCATCACTTTCCAATGCATAATGCACTGTAAGGCTTCTGTATAACTTCATTCAGGGATCTTAATAAATTCAGAGAACATCTCCAGGCTCATAAAATGTCCTTCTTTCAAGCAGTCACTCCGGCGGTCCTTCTGGTGTTCAGAAGAATAAATCAAACACCAGGGGTATGTTTAGACGTTAC
The DNA here is from genome assembly GCF_001723895.1 of Crocodylus porosus. Classification (NCBI taxonomy): domain Eukaryota; kingdom Metazoa; phylum Chordata; order Crocodylia; family Crocodylidae; genus Crocodylus; species Crocodylus porosus. The sequence continues at coordinate 71,930,895 of NW_017728949.1, forward strand.
ATACACTTAGATCAATCTAACTAGGTTGAGTTGATCACAGTGCTAAACTGTGCATAAGTTCTGGGAGTTTAGATTGGGTAAAAAATGGCTGGCCCAAACTAACTTAGTTCACCTGAGGAGGTTCACTAAGTAAACAGGGCTAATCCTTGCCCAGTCTAGCTGGACACGTATGGATGACATTATGTGCAGTCACACAGAACTGATAGAGGAAATCATGCCATTGCAATCATACCAGCAGCAACACAGGACTAAGAGCCCATTATTGTGGCTAAGGAGGTTGATGCTGCTGTATTTAGCTGCTCTACAGTTCCTTCAACCCAAGGAATTCATGATTTATGTTATCATGCATCAAGAATATAATGTAAAAGGGTCACTAGAATAGAGATTTCTGTGACAGCAGATGATCCCCCAACATTGCACCCAGAAATTTAAAGCTGGGGTTATATTACAACTTGCCAAAGCCACTGCAGTATAATAGGATGACGACTTAAACAAGCCTTCAGAGTAAAGTGCCACTGTCATACCTGAGAAGCATGAGATATAACATACACATACAAATGATTTGCACAACCTCTAGCTCAGCATAAAATCATGCACTTTAAAATATGGCAATCATAACTTCACATTTTCAGATATACTCATTTACTAAAGGATGGTTGTCTACTGTGTATTTTATCCGCTCCATATGAAAAATTTATAAGCACTCTTAAAAATGTTTCTGAAAAATTCCAGGAACTCACTATCAACTTTCACCATAAAGTATCTCACATATAAAATTTCTTCTAAGTAGCACTAATGCATTAGTTCTTAGTGCCAGGAAACAGGACTCCCCATAACAAGGGAATAACCGACTTAAGTGATAAATATCAAACTACATGCAGTAAATTAACAAAAGGAGGAAGAAATCAAAGCTTTGATTCAGTAATCACTGTAGGAGAGGTTATAATGAAATCCATCTTGTTTTCTCTACAATGCTGCTATAAGGACGGTAACCACTAAAATCTAGGGTTGCACACAACAGAACCAAGTAGATCGGGGGTGTCAAAGTCAGGAGCTGTGGGCTGGATCCAGCCCTTGAATCCCCATCATCTAGTCCCCAGTGTTGGACCTCAGTCTTGAATTGACTCGGATGCCACACAGTGTGCGTGCTGCATGCCAGTCTGCAATCCCCCACCAGGTATGCTGGATCCAGTGCTTCCAGTGCTCACTCTGGCTGGTCCAGGACTGTGCTGCACATGTTGCCTGCTCTGGCCAGTCTGGGGCAGGTGGCAGATGCCATGTGTGTCCCTGACTGGCCAGAGCTGATACTGAATCCAGTATCGGGAGTGCAGAGGGGGCCCATAGGCCCAATCCAGGAGGCAGAGCTGCCTTGCATCTTTTATCTGCCCCATGGGACCAGATGAGGAGGACATCCCTGAAGTAGATTAATTATTACCTTAAGTCTTTTTAAACATTCTTTTTTGTTCCTGATATACGTTTTACAACAGAACATAAAAATGGGGACTGATTATATCATTTTATTATCTGTATTGTGCAAGTCTGGTGCCTGAAACATTATTGTGGTGCCTGAACACAGTTTATTGTTTTATGCTGTCTTTAATTATCAAACCAGATTTGAAACATTGACTATCTTGATAGAAAGTCACTGTGGAATAGTTGCATTTATTGTGTACTTTCAAGGAAGACAGGAGAAGGAAAATATAGAGGGACATAGTAAGTAAGAAGAGGTGAACAGCAGTTTAAAAACTCGAAAGAGTGAGTACCAGTCACAGAACACTGAATATCTCAAAGTAGGAGGCCTTATAAAAGATCATAATTTTAGTTGAGAAATAAAAGTGTACTGCAATTCCACGATTTGACATCTCTTACAGTGATTACTATACCCTGAGATATAATCATTTTTTTTTAATGAAATAGCATTCAAAAAGACCTTCAAGAGCAACTGGCAGCCAAGGCAGCATTCTTCTCTGGATTTTCAAAAGGAGAAAAGGTGACCTGATTGAGAAATGCTGGTGAGCAGCAGTAGCTTTGACCCATCCTCTTTCAATAGAAGAGAAGTGCTCCCCGAAAGAGAAAACAGAGGACAAAAAGCTTATTCTCTTAATCACTCTCAAGAAACAGGGCCCAGCTGAGATCTACCAGGCAGCATGGTTTTCTATTCTCTTTCAAACAAAAAGAAGTGGACCTGACTTAGAAAAATATGGGAGTTGGCTGCTTAGTTGGCTTTGAGTAGAAGAGACTGCAAAATTGACTGAGGAATGTTGCAAGAGCTGCTAGATGCCATACTGTTCTTAAAGTGAACAAGACAGATAACATGTTCCTTTTATTAGGTGAACAAATAGGTTTTGATCTCTATGGTCTCTTCTCCCTGCACTGCCAGTTATTATTAATTGCATAGTGAATATAGCTAGGTCTATTTTTACCTTTTTATAGCTCTTTGCAACGAAATAACAAATAACTTAAAATAGTAAAAAAAGAAATGTCAGAAATGATTAATACAATCTGCAAATAAAATTAGTAATTTTTTATAATCACACTATTCCTCAAGCCATGGAAACCAGTGACACAAAACACAGTAGCTGATGTTAGTTCAGACTTCATAACACATCTTGTAAATTGAAGGGACAAATGAATTAAAAATACTAACAGGTACAGGTAAAGATTACAGATCCTTTATTTATCATGGGATTACACTAGCAAAAGGCTATCACTCAAAATATTAAAACAAAAAGATGAGGATAAAACAAGTTGAGCATACTTCATACCTGCTGAACAAACATGATGAATACTTCTATCTTGCATAAAGAGAATTATTTTTATTACAATACAGGATGGTCCCAGTGGCACCATGAACATTTTTCAATCTTTCTGACAATTGCCTATCTACTATTCTTTTCAGTGTTTCTCTTATTTTATATGTTATTACTGATCTCTTGAGCATATTTTAGCAAACAACTTTCTGTCTTTTCATTGACAGGATATTGCCCTTGTTCCCTTGCTTCACCTATAGCAAGTTAGGGTATTTTTGATGTTTTGGGCATTGGGACTGGTACCTGTATATGAGAGTTGTCTCTGAAATTTTTAAGAATAAGTTAGAAAAAAATCTGTCTAGGATGATTTAGATAGGGAACATAGGAAAGTAAAACTGGGAGGGACCCCACAAGGTCATCTAAGCCTCCTGATCCTGGTAGGATCAGCCTCCTGTTCAAGGCAGGATCAACATGCCTCAATGATCCCAGCCCAGTGTCTGCCCAACCTGCTATAGAAAATTTCCAGAAATAGAAATTCCAAAACTTTTCTAGGCATCCTGTTCCAATGCCTGACTACTGCCATAGTCAGAAAGTTCCTGCTAATCTCCAGCTTATATTTTCTCTGCTGCAGCTTAAGTTTATTACTCCTAGTCCTGTCCACAGAAAAAAAAAAAAAACTCATTTCCATCCTCTCTATAATAACTTTTAAGGTATTTGAAGACTGTTATCAAATCCCTCTGCAGACATCTCTTGTCCAGGCTCTATAACCCAAGGTCTTCCAGCCTTTCCTCAAAAATTATGCTCCTCAGACCTCTAATCATTCTTGTTGCTTTCTGCTGGACTCCACCATCTTTCCACATTTTTCTCAAAGTCTGGAGCCCCAAACGGGACAGATTACTCCAAGTGAGGCCTCACAAGTATCAAATACAGTGGAAGAATCACTTCCCTTGATTTGCAAGTGACTCTCTGCTAATACAACCTAATATGCTATTGGGTCCCCCCTCCCCTGTCCAGTACATGGGTCCAAGAACTTCCTTCTTCCCTCCCATCGTGCAGGCATACTGCATCTTTTGATCATTTAAAGGCACTTGAAGTTTACTGAACTCATGTGTAGAAGGGAAGGGAAAGTGGAAAAGTGAAAATGCTTCCAGCCCCGGAGACTCCAAAAGCAAGCACTGTTCTCTGCTCACCCACAGCAAAGCATGCTGGACTGGTTGCTCACTCCCTCTCTCTGGTGCCAGAGTCACAGCACTTCATACAATCATGGACGGGTTCCTTGTCAGGGCCGTTTGGAAATTATTTGATTAGTATGTGTTTCTGTACCATATGATTATATTTCTCTTTGTGCCTGTTTCTCTTTCCTGCCCATTTCCTTTTGTTGTGTTACTGTGACTTCTCCCTTTGCCTCCCTTAAAAGTCTGTCATTTGCCTGGTCTCTCTTTATTAAGGGTACCATTAGAATTTCTCATGTTTACTTAGCTTAGGATTACTTAAATAAAGAAAGAAATACTTTAAATCACCCTTAGGAGTTTCTGATTGTAAGTAAAGAAATCCATCATAATAACAGGTCGTAACTCATTCTTTTTTTTCCTTTCATCTTTCCTTCCTCGACATTAACATATAATACAAAAAAAATACAAAAAAGGCCACTTTATTATTGATTACCTGAAAAACATGTAGTTTATTTTAAATACCTTGTATCCTTTGACATTTCTTCCAGATCACATTTCTTCCAGATCTTTCATTATAATAATACAATCTTTTCAACCACTATTACTTTGAGGATTTTTGTAATGCCATTTCCAATGCCTTTGTTTAAGTGCATCATTCTGTTCCTTACAAATTTAATGGCATGTTATGTGTGAGTTCCAAAGCGCATTAGAAAACTATGGCATAAACAAGTAAATGAATAACAACAACAACAACAATAATAATAATAATAACAACAACAAGGGTAGTAATGCATTTTAAACTTTGATGTGAACTGAGACAATATTATAGAATTTATCTGGGGGGAAAATTCCACTGCAGCAGAGTAAACCCAGCAAAACCCTGTTATTTAGAATTGGCAAATAGATACTAAAATCAAAGCAGAAACTGAATGGACAATACCAGATATAAAAAAAGATGGTAAATTAAAGTGAAAGAGCTTAGGTTTCCATATGAACCTTAAAGAGGATGCCTTAAAAATAAGGAAAGCAATGCATTTGAGTAATGGAGTCACAGAAGAAAAATGGGATGTCTCACCTTCCACTGTCCTTTTGAATATCTTGAATTCTATTTTGGCTGTCTGCTGTAAGCATGCTTTCGTTTATCATGTCTCTCATTCATGCTAAATTTTATGGACAATAATCTATATAATTTTCTCTCTTCAACTCATTTTTCATTTACTTCAAAGTCTTTTTTCTTTCCAATTTAAACCATGCTATTCTAAAATTCTCTTTCTAGTACATAGCCTGAAGAACATTTCAGATGAGGATGCAGCAGACCTCCAATCAATGAACTACCAAACTAACTGATACAATCCTATAATTTAGCAGGGATGTTGCCTTGTTCATGTACCAAATGAACAATGCCCCCTTAGGGATATTTCCCCTTGGTCAAAACAAAACAAAACAAGGACAATTTTACTGCATGATGAAAATGTATTTTTACATTAAAAGGATGTGGATAAATTGAAGTATTAAGTACACGGTTCTAAGAACTTAAATAAAATAAATATAGTGTTACACATATATAAGAAGCAAACACCTGTGATGTATGTTAGGCACTGTGCTTCTTGAGCTAAAGTAACTAATTTACAGATCAAGGCAAGAATTTTTTAGGGTGTAACTTTTATATTGGACCAACTATGCCACTGGGCTGAAGTTAGACAAGCTTCCTCGGGTCCTGAAGAAGAACATCTTGCATTCAAAAACCTTATCTAACTTTATCCCAACTATGTAGTTTATCCAATAAAAGATATCGCCCTCAGTAAATCCTTGCCTCTCACATCAGGGCTACATCATCACTCTTATACTACCATAATTTCTAGCTAAAAAGAACAAAACTCTTCTCTCTCACATTTTGATATTTACCTATTTAAACACTAGCTCTAGATTTTCATTCTATGACTAGTGCTCCTTAAAAAATAAGGACGCTTAACATGTTAGAAGAGTGAAATGGTATATATTTCATTATAGTGCAGCTTGTAAAGTGCAATGAACAACCACGCCAAGCTCACTGGATGGAGGTAAAAAAGGACTCTACAAGGAGTCAGGAGGGTAAAACCTGTGGAAGAGTTACATGAAACTATACACTGAGGGAGCAAAAGGCAGATTCGAGCAGGCAGGGACAAGGTGGACAACTGTAGATTTGGAGGTGCAGAGAATAATAAGGTTGGAGACTGAGAATTAATGGACAGGAAGGAGCAGCTAGAAGTCATAGATTCTGCCCCAAAGCCTGTGGGGTAGAGGGCGAGGGGACAGGGCAAGCAGCCTCCGTCTAAGCCTTCCATAGGATTTTGGTGCTTGCAGGAGATGCTCTCATTGTAACAGAACAAGCTGTTCTATTCCTACAAGTTTAAGGCATGAGCACAGAGGCAGACCTTTGTGATCTAGCTGTAGTCCCATGTTGTGGGGGCAAAACTTCTCTGCTCCTTCCGAACCAAAGCTGTGTGTCTTCTGGAAAGTAAGCGTTTTTCAGAGCTGTGAATGTGCCATGTGCCAAGCAGGTGAAAAATGCTCAGGAACAGCAGCGTCCCATGAAGAAGATGCATCCCAGGGCAGTGAGATAGAGGAATAATAAAAGTAATCATTTTACCTAGTTGGACATTTAATTACAATTATTATACAGATTTTTAGTTAAATAATTTACTGTGATTCATGGTTAATTAACATGTGTGTGTAGTTAATCCGTATTAGACAAATAAATTAGAATTTGGAATTTAATTAGAATTTAAATTGTTTGAAAATTTTTGAATGTATGAGAGTTACTTATTTAAAACAATATTTAAGGACTATAAATATAATTTCTGCACTGCATCTACCGGAGTGTGTTTTTAAGCATTTAACAAAGTGGTTGATGTTATGAAAACATTCTTATAATGGAAGATCTTTGCAGCCTCCATAAATGTGTATATAAATGTTTATCCTTGAAAGAGTACAGGCATGGGGAGAGTAGCTTCTGTTTCTTGGATATTCATTGTTTATTCTGCAGTTCTTCTGTACTGCCCTGGTCTAGGAGGAGAATATAGGAAAAAAAGTGGGAAAGTGGGAGAGGACGTCAGGACAGGAACAGGAAATGGATGACAGTTTCCCTACCCTGGCAGTGAATACAGGGAAAGTGAAGCCACATTCTGAGGCATACATTTTTGATCCATTAACAGTTAAATTGTCAACCTGAAATTATCACATACAGACACAGGAGTATTGGTAGAAGTTAGAAAAGAATTAAGAAGTCAAATGACAAAATGAGCAACATAATTTGATTTAATAATGCCTATGGTTATTGGTGAAATCTCAAGGTTTTCTGAAAACTGGCTTATGATTTTTGATCTTTTGAGGTGAGCAATATTTAGTTTTTCTGATTCTCATCCCTCCCTGCCTAGTAACGTAGGAGAAGGAATAGTAGCTTTGTAAGTCTTCTATACCCCTTAATGCATTATAATTCATGAAAAAGTGGTCTGTGGAGGGTAATACATATTCATATTTTTACCCCCTGTGCCATGTCAGAAATATAAGACACCATCCTGTCATAAATAAATATTTCAGACATTGCTAGTTCACATATAAAAGGATGGAACAACTTGAATATCATTAGTCACATCATTTATTTGAAATATTTTGCAATATTTCTATTTTTCAATACATTTTTTATTATTTTTTTTCCAAATTATTTGCTCAGCAAGGGAGCAGGGCTAGTACTTTACTCAGTAAATTTATATTGCTTGACAAAGTAAGTTATATTTTTCAGTCAGTTGTGTTGTGAACTTATTTAGTGTTGTGTAGTTGTGTAGTAGATTTTAATTAATTGCAGAGATCTGCAGAGGAATCAGTAGACTCTATGTTCTGTTCATGCTCTTTCTATTCTCTTTTATATTCTTTTTCATTTCCAGTAATCATTGGTGTCTGTCAAGGGTCAGCATTAAGCTCATTCCTGTTTGTAGTAATCCTGGATAAACTCACCAAGGACATTTGGAAGGATATTTTTGCTTGGCCTTGATTGCAAAAAGCAGAGAATAGGTAGAGTGACTTGGGCAGATGGAATTATATCCCGGAAAGGCATAATCTATACATCAGCAAGAAAAAGATGTCACATATAACATGCACATTTTCCGGCACTGGCAAGGGGAATATACCAGTAGCACCAGACGTCCATTTGTGTGTAAATTCAAGTATCTGAGGTACCTTGCATAGGAAAATAAAGAAGTCAGGAACAGACTAAATAAGCTACAGATAAAGGGATGGAAATGAGATTTAGGAGACCAGTATGCCAATTCATTTGAAGTGGGGGAAGACGGTGGTAAATCTAGTACCAATGCATGGATTAGAATGCTGTGCAATGAAGAAACATTTGTCCATGGTGAGTTTAAGGAGAATGAGGACGCAGAAGTGATTTGTAGAGTTACAAGAAAGACCGTGTAAACATAAAGAGGTGAGGCAAAGTCAAAGATGACATCAATCCATCAAAAGCAGGTTAGCCATGTAGCCAGCAGAAAGACATCAAGATCTGAAGAGTATATGGGAAGGAAGGCCTAGGCCTTGAAAGCTGGAAACAGGAAAAAAAAAGAGGTGAGGACCACAGATAATCCTGAAATCCTAAAATGTGTCTCGAGTGTATAAGGTGAGACATGAGAACATCAGAACACATGGCAGTAGATAAAAGTTTGTGAAGAATCATGATATGAAAAACAGGCATTACTTAGTGGGATACACACTTAGAAGAAAAACAGAATCTACAATCAGTCAATCAACTGGAGTGTTTGGTCACATCCTTATGTGAAAAATATTGCGTGAAGAGTCAAAAATAAAAAATAAAAAATGAGAGAAATAAAATAAATATTAAATATAAGAGTTGTCCTTAACTCGAAATTTTTTAAAGATGTAGTGCCCTCTATGCAAACCCACTGCAGTCAGGAAATTCAAATAAAAATAATAATAATCCATTATTCTTAATTCCTGCATTGTGGATCATCCTATCACATCGCATCTCATAGCATTCCTTTCCACTCATTCCAACCTCCATCATAATTTGTGTTGTATTTGTCCAATTGCAGCCAGAAACACTTATGTGAGTAAGAGTGCTATCATGCTGGCCTGCACGGCATATTTTTAAACATAAATTAAAGCCATGCATTAGTTGTCATCAGCAGATTCAACAAACGAAAGTTAAGCTTAGCTTCTCATGCACATTCAATACATTCACATATGTCACAATCTGTCTGCACCTCATTTCACATTGCTTATACTCTGTACATGATCTCTTAGTCATGACAACTGTCCTCTTCATGAACTTTTGCTCTGTCTTGCATTTTTATTAAATGCAGCTAAGTCATAGTATGATCTTGCATTTCTCTTGTAATGGCAATCTATGTCACCTTTACAGAATAAGCCATCAATCCAAAACAAAGTGACGATAAGATAAAGTGTGAGTTCTTTCTCTCTCTCCTGGTAGCCAGGCTGTTTTCTGCCCTCGTTTCCTAAGTAGCCACTCAAAATTTTAATCAGGTACTTATGATTCAAAGCAATATCACTTGAAGTACAAAGGTCATTCAACTAGTTTTACCTCTGGTTCATGAATTCTGTAGCAAAGGATAGTGCCTGCCCTACCTGAGAAACAGCAGGTGGCTGTGGATACTGACTACGTAAATTCTCTTCAAATAGCTCCACATATTTAATCTTCTTAGCATTTCAATTCCCTATCTTTTCACACAAGGCTACATACATCTTTTGAAAATAAAGCCACTAGAAAACCCAAAGTAATGCCACTGTTAGTAACCTAAAAGCTACTTTAACACATCTACAAAAGACTTTTAAAAGGTAAAGAATACCTTTGATGTGTAGAGTTGTAGACCACAAGGTGGTTCATCCCCAAACCTGTCAGCAAGTTGTGTAGCAGTTAAGAAGTTTAAGTGATAGTCACATACGTAGATTAAGTCTACACATGCTCCATGGGTAGAAGGACCTCAAGATTCGAGTACAAGTGAACTTTTTACCTTGAATGTGATCATGTCCCATTTTCTTAGTGTGAGCGTGTAGCAGTAGAGGCCTAGCAACAGCGTTATCTGGCACCAAAGATGCGGCTAAGACCCTCTGAGGTAAGCCAGGTCACAATTGGCCCAGGTTCTAGAGGTGGAATCTTTGTTTCAGAAGCCATGAGTGACAGGGCCTTCTTGGACCTGATTGGCCTGGGAGATGATTGACACCAGCCTGGAATGCTGGTTACTCTAAGATATTTAACAAAGATGTTGCTGGGCTAGGGGTGTGCGTGAGAGTCTGGTTCTGTGTGCAAGTTTGGTTGCATGTGAGGGGAGGTGCTTGGTGATGTACAAGTGAGTGTCTGCGGAGAGCTTGCATCTGTGCATGCGCCTCTGAGGACAGAGGTGATTGTAGCTGTGTGTGTGATCTGGGTAGGTCAGGTAAACTCTGGCCCATGGGCCGGATCTGGTAGGCTGAGGACTCCATGTTCCAGCTGCCCCTGCCCTCATGGCTTGGGCTGGCCTCCATGGAGACCCCTACCGCGCCTGCATGGGAAAGCTCAGGCTGGGGTTGCCATGTAGACCAGCCTAAGCAGTGCATGGGGCTGCTCTGGAGCTGCTGGTTACTTGGGATGGGGGCAGCTTGCTCCGGAGCCAGGGCAGAGCTGTAATCTGTAGCCCACATAGTCTGGGCAGGGGCGTGCAAGCAGGATATTGCACCTCTGCCCATGCACCAGACCGGCTATCACCACTGCAGGGAGCCGTGGAAGAACCACAATCCCCTGCTTGTACACCCCTGCCCGGAGTATCCAGGCTACAGATCATGGCTATGCCCTGGCTCTGGAGAAAGCTCCCCCCATCCCAAGTTCCCAGAGGCTCTGAAGCAGCCCCCTGTGCTGCTCTGCCTTCCCAGGCAATCCCACCCTGAACTTTCCTTTGCAAGCGCAGCGGGGGTCTCCATGGAGACCAGCCCAAGCCATGAGGGCAGGGGCTGCTGGGAAATGGAGTCCAGCTGCTGGCCGGATCAACCATTTTGCCCACCCCTGAGGTGTACAGCAATGCTGCCCAATGACAACACTTGGCATCCAGCCTAGCACACCAGTACCAATACCAGTTCCCCAGCACCTGTTGGATGGTAAAGTATTACACTTCCCTTAAAGAAGGAGAAAGAGTATTCTTGAGAGGGGAAGATCTCCCGGGGAAACGGGAGGTCTTCACAGACTCTGTGAACGCAGTGCTCAAGAGCCTGTGAGGGTCAAGCTGTCTGTGTGTAAATCGCAACGTAGTTTCAAGTAGGCAAACAGAGGGTCTGCCTTTCTATTGCATTTCTCTCTTACAGCAATTTTCCACTCACCATTGTAATATAGTCCTTGTATATCATTTCTGTTGTTGTCTGTTAGTATTATAATATATTCCTGTGGTTTTCACTTTAAAACGGAGTCTTGTTTGTACCAATTACTTTAGTGGCAGGGTAGTGCCAGGTCACAGATAAACACCCTGCTGAGAGTAACCTGCCACCATTAAATATCCTTTGCAGTGCTACATTGTGGGGGGAGTAACACTCTCAATTATGTAATTATGAATTCAGCATCTAACACAGTATAAATAATGGTTTTTACAAAATATGTATCTTTTTAAGTGTTCTAAAAGGTTTTACAGAGTACTGGCCTAAGTCAAGTGATTTCCATAATGAAGAACAACTAGTATTTCATTACCATCATTTTATTTCTATGATAGGAATAGAAGCTCTGTAGCACTAGATAATGTTCTGACACACAAGAATCTAGGAAGCAGAAAATGTAGAAACAATTTTCACTAATTTGCCAGTGCCTTTCACAAATCCCAACATGTGTGTTCTTCTCTTTCGGCCTGAAAACTGTTCTGAAACAGAAAGGGTGCCATGAAAGCTGACTTGTACAAATCAGAGAGTATATTTCTAAAGCAGTAATCAAAAAAAATCTGCACATCTATGAATAATAAATGTTCAGCAACAGGAATAATGTTAAATCTGGGGATGAAAACTCACACTGAGTTCAATTACAGATTGTAAGTTTGCAACAGGTGGTGAAGGAACTCCTAGAAATATAAATACAACATCTGTCTTCTGTATGTTATCGAAATGGATGCAAAATTATCTGGCTAACTCCTAGCTCTGTAAAAAAGTTATCAACTCAGCTTTAAGTCAGTGAGTTCCCTCTCTATATTCCACCAAGCCTTGGGAATAATTAACCTAACAAAAGTACTACAGTTTAAAAATATAGGTAAAATTCAAGCTGCTTAGGGACTTTATCTCCTTTACAAAACTTGCCATGTTTTCAACGTCTCGGAATGCTCAGTCTGAGCTATACTAAATTAACAATAATGTTTGCAAAATAAAATCTTAACTCAATTAAACTGTTATGGTTGAGACAACATTACTTCTCAACTCTTTTTCTTATTAAGAAACTCATCAGAGAGAAAGAATAACATAAGAAGGTGGCTGAATATTAAGCATTAAGAAAAACTAAACAAAATATACAAATATTGGTTTAAAAACCTTAAAAACCCGAATTGGAGGAAGCACTTCCATGCTCTGAGTACTAGGTGTGGACAAAAGGAAAGATGTAACAATTAAAGCAATACTGCATTCAAGAGTTTTAGAAATATGTTTATTCTATCTATTGCCTATTTTTTTTTATTCCTGGCCATGTTTATAAACAGCTCTCACTTTGATAGCAAAATATATTAAAAATAGTGGTGATGCATTTTCTCAGAGCATTTTGCCACTGGACTTCAGCTGAAGAGGGATATATTTGTCTATATTACATCTGATGGTTTGGTTTTAAGAATTTTATGATACTGTTTATGTAAAGTGAAAACCATCAGCATTTCATGCTTCTTTTAAAACACCAATGAGTTCTTGTTGCAAAAGTTTATTACTATACAGTATTTTGCTTATTCTCCTGCCTGTGATAAAAAGATAAATTGCTTCCCAATAACTGGAGTTCTTTGCAACAAATTGCTTATGTGCATGTTTTCACTATGGATGAACTAAAGCTTAGAGACTATTTGGCCTTAGCAGAATGCACGTGCCCTACCTTTCTTCATGCTCTGTACCAAAGGAATAAATAATGGTTCATCATTTCTACTCCTCAGTTTCTCCTTAATCACAAAACTCCAGAGCATCTGAGTCTCCAAAGAAAAACAGGATGTGGAGAGTGCATACAGATTACATAATTTTAAAAACTCAATTTGTTGCTAAGCTACTTGTCTCCTTTAAGTACAATATAGCTGTGGGTGACTCCAAAGACATTCCTGATTACTTGGGCATTAGGTCTTGGAGTCCCAGGTGAGACACGGGAAAACATTTTGGCTCTGATGAAATGAGCTCTACCTAATAGTGACAGGTCTTCAGTAGTGTCAAAATACCTGTAACACATACCAAACCTAATTTCAATGCCTTTTATATTTTGGCCAAGGAGACAAATAACTATGGAGACTTCCCCCAAAGGGATTTGCAATTTTGCAGTCCTTTACAGGTAGAACAACAAGACTGTATTTGCAACAAGCATATGCAATGATACTTCAGTCATACAGGACTGAGAACAGGGAAACATTACATGCTAATTTGTTTCTTGATCTGGAAATCAGTGACCATTTCAGATATTCAGAAGGAAATTAGGGTGAGTCCTCAGGGATATATGTATTTGGATAGAATACTGCATAAAGTGGGGTCTGCCATCAATGAACTTACTCATAGCAACCTGCACTTTCCTGTGATTGCCAAAGCCCAGAAGCCAAGAAGTGGGTCTATGACCACCGCCTTGACTACACTGCATAAGGCAATGTCCACCATGCCTAAAGAAACATCCCACCCTCAGAGATGATGGTCATAAAAGCACCCTTTGATTCTGGTAGCAAGTTGTCAGCAAGAGTTGCAAAATCTACACAGGTACATTTTTCTGCATTTTATTGTGCTGGCAGGGGCTTCTGCAACACTGAACTTTGTAAGACAGAAGATAGAAGTAAAATTACTTCCCCTGCAAGTCAAGCCTCTTTTAATTCCTATCTTTGCGGGGGGTGACAAAAAATTGCTCTGCCTCTTAATTGACCTTGGTGAGGTTGAAGAAGAGAGATGTAGAATGGGTGTGAAAATACTCAATACTCTTAGAAAAGGCTGGATTTCACCTGTCCATCTTATGTGCAGTGGGGCAGAGGCAGCAGGTGTCTGACAGACACCTTTTCCTGGGCCACAAATAATTGATACAAAGGCACTGCCCCTGATTTTGCTGTCCCTGAAAATCCCTCCTTATGTCCTGGAAATCCCTGAAGTTACTCATCTATGGTGGTTGAAGAAGAGAAGGTTTACCCGAAGAATGCTGTGAAATAAAGGCAGAACACGGAGTCTGTCTGATTAGGTCTGTCCCCCACGGTCATCTGGTGCTTATCAGAGGATTTGAGAAGATGGCAGCGTGGCCCTCCTCTTCGATCCCAGAGCCTGGGTATCGTTGCTTAGAACTGACTCTGGATCTGAAGTCCACACAGTTCTCTCTGATACCGAGGGGGAACCAGCACCCGTAGAGATTTTGTGCTCAGAGGAGTCATGAGGCCCAGTGTCAGAGGTCAACCGCATGAACTGGAGTAGAGGGTAGTTTTGGAGTATTGCTTTCTAGTCTTAGAAGTAAAGGCACATAAAGGGCACACTTCCAAAGAGCATGGGGCTCTCTCAGGCACTACAGACAGCTGACTTGCCTGTGCCTAACACATATGGCACCCTCACAGCATACGCAAAGCTTAAATCATGGAATATCTGAGAGAAGTAACGTTGATGGGCAAAGAAATAAAAGGTGGAGGGGGGAGAGGCGAATATTTTCAGATGCCAATAAACGAAGAAGTGGCTTGCAAGCTGCAGCAACAAATAGCATAGATCAAAAGAGAAGGAATAGAGCAATTCTGCACTATGAGCAAAAGATTATCCAAAAAGGAGGAAAAAAAGAAAAAGGAGAAGAAAAAAGCTGTTAAAGAGGTCCAAAAATAAAGCAAAATAAAATTGAAGCTAAAATAACAGGACTTTAAAAAACTGTAGGAGAGGAGCATGACAGGCAGGAAGAGTAGTTCAACTTGAGTTAAGGTGGGGGTGGCCCACCTGTGGTATGGGTGCCATAAGTGACACAGGTAACCTCTCTGTGGCATGCGGCAGATGGGGGAGGGCACAGGCAGAAAGCAAACAGCAGACTGGAAGCAGAAAGCAGAACAGCAGATTGGGAAAGGGTATCATAATGGCACTGTTGGGCTAACTTGTGACAGGCTTGCCAAAAAGGCTGGCCTCCACTGAGCTAAGGCATTTTAGATGACCTGGGGAATAAGAAGGGTGCCTTTTATACATACAGTGCAGATCAGGTGGAGTGTGGACACGTATTCCATACAAGCAAAGGCAAAAAGCTTAATAGCTTGAGGCTCATCTGCACCCACAAACAAAATGTATACAGAGACAAGCTCCTGAAAGAGAACATGAAATTTCTGCCATTTTCACACCAGTAATTTGCTCTTAATAAGATTCCACTTATATTGCTATGATATTGTATTCTGGTTTAATATTGGCTAAGTGAATCAATTGTGACAGATGTTGGTTACTGCACAGAAGAGAACAGAATGAACCTGCCTCTCTTTTTTATGTATGTCTCTTTTGGATAAATCAAAAGGAGAAAACAGGTGGGTAGCTACATTTCTATAAATTTGCACCGAGACTTTGACAGAGAAATTAAAACGAAACTGTTTTTTTAATACTTAAAGTGTAATACTTCTATATCCATGTTGCCCTCCCTTTGATTCATTAAATTAAATATACTATTATTATATAATATTTTTCATAGCAGTAAACTAACTCAGTTACTATTCAAATATGCTAGAAGATCTTCTCAACACCTTTTTTTTTACCCCATATACCAGACAGATTTAAGGCTGATTCTCCATTGATTTTCACCTTGTTTAATCAATATCGCTGTGAAAAGATCTGTCAAATCAAAATAGGAGAGCTTTTATACCCTTTTTATGCTTATTTTGTAAAGGTGTAAATGACTGTTTTCTACACAAGGCTTTGAAGAATAAGGCATTTAATGATGTAGCTATTATTCACCAGACAGTCCTGCTAGAATAGGCGCTGATGTAATGTCTAAAAGAGCCAGGATTAATAATAGTAGAATGGCTCTTGGTACTACTTTCAGAGGACTCTTCTTTAATTGTTATCAACTACCTACTGTCATTCTTTACTGATGCCATCAGTAGATGGCGTAGAAAAAAGATACAGACAAATCATGATGAATATATTATTGTGGGAGCGATACAAATATTGAAACAGACCCACCACACTGCCTTTTTAAAGTGACAGTTACAGCTTTACTGCAAAGGCGGACAGTAGAACCAGAGGTTTGGAGTTTCTTTGTTGCCAGTTACTGACTCTAGGTAAAATTTACCTAAATGAATGTGGGCGGGTTTTTATTTTTAATATCTACCAACCCTGCAGTGTCCATCTTGTAACTTAGAGTTCAGCTATACTTATTCCTGGCTTAGGGTTCACCATCACTGACAATGGTTCTTCTGCCCTAAATTTTATCCTGTTTACACATGTGAAATCACAAGGAGCTCGATTTTTTGCCTGGGTTTTCTACATTTTAATGAATTAAACTGTATCATAGCTTCATCGTTTCTAGGGTAGGAAGGGACCTGAGTACATCATCTAGTCCAACCCCCTGCCATGGCAGGAAAGAATACTGGGGTCAAATGACCCTAGCAAGCTGTTCATCTAACCTCCTCTTAAAACCCCCCAGAGTAGGAGCCTGCACCACTTCTCTTGGAAGTTGGTACCTGATCCTAGCAGCCCTGACCGTGAAGTAGCACCTCCTGATATCTAGCCTAAACCTACCCTC
>NW_017728949.1:71948858-71950431 GCF_001723895.1 Crocodylus porosus
TAACAGCTTGTAAGTGTTTATACCCTACCCACATCAACCCAGTTGTTTTCAGAAAGGTTGTCCAGTTGTAAATGTAACTGCAACTTATTTCAGAACTGTTGTTAGCATATAAAACAAGGTGGAATCCACCATATTTTCCCTTAACTTCATTAGCAACATTTATAAATAAAGGAAAATAATTATTTTTTCAATTAAATCAGCAGATATGCCTTTGAATATACACAGAGAATATATCTGTGATGTAGGAAGGTTTCAGTTTTACACAGTTGTTTTTTAGACTAGACACACACTAAGTGGGTTTTGTTTGATCCTGTATATTGGACCTATTAATAACTGAAGCATTAGAGTGTTAATTAGAAAGGTGATGTTAATGAAATGTAAATACCCTGATGGCTTAGTGATAAAAGGAATGACATTCAGTGCTTTTCAGATCATCCTTGGCTATATATATCCAATAAACTCTTTGAAAACACAATTCAATGTGCCAGTTGCTCTGGTACAAGTCTGAGTCTAGGTATAGACATTAAACAAAATCTGGAGTAAGTAACTACAAAATGAACCAAACCTGTAAATGTACAAAAGCTCAGGACACAGACTGGACTAAAGATGCTGGAATCCAGTCTAAGATAGTTCTGGATCGATGTGCACTCAAACTTATTCAAATTAGGTTAGCCTGGTGCATTGGACTTCTGTACCAGATCCCCAGATTTATTGAATCATGTTAGATCACTGTCCGCTAGCATTCCAGGATTCTTTGCTATTGCCCCCATCCACCCCCCCCCACACAACACACACACACTAGTCCTGGTCACAGGAAGGCATGCTACCACTCAGCCTACGTTCATCTGCTCCAGCTGAGCATCAAGCTGGCTCCACTCCTAAGCTCCCCCAGAGCTGAGCCAGCAATGCCTTAGTTTCATAGTTGGTAGGGTCAGAAGGAACATGAGCAGATCAAGTCCAAACCCCTGCCATAGCAGGAAAGAGTACTGGGGTCAAACAACTCCAGAAAGGTGTTCATCCAGCCTCCTCTTGAAGACCCCCAGGGTAGGAGCCAGCACCATTTATCTTGGAAGTTGGTTCCAGATCCTAGCTGCCCTGAAAGTGAAGTAGCACCTCCTGCTATCTAGCCTGAATCTACCCTAGAGGGCTATCGGTTGTTTAGAAGAGATAGGAAGGGGAAAAAAGGTGGTGGGGAGTGCTTTATGTTAGGGAACAGTATACCAGTTCTACCTTCCAAATGGGACTAGAGGAAGGCTTAACTGAGACCCTGTGGGTCAAACTTCAAGGAGGGCGGGGGGAGAGGGATCTGATGGTAGGGGTTTTTCTACAGGCCACCATATCAGGAGGAAGAGCTGGATCTGGAATTCTCCAGGCAGCTTGGGGAGGCCGTGCGTGCAAGGGATGTTGTGGTCATGGGTGATATGAACTACCCTGACATCAACTGGGAGGAACAGTCAGCCAGGTCTAGCCACTCACAAAGGTCCCTGATGTGCGTACAGGACCTACACCTCGTGCAGGAGGTACTCATCCCCACTAGGGAAAATGCCATACTGGATCTGGTGTTAGCCTCTGG
>NW_017728949.1:71951005-72006551 GCF_001723895.1 Crocodylus porosus
CTGATGAACCCCTGTTGGTTGCCCCTAAGCATAATCTCCCCTGCTTGCCCCTCATGGACATGTGCCAGAATAATTCTCTCAAAAAGCTTACCCAGGATCAAGGCAAGACTGACTGGCTTATAGGTTCCTGGGTCCTCCTTCCTCCCCTTTTTGAAAGTGGGAACCACATTGGCCCTCTTCCAGTCCTACCCAGACTTGCCTCCTGCCTGCAACAACTTGTCAGCTGCAGCCAGGCATGGAGTTGGATACAGAGACTTCTGTCGCATAGACTCACACCTGGCCGTGAAGCCTCTGGCTTCAGTCCTGCCTCTTGCCTGCGGCAAGCTGTCAGCTGCAGACAGGCAGGGACAAGGGGAGTGAGGAATGGAGGCTTCTACTGTACAGACCCAGATGCCAATCAGGGTTGGCCCAGCCACTCAGCTGTACCTGACATTCTCCACCAGTGCAGGCAGCCTGCTTGCCCCTCCTGCCCACTAAAGAGCAAACGTGTTCCCAAACTAACCTATGCCACTTACAGAAACCCACATTGGTTTGATCAATTCCACCTCAGACTTTTGGAATGTCTGTGCCTACCCTGAGTGGTAGATAGACATTGGGAAACAAATAAAAATTGGCATCTCCTCAGTTGCAAAGCTTCCTCACTTGCATTGACAAGCTGTATTTGACTCAAGAACTCTATGGTCCAAGAGGAGGTAAGGCTCTGTTGGAACTGGTACTGAACAAAGGGAATGATCTAGTCAGTGATCTGAGGATCGAAGGGAAGCACAAGCTCAAAAGGTAGGTCACTGAGGCCCTGAGAGACCATGATCTGATAGGGAGGGGAGTCCACAATGACTGGTCACTCCTTAAGGATGTGATCCTTAGAGCACAAAGAAAGTCCATTTTGGTGTACAGGAAAGGTAGCAAAAGGGCTGGAAGACCAACTTTAGCTCAACAGGGAACTCATGGACCTCCTGAATCTGAAAAGAGAAGCTTATAAGTGATAGAAGTTAGGAACTACCACCAAGGAGGATTATGCAGCATAGCGCACACCTGTAGGGAGAGGACAAAAAAAGCCAAGGTTGAAACTAACTAAAACTGGTTACGGGAATCAAAGACAATAAAAAGTCCTTCTTCAACTATACTGGAAGTTGGAAAACCCCCGCAAGGCCAACACTGGACTCTTGCTGAACCAAATGGGAAAGCTGACAACTGACACCTGGAAGAAAGCTAATCTCCTCAACGATTACTTTGTTTTGGTTTTCCATCAGCCTAGGGGGTTCACCATGCCTGAAAGGATGCAGGAATACCAGGGTAAGGGGGATCTATACCAACCTATATTTGGTGAAGATCTTATGAGGGAACAGCTTGAGAGGCTGGACATCCATAATTCAGCTGGCCAGGCTGGAATGCACCCAAGAGTGCTAAAAGAGTTGGCTGACATCATAGCATGACCAATAGCGAGAATATTTGAGAACTCATGGCACTTGGGAGAGGTTTCTGAAGATTGCAAGAGGGCCAGTGTGGTGCCTAACTTCAAGAAAGGAAGGAAGGAAGATCCAGGGAACTACAGGCCAGTCAGTTTGACCTCAATCCCTAGAAAGATCTTGGGGGGGAAAAAATCAAAGAAACCATCAACAACAGGCTAACAGCAGGCAACATTCTGAGAGACAGCCAACATGGCTTTGTTGTGGGTAGGTCTTGCCTGGGGAACCTCATTTCCTTCTATGACCAGGTGATGCATCACCTGGACAAAGGATAAAAGGTTGATGTCATATATTTAGATTTCAAAAAAAGTCTTTAACTTCATCTCCCTTGATGTTCTCATGGTAAAAATTTGGGAATTGCATCCTCAGCTACCTTATGGTGCAGCCTGATGGCTGGGGAACTGGCTCTGTGGTCAGATGTAGAGAGTGATAGTCAATGGAGCCGAGTTAACATGGTGCATGGTGACCAGTGGCATCCCCCAGGGTTCAGTACCTAGATCAGTACTTGTTAATATATTCATAAATGATCTGGACTCAGGTGTCAGAAGTGGACTGGTCAAGTTCATAGACAACACCAAATTATGGGAAAGTGCAGTCACGCTAGAGGATAGGCTGGCAATTGAAGCTGACCTGGACAGGCTTGCGAGTTGGGTGGATCAACATCTGATAACATTCAACACTGATAAATTCAAGGTGCTCCACTTCAGGAGAAAAAACCCACATCATAGTTATAGGCTTTGCAGTGCTACACTCACTAGTACTGTGACTGAAAGAGACTTGGGGGTCATGACTGACCACAAGATGAACATAAGCTATAACAAAGCAAATAAAACTCTGGCTTGCATCTACAGATGGATCTCAAGCAAGACCCAAGAAGTCATCCTCCTGCTGTACTCAGCCTTGGTGAGGCCGCAGCTGGAGTACTGCATCCAATTCTGGGCTCCACACTTTAGAAAGAATGTGGAAAAGCTTGAGAGAGTCCAGAGGAGAGCCACACACATTATTAGAGGTCAAGAGACCAGGCCTTATGAGGAGGGGCAGAGAGGCATGAGACTTTCCAGCTTTGGGGAAGTGAAGTCTCAGGGGTGATTTGGTGCTAGCCTGTAAGTATATAAGGGGTGTGCATCAGGAACTGGGAGCACATCTGTTCACTAGGGCGCCCCAACGGAAGACAAGATGTAACAGTCACAAACTGCTAGAAGACTGTTTTGGAATGGACACAAGGAAAATGTCTTTCCTGTCTGAGTCTCCAGAGTTTGGAACAGACTCCCCACAGAAGTGGTGCAAGCACCTACTCTGGATACCTTTAAGAAACGCTTGGATGTTTATCTTGCAAGTTGGGCAGATTTGACCCTGGCTGACTTCCTGCCCCTTGGTAAGGAGCTGTGCATGATGATCTCATGAGGTCCCTTTCAGCCCTAGTGTCTTTGAAATTTATGAAATCCTGATAATTTATTAATTTTCCATTTTTTCCTTTCTAATCCAATTTTTGCTCCTCCAAGGCTTAGGAATTTCGGGTCAGCCCAGAAGCTGTGGCTACATCTGAAGTCCCTAGAAAATCAGTCTGAGTATTCTCCTTCCTGGTGTGCAAATTTTCCTCACTATTCCACTCAAAATGCAGAAGCATTATGAAATAAAGAAAAGCAGGAGACAAAAGTAAAGAAAGATTTCATAACCACACTGCAATAGTGTGGTGTTAAATATAATATAAAATCACTCCTCAGGTATGATTTTGAGATGTGCCAGCTTCCAAAGAACTGAACAAGAGTTTCAAGTGCTCACTGCCTCTGAAATCAGGCCACATGTCTGACAGGCGGTGCCTTCCTAAAGTTGGTACTGATAAATGAACATATGGCAGTATTCATGCTGGTAACTTGGCTACATAAGGACACCTTAATGTATTCCTTAGTGAGCTTTTCTCTCAAAAAGGAAGGTTTTGGGTTTTTTTCCCCCCCTGCAGTACAAAAGGCTGAGTGCTGGAGAAGTTGGGTACTGGAGTACATTCCCCCCAGGTAGTTCATCTTTCTCATTTTTAAACTTCCTGACTATGTCATCTCATCAGTGCTGAACTCCTTTTCAAAGGGAAATAGTGGAAGCCCCATCAAGAACATACTTCAGGGAACAATACTGCACTGGTAGAATGATGTCTAGAGGACAAACATAAATATTTAATCTCTAATTTCTGTGATTCATTGATAAATAACTCTTAGGGTCTTCCTAGTGTCAGTAAAGGAGTGCTTTATAAATGAGGAAAGGACTGCTCTGTAATACTAAGGCTCACAGTACAGAACTCAAAGTCTCTCTAACATTTATCAAATTAGACCAAAAACCAGAGTTCCTACTGTGGTAAACTGAAATTTATTAATCATGAAGTTTACTGAAGCAGGACCTGTTTGCACAAATTGCACCCTAATATGACATCATAAATACTAGAATGATGAGTGCTTTTGAGAATGCACATTTACACTTGTCTATATTTTAAAAAAGCAACTGGAAAAAAACCTAAAAAATACTCGATCGATTTCAATTCATTGCTTAGTGTTCCATTTATATTTGGTTATATTCGGTTTCCTCAAAATGAAATTATTTCAACCAGTAGAGAGAATATAAACTTCAATATAGAATAGTCTCTAATGATTAGTCTTCTTCAGTGATCTCAAAACACTGTACCATTGTTATCGAAAAAGATGGGCACGTCTACACGTCGCCCTATGGCAATGTTGTTAATGCACCATGCTTTAGTATTTCCTTTTGGAAATATTAAAGCATGGCTCAGTAACTGCCTATACTGCACTGTATGCATGGTATACGGTTTTGAGCAGCTACTTCGTTGTAGTGGCACACTATAACAGAGGAGTGCACACTATGGCGAACTATGGCGAAGTAGCTGCTGGCCACGTGTAAATACCCATAGACGCTATGTCACTGTAGAGCCTCGCTATGGCAATGTAGTATCACTTGTAGATGTGCCCAATGCCTCTTTAACTCACTTAGAATTTGAAAGACTACTTAAAGAAATCAGATAGTATAAACATATGAAGATAAAAGGCATGGCTTACTAAGGAAAGGTAAATATGTGCAAGCACTGAGATCAGTCCACTAACCACAAATTAAAATTCTCATACAATATACTAAATATATTACAAAAGAACATTAGGCTACATTATGTTTACTGATCACTGATAAATGCATAAAAAGCAATAGATTTCTTTCCTACTGACATGAAACCTAAGTATCTAATATGCAAATGAGAAATTTAATGAAGAGGGTAGTGAGCATGTTGGTATAATTATCACAGTCACTTCCAGATGGCCATTGCTTTTGTGCCTTTCACTCTGTGAGTTTCTCTGGGGTTCCAATAAACTAAGCTGTTTACTACTTGGAAAACTTGTGCTTAATCCTTTTCAGCCTCATCAGTCATTGCTTTTCTTTAAAGCAAGGCAACAAGAAACAGAATAGAGAAATTATTCTGGAATTCAATGAGATGAGATGATGATAAATCCTCAGCTCCAGTTGACTTCAACATCTTGCAAGTCCGGATTCCTACTTTGTCCTTACTATTATGAAACAACATTTTTTTGGCCTGAGAATATCATAAGACTTCCTAACTATAGTTTTCTACTCATTTTAACAATTTGCCAATATATTCCAATTGCAATGTTAGTATTTCCATGGGTCTGCTTGAAGCTGCTTTTAATGGTGGTCAGAAAACAAAGATAGAAAGGGAATACAAAATGCCCTCCTTCTTGCACTCCTTTTTTCCCCTTAGAACTATCTTTATTTCTAACAGTAAAGACATTTTCAATGTAATTTGAAATCCAAATGGAAAAGGTGAAGTATTTCAGTACCATAAAATGAAAAGATTCTTTCAGTACAGACCATTCATTCCATAAACTATGTCTATTCTAAATTAGAGGGAAAAGGTTTTGACAGCTAATAATAAAATGTAGATGCTTGAGAATGCCACATTAATAAGACTTGAATTTGATGGATGAATTTCCTTGACCTCACAATATACCTTTGATATTATGGAGATGTCATAAACAGCACAATGTCTTTATCTTTTAGTCATGAGGTGCCAGCTTTACAATAGTAAAGATCCATTTACAACAGTAAACATGAATGTGCAGGATTATGCTGAACTGCTCATTGAGAAAGAGAACTAATGTTTAGGGATTAACATTTATTGGCACACTGTGGTTTTTCTGGATTATATTTTATTTCTGAAATCATAATATAATTCAGGTCACTGGCAACCAACAACTTTCAACCCCTACAGGATACTGCGATGCACGCCAGTGAGCATGTTTTGCTATTTATTAGTAGGCACTCCACATGTGTGCAGTCTTTAAGACAAATTGATAAATTGAAAAATAGAATTAGTGAACTATATATTTAAAAAATTGCTGATGCATACTCATCTATAATTAAACATAAGAACAGTTGCATTGTTATTATGAAATTTCCAAGAATATGGTAAAGAATAAACATCTGTCCATCTATATACTGTCAGCTATTATTTCTTTTATTATGCAGAGAAAACACACTAAGGGTTGCTTTAAGCCACTATAACAATACTTCTGAGGAGAGATGTCAAGGAAAAAGGGCAATGGATAGTGCTTATACTCTCAATCTGCCCAACAAAACACAGTTGGAAGCATCTTAGGGCACAGCTGTTAGTTTCATCCAGCTTCAGAGATGGTAGCAAGGCCTAAATGATTAGACTGGATCCTTCCCAAATAAAAATTACTGCTAGAGCCAATTCTGAAGGAGGTTATGAAGGAGGTTTTAGACTTCATAAATTTTAGCAGGTTTTCTAAGCATCTTCAGAGACAGGCTCCCTAACCTAGAGAGGAAGGCTTTAAACTAGGCTCACCAGGGGATGGAGACCAAAGTCCTGAAGTAAGCAGAGAAGTGAGTGACCTGAAGGAAGCATGAGCAAGAGTGGGCAACAGGGAGACCTTCTCATCCTTCCTGAGAAAGTAGGAAAATTGTCTAGTTACCTCAGGTGTCTCCTTTTGGAGAGCCCAACCAGAAGTCATGCTCTTCTTAACCTAATGCTCACAAACAGGGAAGAATTGGTGGGGAATGTAGAAGTGGATGGCAACTTGGGCAGCAGCAAACATGAGATGTTTTGCCTTCAGGTTCCTGAGGAAAGGCAGGAAGGAGAGCTGCAGAGACGTGCCCATCTGGTCTTCAGAGAGGCAGACTTTGACTCACTCAGGGGACTGATGAACAGAATCCCCTTGGAGGCCAGTCTGAGGAGGAAGAGTCCAGCAGAGCTGGTAGGAACAGACTACCCAAAGAGATTTTGGAATCTCCATCTTTGGAGGTTTTAAAGACACAGGTGGACAAATCCTTGGCTGGGATGACATAGTTGGGGATGGTCCTGTTTGAGCGGGGGTAGGACTAGATGTGACCTCCCGAGGGTTCCAACCCTAATTTTCTATGATTCTATTATTCTACTTCAGATATTTACTCAAAATCTCATATACGTGGATTATTCGTTAGTTAATGTTTCTATAACATCAGGGCTGGGGGGTGGGGGAGCAGATGTAGCACTTGTCATGGACCAGGACAGAGTGTTGATATAAATATAGAACAAAAAGACAATCCCTTTATCAAACAGCTTCCGACCTGCATAAAAAAAGAGAACAGATGGATACAGGTGGACAAATTATGGCATATAAAAACACAATAAAACACAATTGATCAGGATAACATTAAGCACGTCACTCACCCACTTCCTTGTCTAGGCCAGTCAACTCTTAGTTCAGGTTTCTAATCAGTTTATTTTACATGGGGCATAGTTCATCTGCATGACTTGGTGCAGGACCTTAAATGGGCCCTACTACTTCACTTATAACTTACTGTCTGTGTGAGACAGGAGGAGCAGTTCTGGGTCACAGGATTCATAATTTAAGGACATATTTCACCGTAATCTGGGCCTTTTGTACCCTGGACCTGCCAAAACTCTTGCAAGTCTAATATTTCACAGGGTTGCTGGCCAAAGAAAAATTCAAAAAGGGAAAAGCCCACTGATAACTGTGGGACCTCCCAAATGGTAAATATCAAAATTGGGAAGTGGCTTGTCCCAATTTGGGGGTTCCCCAGCTACAAACTTTAACAACATCCTCAAACATCCTGCAAAACCAGTGACAAACATTCAATGCCCTGCTTGGTACTAGATTTTATGATTCCAACCAAGATAATATTTTTAATACACAGTGGATGTACTGGCACAAGAATAAACAGGTACTCAATTGCACTTCGATCCAGCAGCCCAATCAGGTACACTCCCATCCATTCAAATTGAATGCTGACCAGTCAGAAGGACATTAAATGGGCTCTATGACTGGGCCTAGGTGCAACAACCTAGCATTTTGGGCAGGAGGCACATTACTCTTTAATATCTTGGTAGGCTCCTGGTCAAAAGAAGTGTGCAAGTATACTTTCTTGCATCTACCACCAAGTGGACTTCCCATACTATGTCATGAGCTAACTTCAGCACTTGGTCCTGATACTGTTTCAGCACCAGCAGCTGGTATTACCAAATCCTTACAGTTTTTGTCTCTTGTGGCCCTTAACAAGAGGACTACTACAAGATATATCTCAAAATGAGAATTTTGGGACACCAACCTAGGGTTCACCATGACCCCATCAGCATGGTGCAACCAAGTGTACAGGAGAGGCAAGCCAGAATTCTCCCTTTGGCTTTGAATGAAATTGGGATCTTTTCCTACCTGGTCCAATCCCTTTACTGAATAGGCCCCTGAGTTTAGCCCCACCTGAATTTTCTCCAGGGTGGTCTAGATTGTACTGTATGTCAATGCCTTTCCCTGACCTCTTCTTATGGTCTCCTTGACCTGCAAGTTCCTGTCTCCTGGCCCTCCAATGTTCCAAGCAAAATCTGGGAGCGTGTCCAAAGGGTTTGGGATATGAAAAGGGGCATGGCAAAATTCAACTTGAACCTCTGGGCCAATCATAAGAGTTTGGCCATTGAGCCCAGGTCTTCCCCAATCACCTGTGGGAAGGTCAGTAGCTGGACAGAGGCAACAATCCTAACCTTCTGTTCCCCAATAATTAGGATCACTGGGAGGGGTATGGCATAACATCCCCAGAGGTACAATAATGGAGTGTATTGCATAAATGCACTCCATTACTGGGAAATCAGTCTACAAACTATAGATAAAGGTCTATCTGTACTCCAAGTCTCCCAGAACCTGGCCATCCACTATTTTTACAGATACTATACAACTCTTCTGGGACCTTTCTCAGTGCCCATGAGATACAGGTTTATCTATATACACAGTTCATCTGGGGGCAGTCCCTGAAGTAGTGGCCTGTCTTACCACATCTAAAACAAGCCAAATCTTTACCATGCTTCCCTGCCAGGCTGCTATCCTGTTTCAAATTTCCCTCTTTCCCCAAGTGCTCCATTGAAGCCTATCTACTCTGATCAAATCTGGATGAAGAGGTGGTAGCATCCTGGGTGCTGGTGTCTAGCGATGATCCCCTCAAGGCTGCTGCTGGCCTTTTCCACAGCCTTGGCCTCCCAGAGCTTGGGTCCCATTGGGTTCTCAAAGACTCCTCACAGTCTAGATCTGCCTCCATAAAGTTTTTGACCACTCATCCTGAGTGGACAGCCATTGTTGGTAGATCCACGTCCAGGCGCAGATGAAGAGTAGAGCAAAACTTTCTATACAAAACTCTGAAGTCACTAGGTTCAGAATTTCTGCTGGTGACTGTAATTGAGGCTTAAACAAATGCTTGCAAAAGTCCTTAAGTCATTGAACTATGGCTCATGATTAAATGCTTCCCATCTAAATCTGTACTGGTATGCAGACCCTCTGTCAGAAACAGATGATCCAACACAGTGGCCCTAACGGTCTTACTGCCATGGGCTGAGGCAGCCCCAAGGCTCTGGTAGGCTGCCTGAGATTCTCCATTCAAAAAGGGAGCTATTTTAACAGCCCAGATTTTCTATGACCACTGTGACTCATACTGAACTCTGCTGCCCCATGGTGCCTCAGCAGGAGATGTGTCATAACTAATCCCCCCCCTCCTCCTTTTGAAGGCTAGAGTTAAACAAACATTGAGCCATTCAACCTGACATGCTGTTCTTGCACACAGTAGGAATCTGAAGGAGAGGGAGAGAATTTGCTTGGAAACTGTGGGCAGGACATAAGAAAGAGAGTGAGAGAAAACACACATACAAAAGCACATCATAAGTTGTCCCAGGTGAGTTTAAGCTGGGCCACCCCTACTTCCTCCCCACAGCCCTTCATACAGGTCTCCCCTACTCAACACAAGGGGTAGAGGAACAGCTCCTTCACTGAGAGGGAGTCAGCTTGTGAGCTTAGAACTCACTTCTCATTAGTAGGACAGGCAAAGGTAGGAAATGATGGGATAACAGACCCCACCAGAACCTCTCCAGCTCTTGTTGCTGGTAAACTAATTTTCCAAGGTGTTCCCCGCCCCCCCATCCTCTGGATAAGTTGACCTATTGTATGACACTTTACATCAAGTAATACTACCAGGTGCCTATGTCATTAAAATACTGTAGTACTGTTTTAAAATTAGGATAACAGTGATTAATCAAGCTAATTATTTTGTCTGCAAAACACCATGAGCATTTATGACTTTATATAAATAAAGAAGTTTGATCTGAGAAAGATTGAGTTAAAACTGAAGAAGGCTTAATGCAACCATAAAAATAGTTTTGTTTGCAATGGCTGAGGTTATGCAGTTGTTCAGTTAGCAACAGGAGGGCTGTCCAGTGTTCCTTGACAAATAAAAGTATATTGAATAACATCTAAAAAAGTAAAAGTTAATGTTGGAGATCTAGATTTGAAACACATAACAAGATGTTCACACACAAAGAATTCCATGAACTGGATATATTTTGTTTCTTTATTAACTGTAATAATCATTTTCGTCATCTGCCTACATCCTTATACCAACACAGTTACAACCGACAATACTACAATCATTTTTCCTACATTTAGCATAGCTGCACATTTCAATACAAATAGGGCAGAGACAAAAATAATTGTGTGTTGTGTTAGAATAGTTAGGGAGGTGTTGAAACCCAAATGGACTAAGTTGTACTGTCAAAACGGGATTTGGGTTTCCCAGTCAGGTTTGGTCCTGTATGGTAGTAACAACTATACCTATTCTCTTTCTTTCTCTCACACACTCCTTCTTTCTTTAATCTTGGCTTGAGTCAATACTATGGCACTAAATTTATTCCCTTGACAGAAGAAGCTGTAGCACCCAAGGATATTATCAGTACAAGATTTATATTTTGTTTACAGTAATTACTCAGAATTTAATATCCCCCCCCACATATTTACAATTTAGACTTAAATCTAGTGCTGGAAGTATTTTCTTCTATTACATAAAACAAAGACTAGACTATTAAAAACTGCACCCAAGAGAAAAATAGCTTCAGTATAGAATCCTGAACCCATTCATTTTGTGTAATAGTCAAACTGAAACAAATACTTAAAGTAATAGGTTTTAAAATGTTTTCTGAGATAAAGTGGTTTTTCTCCAGCACATTTTTCCATTGTGATTCTATTAGGAAACAGGTAGGCAAGAATAATTCAATGCATAGTTCTACTTACATTTAGATCTGAATATAGACTTGAGACTGAGTTGTTTAATTCAGGGCTTTGGAAGTGTTACACTCAGTGTTGAAAATGCAAAGCAGTTGTCAGGTTCCTTATCCCAAGGGAAACTGCATACATTGCAGATACAAAATATTCTGTCTGCAGGCAAGAACCAGCCAAAAGAGCTATGCATCAGCCTTTTCATTGGCCTTGGAAAAAGTGACCTTGTTGACTACCCTAAGACTTGAAAGACAAGGAAGAATTTTGATGAAAGAAAGGTAAAGAAGGAAGAGAGGAAGGAGCCTCAAGATCATTCTGGGCTGTAACATTTATATGTTATGTGACATTGTAGGTATATATTTGACTAGTTCTGTCCTTTACAGTTTTTCATATGGATCAGCTGGCTAGCT
Source organism: Crocodylus porosus (assembly GCF_001723895.1). Lineage (NCBI taxonomy): Eukaryota > Metazoa > Chordata > Crocodylia > Crocodylidae > Crocodylus > Crocodylus porosus. Next base: position 71,962,496 of record NW_017728949.1, read on the forward strand.
GTCAATCATTTTCTTTTCTGCTACTGCTTTTTTCCCAGGCTAGTGCTGTCCAGCACTTTGTCACAGCACAAGGCAAGGCTGCTAGGTGGGAGAAAATGTAGTGGCATTGTCACATTTGGAGAAAGGGAGAGGAAGAAACACAGCTATATATGCTTGGGGTTTTCCGGGAAGGGGGTGAGGTGGGCTTCTAAACGCTGAGAATCTAGTATCAGTGTGGGCTTTTTTCAGATGCAGCAAGAATCCATGAAACTAAGGTCCACCGCAGGATTCCAGGAATTTATTTCAAAATAACTTATTAAAAAAAAGGCAAACAAAAAAACAAAAGAAAACCACAGAATATAAAGTTGGCCTATCAACTTCTGACAACTGTTCATCTAGAGAGAAGTACACGTTGAACTGAATAAATATATGCATATACAGCACAACCTTCACTTAAATGCAAGGTCAGGTGTGTGCAGATTTGTTTAATCAGGTCACCATCCAGTTTCTGAATCCTTGCCCTCTGTAATATATATGTTTCATATGGCAAAAATTGCCTGTCCCATAAGGTTCAGAATGACAAATGTTTTGGGGTCTTACTTCCAATTTTCATGGAAAAACCTCCTGACATGCATTTGCACATGTGTACGTTTCTAAGTGGCAATTCATTTCGAAGTGAAGTGAATGCATATGCACATTTTATTCTGAGCAGGTTGAGGATGGGTGGACTGTTTTCTCTGACATGGATCCTACCTTTTTCTTTCTTGACCCTAAATAATAAATACATAGTGAATCCATAGTGTTATATGATACATGAACTCCATCATTTACTTCAATCATTTTCCACTTTCATTGCACTAATCTCATCCAAGCCTTCAACAGGGTTTTATCCCCAAGCCTGTTCCTGCTCATAATGTCAGATCCTCCCTCTGCAATGAACTCCTGCTTTGTGTTCTGACCTTAAAATCCTTTCTCTTTCTCTGCTCCCTAGGATCCAGTTCAGCTCCCCCATATACACCTATCCCACTGACTGCTCTCTCTGCAACAGGCTGCTGTTTCCATTATATGTCTCCCAACTTCATCCAGGGTCTAAAGTTATAGAGTGAAAACCACGCAGTAGAGATCAACTTCATTAATCTAGATTAAAAAACAAAAAAAACACAATAAAACAGAAGTGCTGAATTCGAATCCAGACAAAATTTTCTGTTTAGGAGCATAGCTACTTTGTGCTCAAAGTCATATAAATTGTAAAGGAGAAGAGCAAGACATACACATCTACCTACAACCCGCCCCACCCCCCACCGCCGCTGCCCATAATTCTGAGAACAAGGAAGGCCTCGATCCTAATGCCATTTTTAATAATTGTTCTTTTTGTAATGTTGGACAAATTACCCAACCTTCAGATCCCTCACAAGGTGTTGGAAGAATTAATAAATTAGTTAATGTTCACAGAGCACTTTGAAGAGCAAATGCTAAGTATGAGCCATGAAGATACTTTGCATAAAAGACAATGGGAATTGGGCACCTAACTCCCATTTTTCTGCCTTTCACAATGTCTCCCAGAGGATTTATTTAAAATGATCATAATCTCTTCTCATTTGTACTATCCTCCAAAGTTAATTACTCCCACATTTAACAAGGTCCTTTCAGCAAATGAGTCTCAGTATCTTTTCCCCGTTACAGTTTATTTTACATACCAGATATGCTGCGCTGTATAAATCCGAACCCAATTAAATAAAAAAGATATCTCTGCTGAGAACAGTGACAGATCATATGAATCTTTCTCAAGAAAAAAATATAACTAGGATACGATTGCAAAGTACATGTGCTAGTTACAAATTAAAATGTAGATTCCAAGACCTTTAAACTGCATCTTTGGCAAGCGAATTGTGAGACAAAAACTGGTCAAACACAATATGGTATTTTGTTTATCACTTCAACGATACAGACAAGGAAAGACCTGGTAATCCAGTCTTTTTCTTCCAGATATATGAAGTATTCTGCTGAGACCTGACACCTATCAGGAAGCCCTTTGAAAACTTATTGTACTGTTAAGAATGATTTATAGCGTGCTATGAACATTGCTGTTTCATATGGTGAGGTCTTGTTAGAATGCTGATGTATTAAGACAAAGCACCACCACCTCCTAAACTTAGCTGTGATAATATATAAAACTTGTCGTGGTGACCATCTAGCTACAGAATTGCCATCCATAAGAAACAATAACTTTAATCTCCTAAGAGCTTTTTCCAACATACTAGCTTCCCTATAAGGTGTCAATTTCTAATCGATTTCTGAGGGTCTGAAACTAGGTTATCAAAAGACATTTCACGCATTCACTACCAGTGACATGCTGAGAATCAGCATATCTTCTTTTTTTTCAATAGTGAAGAGATCAGTGATTTTAAAAGGAATTAACTGCTGCTTCATTTGGAAAACTCATTAAATTCTGGAAGGCTAACCATATCTTGATAAAAAGCAAAATAAAATAAAAATCAGGGTATATGTGCCAAAAAAAGTCAGAGACAATTGTGCCAATGTAATTCAGAATGCTGGAGTGTGAAGAATGACTGAAAAGATATTGACTATAGAAATTTACTGACTTAGAAGAATACTGAGAGACTCAAGATTTTAGAGAGGGGGAACAGGGAAAGATAAGAAAATACTTAGGGCAAGAAACAAAGTTGTTGTAGAAGATCCTAAGAAGTTGCATGCAACAGTTTGGGTGTATGTCAAGAATGTACCCAGAAGGATAACACACATGTCAATACCTACCAAAATGAAGGGAGCACAAAATACAGGACAAATGAGGATGGATCCGTTCATCGCAGTTTACACAGATGCAAAAGCTAAATATTTTCTTAATATTATTGCTTTGAACAGTAAAATTAATATATGTTAAATATAAATTCATAAAGAACAGCCTCGCTGAACATTAGCTTTGTCAAAATAGAAATAGAATGCCATATCTTATTGTGTACCACTCCTCTGGGGGGAAATGAAAAAACCTTAAAATACATGAAAGAAAACATCTTAGAGATTTATTTCTTGTAATATTCCAACAGAATTACCTTTCCCCTTCTTGAGAAACACATATGCAAAAAAAAAAAGAAGGAAGAAAATGATGGAGTTCATGCACTGTGTGTATTTAAGTCTACCCCTGTAATTTTGGTAATCTAAAAGTGGATTCCCAATGAGTTTGTGAGATCCTATAAACAATAAATAACAGAAAATACAGACTTCAAAACTAGTGACTTTCATGACACTTTATTAGTTCTATCAGCAACTTTTGATATAAGTGGATTCTAACATGGATAGAAAACTGGCTGGTGCATTGGGTTCAGAGGGTAATAATCAATGGCTCGATGTCTGGTTGGCAGCCGGTATCAAGTGGAGTGACCCAGGGGTTGGTCCTTGGGGCCAGTTTTGTTCAATGTTTTCATCAGTGACCTGAAAGATGGCATAGAGTACACCCTCAGAAAGTTTGCAGATGACACTAGAATAGGGAGAAATAGATATGCTGGAGGGTAGGGCTAGTGTGATCTAGACAAATTGGAGAACTAGGCCAAAAGAAATCTCATGAAATTCAACAAGGACAAGTGTAAAGTCCTACATTTAGGATGGAATAATCCCATGCACCAGTACAGGCTCCTGAGGTCCCTTCCAACCCAAATTTTCTATGATTCTATGATTACTGGCCAGGAGGTGTTTTTGACTTGTCTACAGTATCTGACAGAAACTAATGATGTAACTTTACAATGGTTTTCAAGAGGTCTGAGAAGGTTGCTCTGGGAAGTTTGTGTTAAGTATCTCAGGCCACTGCAGGATGTATTCTAGCCTGCATTACTATCGGTATGGTATTTTCATTGTCCCACATTTTTCAGTCACCTTGGGCATGTCTACACAAGCATTAATGTGCTTTAGATAATGTGCATTAAATCTAGTACTTCCATTATGAGTTACTAGAGCAACTAGGCGAGAGCCACTCTGATTAAAGTGCTGCTGCATCTCATGTATCAGCATCCCTGCGCTTAAAAATGGCAGTGGGAGTGCTTCAGTGTAGCTTGTCACTGATACATGAGATGTGGGAGGCTGCTGGAGTGCTGCAATTGCCATGTTCCAGCAGATTCAATGAATCGAGTCTCCTCCAATGTGCTGGAATGCCACTGTATCGGTGCAGCCTTGGCATTCATGTATTGGTGCCCATGGTTTTTAAGTGATGTTTAATATGCATTATTCTATTTTAATGTGCATTAACTAAATAGCACATTTTTAAAATGGAACTTTAATTTGCATTAAAATAGGCTAATGTGCATTAAAGGACATGTGTAAACATACCCCTTGTGCCTAATTCCCTAATCAACAGAGGTGGGGGGGAAACCTACCTGAAAGCTAGCTGGCTAAGATTCACCCTGAACAAAGACGTAACAAAAGCTAATTGGTAGGTGACAGAGGTATACCAGGACAGCTGGGCAACCAGGTAGTGCCAATACACAGGGGCAGCAGTGACTTCTGGCTTCTAGTGTTCTTGGTGTGGCTGCAGCAGTAGTTAGTTTTATGAACCCTCCTCTACTAATTGGTGCCAGAAGTTGCTGCCCTTGAAGCTCTGCCTTGGTTATGCTGCTGAGAGGAGATGGTATCTGAGAGAGTTTAGCAGGAGTGATGTTTAAGGTGCCTAGGGAGAGAACAGCTCTACCTTTTTATAAGATGATCTTCATATAGTTCTGTGATCCTCAGGTATCAGCAGTGCACTAGAGTTTCTTTGTTTTGCACTGACAACTGGCCGTGACATAGAAGCCTTTCCTCTTTGTGATGTATCTTCCACTACAATTATCTTTCAGCTACTACACTTTCTTCAATTTTTGACAATTTGGCACACTATTCAAAATTTCTGATTTAAGCCACAAGGTGGGGAGGGATGCATTATTCCAATATTCTGGACTTTGTACTGGCTTCTCATATAAACTTCAAAGCCATAAAATGACTTAGAAGACTATTCATTCTCATACACTTGTCATGAGAGCTGAGGTCAGCTTAGATATTATTATTATTAGTCAGTCTTCCTGCTTGAATCCTCAACATTGGTGGTTAGATATAATTAATTCTGTGTCCTTCACATATAGATAATTCAGACTTTTTCAGTCTATCAGATTCAATTTATTAGATATTTCAAATGGCGTCATTTCTGCTTATTTAGTCATGCATCCTCTTAGCTGTTGCCACACATGTTCTGGTGAATATGACTAATGTACAGACAATCATTTTGCTTTTAGCTGTAAAAGTCATTTGCTGGTGCTTTGTTTAATACCTTTGTATGTCAAGCACATGCCATGACAATGGGTGCTGAGTAAATCTTCAAGTAACAAATAATGAAATAGCAATAACAGCCAAACAAAAAGACCCTTGTCAGATCTCACACATATGTGATTTCTGCAAAACATTATCTATAATCTAACTGGCCACATCTACACATGCACTTAACTGTGGAGTAGACTAACTGCAAAGTAAGGAATCACTGCCTATATGTGCGATGCTATTAGGCCTCAGAAAACTAATTTATGCCACAGTTAGTCCTGTTGGAGACAATACTATCTTATGGTGGGGTTATTAACTGTGATTAAACATGCATGATCAAAGGGGTAAATTGGGCCCAGTCAGCCCTGGCAGCAGGGGGCCAGACTCCTCCCTGCCACCTAGCCACATGGCTCAGCACTTTCAGCACTCCCATGTCCTGGCTAGCCCCTCTGCTGCCCAAAGTCACCACTTAGATCCCAGGGCTGACCCCCCATACTCCCTGCAGCCAAAGCTCAGAACTGCAGGTGCAGTCCTGGTGTAAACTGCTCTGCTCCAGTTCAACTTGCTGTTGTCCTGAGCGCACATGTAGACACTGCACTTAGGAATAGTTTACTCCAGCTCAAACTACTCTGGAGCTTATCGCTTAAAAAAAATTGCACATGTAGATGCACCCATTGAGTCAAACAGAAGACCCTCATAAGTAGTTGCATGTGTTCTTACATATCATATTTTAGAAGTGGAAGAGGTAAAGGAATGAAACTCACAGATGGCTTTCATTTACATGATGCAAATAAGGGTACAGACAAATGACACATTTACAATTTATTTAAATTGATTTTACATTAGATTAAAAATGGAACAGACTCCTGACACAGCACTTTACAGTGGTGTAAATCACTCCACTCCAGCATATAGTGAGGTATAACCATATATTGATAAGTTACACTACAGTTTGGTTGTGTGTCCATTCTTCCATTTTTTTTCATCCCAGAATAGCTGGTTGCCCAATACGGAATGAGTTCCTGCCACCTTGTAGTTATGCTTCTTTGCTGCAGGCAGCCAATGCCTATCCATTTCTTACTGGGCATGTCTACATCAGACACTACTGCACAGTTGTTACTGTGAATTTATTTAGTAATTTTATAATCAAGTACTAAATGTGCAGTAACAGGAGTTACTGAGCAGCAGGACTGGAAAATGTCTTTTTTGTGATGCTACTGTGCAATAGATTAATAATACCGCGCAGTAGCATATTAGCACTGTGCACACTGTGACGCACTACTGCACAGTATTAATTGGTTACTGTGTAGTCAGTGTCTTAGACAGATGCACCCACTATGGAATAAATGTACTACAGAGACAAATCTGGCGGAATTACTCCATAGTAACTGGCCATGTATCCACGCTCCACATCTTACTGAATTAGAGCATATTACAAGGCTCATTTTTTCATATGAATAAATTCTGCTTGAACAGTCAAAATCCCAGTATTAGACACAAAAGAATTTGACTGCATTGTCAGTATCTCATAAAGTAGATGATAAGGAAATATTTCATTTGCTGCATCATACTGCCAAGGTGATGTAGAGAATATGGATGTCATTACATGACACTTGCAGAGAAAGTTAGCGATCCACAATACTTATTATAAAATAAAGCACCTGAATTTTCTTTTAAATAGAGTTACTTAATTACGATCACCCAGAAACAAAGATATATTTTCTTAAATAACAGAATCCACACACAACTTGTAAAAATTAATGACACAATTCCTACAATATGCTATAAATAAGCCTTGCAAATCTAAAAGTACAAGGAAATTCACGTCCACCTTACATCATGAGTGGTCAAAGGGAATGAAAATAGGAATGGGGAGTGTTTACTACACCAACCCTGTAAGATGGGAGCTTTTGAGATTTTACGTTGTCCAAGACAGAGAGAGAAGGAGTCCTTTCTATTTAACAAAAGAAAATAAGCTATGTGGCCAGCTCCCTCCCGTTAGCAACAACTCAGAACTCCCTTTAGCAACAACTCCCTCCCTTCAGCAACTTACCCAGAACGGCTTTACTTCACCTCTGTTAGGCCTTGACAATGTGTACATATATCCATTAAGGTAATGCTATAAAGGATATTTGTGGAAGTGCTGAAATACTTCCTCCTAATCTATATTGCTTTCAGTGGGATTTTTTATAAAGATCTGGTCCTTTTCAAATCATAATGCTTTGGCAAGATGGAGTGAATTTGACTTTTTAAAGTTTCTGAAACCTCAATTTTCATTATTCTGATGTTAGACCATGTAATAAAGATGTTAGACTGTGTAATTACATAACAAATTAATTTTGTTATATATATCGCAGTACTGTTTCCCAGATGAATTCTATACAAAATGTAATCATGTATGGTTGAAATCTTAATTACTAACAGAACTAAAATCAGGATTCATACTGAATGTATCGGCAATATCCTAATGAGGGTTGGCATTGCCAGCTAGCAGCATACTAATCTAAGCACAGTTGCACAAGGTACTGGAAAGTGACAGAAGTGTTGATAAAGCAATTCATTTCTTAAACATCAGCTGTATGTTCAAGACAAGGAAAGGTAAAAATTCAGTCAGCATATAACTATGAAAGAAAATGAGTCTGTGTTAAGATGAGACTTTGTGGGGAGCACCAGTCAACTTGCTGTCTGCACATCTAATCTTCAGTAGATTTCTATTTATGTTAAAGGTTGTCGATCTGTCATCCTGCCATGCCATACTTGACAATTGCTTTTCTCTTTTGATGATTGCTTTTTACACGTTTTCAGAAAAGGCATGTCTTATAGTGTGATCTTTCTTAAAGTATGGCAGCGAGATCCAGATATGACTGCTGTGCTTAGCAGAATCTAACATTCTAGGCTAAGGGCTCAGCAAACCAGATAATTCCAGTTGCTTTCAATTAACTGACATCTTTTATTCACTTAGAACAGCCATTAACTATTGCAGAATTTTCATAGCTAACATAAATTGCTTTTAATGTCTTCATCAAAGAAAAAATGCTAAACATTCTAATGATATAGAGACTTCAGCCAACTTCTCTCATTTACATACTGTAAATCAGGTGTAATTGTTTTCATTTCAATGGATATTCTATAGTTATGCCCCACTGTAACACGGAAAATAATTTGATCCTATGCCTTTACAGTTTGGTACCGTGAGTATGTTAGAAGAGGCTAATTTAGACTCTATTGTATATGTCTATGCCTGGAAGAATTTTTTGAAAAACATCTTGTCTTTTGATCCCTGCATCTCTGAGGCAAGATGCTTTTCACTGATATTTATTACATCCAGAAAAGAAAGAAAAATCAAGCCTTTTTCTGATCATTGTTCAGTGCCTCAAAAATGTCTTTTTGAAAAATCAAATGTATTAAGTCCAGTCTATGTATGTCGAACAAACACAGCTTTTCAAACTTCATGCCACACTCAGTTTCCCAGATGAAGGTGCCTAAGCTACCTATTGTTGTTGAGTTAGGGATCTCTGCTGTAGCTTTTCTCATCTGTTGTACATTAGATGTAGTGAAGAGACATGGCAGGCAGTATTCGAAGCAGAGGCTACTAGGAAGAACAATCAGATTTCTGACTTGCTGAAAAAGAGGGAAGTCTTTTAAAAGTCCAGTGTTTTATGTCTGGCAGCTTTTATCAGCCCCATTGGTGTAACATATAGATAACTAAGCGGGATTCACACAGCCTTTCAAAACACTGCCTCTGGGTGGTCAGTCCAAAGGGAATCCGTGGCAGAGTGCTCTACTTCTGCACTTATGCTTGGTTCTGCGTGATCATGTTAAAAATGCAGCGGGTGTTTATCATTCTGAATATGTACCAAAGACAGGTGCAGCCAGGGGAAAGAACAGAAGCAGCACAGGTCTAATCAACTATATTTTAATGGAACTCAAAGGTGTGAGACCCTGTAGTCTTCCTTCCAAGAACATTTTGGAAAAAAAGGGGTCAAACATTAAAATATTCTTCTATAGTGCACAATCTGATGCAAAAGGGCAATGGGAGGATAACATCAAACAGTCAACAGATGGATAGGTCAGTGGGAAGGCAGCATTAGGCAATATGAAGATGGCCAGGACACTAGTACAGCAACATCATGTGATCAGCAAGTGGACAGAGCAGCAGAAAGGTTTCACCACAGGGTAAGCAACATGACCTGAATCACACCTGTTGGATTTTTAAACCTCTTCAAACCATTCTCCAGAAAATAGCATTAAAATCAGCAACCCATATACCTGTACAATGGGGTAGTGCTATTTCTAGTTTGTTGACCTCTGCTGAGAGAGACTTAATGAAAAGGATCCTCGCAAATTAAATTATGCAAATATCAACAATACCTTCCCATGATACACATTTACAGATTGCTTTAGTTTGGTTAGGTTTGTTTTATACTTCATCTACAATTGAGTCATGACATCTAAAAACAACAGTTAATTGGTCATATTTGGACTAGGAAAATATGAGAAAAGAAGCCTAAAATGGGGGTGAACTACAATCAGCTGGAGAAAAACACCCATTAACAAACTAGACTGTAGTACAGCAAAAGTGGACAAGAAAGATGACATCCAAACACAAGGAAAACAAGGAGCTAAAGAAAAGCTGTAAGTGGAAGTCCCTCAACTAATAGGAGTTAATCCACTGTGGAAAAATGATATAAATTAATGTATTCATGTATATTCAAGAGGAATTTGAATGCAACTTCTGCCTGGCAGAGAAGGAAGAAGCCTTGTTCATTTAGGGACAATTTGTTTGCCTTTTTGATTTGGGGTTTGTATACTTTGTTTTGCTGTTGTCTTGCAAGTTGTTTGGCTTGTGAGCAGTGAGGTCATAGCTACTGAGCCTAGTGGTAGTTAATAAGTCTGAATAAAGGGGGAGAGGGGCTATTATAGAAAGGAAGGCTAAGCCAGCCAGAGTCCCAGCAACGTTAGCAACTAGCTTAAAGGAGAAATTCTACCACTGTATTTCAGTAGGGTTTTGGTGTTACCAGCAACATAAGGGAAACAGAAGGAGGTTGTATATATCTGTATATGTGTATGTATCCAGGTTGTAGCCATATTGGTCTAGAGGCATGGTAGAGGTGATATCTTTTATTAGACCAACATACATGTGCGTGCATTTTTCTCTTTAAAGAGCTTCCAAGAAAAGCGCTGTCTTGACTGGACAGTGTTATAACGGTAAAATAATTTCTACTGATAACTCTCCCTCTACCTGTGCCCACGCAGGCCCTGTCCTGGTGGAGTCTCTGATGTTTTGGTTTCTTCAGCTCTGGGGTGGTGTTTCAGAAAGCAGAGCTGAGCAGAGATGAGGCCTACCCAAAGTGGGAAGTGAATCTTTCACGTGGGTTGGCCAACCTACTGACAAGAATGCTAAACTAGGTTCCCTGAGCCTGGAGATAATAGGCCATAGGCAAGTAACAGAAAGGGACCGGGATGAAGACTCAGAAAAAGTAGTCTTGAGAAGGCTGTAAGAGGGAAATAATCAGAAAATCAGTCATCAACAATCTTTATTTTGGAAATAAGCAGGAATAATATTCCCATCCCAAACCTATTATACACATGGATGGATGATGTAATTGAGATAACAGAGATTTGATGGGATACTTCACATGACTGGAGTATTATTTTGGAGAGGCCTAACTTTTTTCAAGATGAGGAGACAGAGAGAAACAGAGGCAGTGTTGACTTACATGAAACTGTCTAATGGGAAAAAGAAACTTGGGAGTATTCACTGCACCTTAGACAGTATTAAGGGCCAACTAAGGTACTATCATGGATAAAGGTAGAAAAGGAAGATAAGCTAGATTACAGGAAAGTAGGACTGAAAAAGACTTAATGAAATAATCTAGACCAGTTCCCTGCTTAGGGTAGGATCATCCCTGGCTAAACCACCCAGTCAACTGTCTGTCAAACTTGCTTTTTACCATTTCCAGGGATGGAGACTCCACAGCTCCTCTATGTGAGCCTGTTTCAGTGCTTGATCACCTTCAGAGGCAGAAAATTCTTCCTAACATCCAACCTAAATTTTCTCTGCTGCAGCTTGAGGTCATTGTTCCTAGTCCTGTCCTCTACAGCTACAAAGTCTTTCACACTCTCCTCTTTATAATCCCCTCGGGTATTTGAATTCTGTTATCAAATTCTCCCTCAGTATTTTCTCTCCCAGACTAAATTATGATAGTAATTTCAGACTTTCTTCATAAATCATGTTTCCCAGGCCTCTAACATTTTTGGTCAGTTCCTGCTCTAATCTGTCCGTATCTTTTTTTGAAGTGCGGCACCCAAAATTAAAGAGTAAATGGTGTACTGAATGAGCAGAAGAATCATTTCCCTTCATTTGCACAAGATGCTCATGTTAATACAACCCAGTATGCTGGTGCCTTCCTTTATTTATTTATTTTTTTTGCTGCAAGAGCATGCTGTACTTTTCATTTTCTTTGTTGAATTGGATCTAATTGATTGCAGACCATCTCTCCAATTTATTCCCCACATTCTGAATTCAAGCTCTTCCCCCTAAATTGTCTACAACTCTACCCAAAATTGTGTCATATGCAAAGTTGCTAAGTGTGCACTCAATCCCATTATTCAAATTAGTAATAAAGATGTTAAACAATACCAGATGCAGGACAGACTCCTGGGGAATCCTACTTGGTCCCTCCTCCCAACTAGGAATTGAGCGAGTGAAGACTACTTATTGAGTATGATGACACAACCAACGATGTGTCTACCTTTCAATACTTTCATCTAGTCTGTACTTCCTTGGCTTATTAATGAGAATGTCATGGGGGACAGTGTCAAAAATCTTGCTAAAGGCAAGATATATCACATTCATAGGTCTCTCCCATCCACAGTGCCTATCACCTTGTCATAGATGGAAATCAGGTTGGTCAGGAATGGTTTGCCCTTGAATTGGACTTAAAAGCCAGAGACTGGCTTAGATAAACAATAAACTCATTGGTGACTTAAAAAAAAGGAATCTCGCAAAAAGTAGAAACTTGGTCATGTCAATAAGGATGAGTATAGGACCATGGGCCTGTAGGGGAAAATCAGGAATCCAAAACTGAGATACGGCTACCAAGGGACAGGGAAAGGAAAAAGAATAGCATTATATAAATATGTTAGAAGAAAAAGACCAAAGAGGGTATAGGTCCCTTTCTCAATCTAATAACGGATGGTGTAGAGAAGGCTGAAATATGTATTGCATGTTCTACAAGAGTCTTCACAAAAAACAAAAATCTAAAAGCCATCAACTCTAATGTGGCAGGTACAGTTACCAGCAATGATGGAAAGCAGATAATTACCCCAAAATAGGAAAAGAGCAGATTAAGTATCACTTAAACTGGATGTTTACAAATCACCAGGCAAGATTACATCCATCCTAGAATACCTAAGGAATTGGCTGAGCTAATTTCAGCACCATTTGACTATTAACTTTGAAAACTTGTGGAGGTCAGGTGATGTCCCAGAAGTCTGAACAAAAGCAAATATAGTGCTATTTTTTACAAAAGTGAACAAGAAGCAGCAGGGAAACTAGAGCCTGATCAGACTTACCATGATATCTGAAAATATATAGGAACATATCAATCAGACCTCTATTTTCAAGCATGTGAAGGTTATTAAAAATAACTTTCTAACTATGAGAGTGGTTAAGGATTAAGCATCTCCGTCACTGGAAATTTTAAGTGCAGGTTAGACAAACATTTGGCTAGGTTGGGTTACACAGGGATGATCCAACCTAACAGTTGGATAAGTTATCATCCTAATGTCCTTTCCAAGCCTCTTTTCCTGTGTGGGTTTATGACCTACAGCTCTCAAATGATAAGGGAGGCAACATTCAACAAAGCAGCATTATGTTTAAAAACACTGAAAGAGAATTTTTCTAAAATTACAGAACTTAATTAAGACACCTAAAAGCTTAGGTTCATTTCCATGTTACACGACATCATATGCAGTAGTATCAGATGCTCCTCTTCTTTTCTTACTTCCATAAATGGTTGAATTATTTGTCTTTACTTTTTTTCTCTGTGACTCTTTGGAATACTAGATAATACACCTCAATGACAGTTTGTCTAATTAGAAGCTAACTATTAATTCAGATAGTGAATATCCAATTTGCATTTCTATCAAATATTGGTATGAGAAAAAGACTAGAACACTGCTACCAATTTAACACCTCCTTTTGTTCCTGACCTTCTTTTCCTCATAAGTTGCCCTGTAAGCCCTTTCCTAAATGCTACTGGCATGCAGAAATCTCATATATCCACTCCATCACTCTTCTAATCTAATTTGTATCAGCTAAATAAAGAAGATTTGAAGCTTCATTATGCCTCATCAGAAATCAACTGTTTCTACTTATTTGGTGTCCAGAGTAGAGAAGGACACATACTTAACTAGCAATTTACTAGATGAATTATGCTTCTATTTTTGTTTGCTAATTGTTTGTGAGCAGATTGCAATTTTTGTAATTTTATTCATTATTGCCTTTGGAAACAAACTGTTGAATAAATTCTACAAAGTCTTGGTCTGCAACTGGTTTGTAAGTGGTTCCCTGCAGTTTTTAATATTCCTAGTTCAAAGAACAAGCTATATTTTTGGACTCAGAAGTCATATGGTATGTTTCTATTACCTGTTTGGATGGCTGTAATTATTAGAATTAGCCTTCTGGTATAAGTACTCATGACTGTGAATCAAAATATCTCTCTCAGCATATATTTTGCAATATTCTTTTAAGTAAGCATTCCTGCCACTGAATCATTAGTTGGAATACTTATGGAAATTGAACACAAAAGCAAAATCATTGAAAATGCAAAACAATGCAAGAATATTTTGCCCTCCTTTCCTGGAAAACAAGCATTGTATATGAAGAACCTTTAATTCCCCAATCAGTAGTTGTATGCATGTATACAGTTAGCTTTTGAAGTGCTTTCATTCTATTGAGGGGGAAAAAAAAGGCAAACATTCATCTTTGAGCTCACACTTTTGGGCATGAGAAGAAAAAGGGAAACAGATTCTGTGCAACTCCTCACAAGAAGCAGATCCCATCAGTAAGCAGGGCTGAGCAAGAGCAAGAAGAGTGTCCTGAAAAGCACCCCCTCTGCCTCCAATACTGAAAGAGGCACAAAAGATACCAACAAAGACAATGCATTGGTCCCTGGACATGTTGTGCCTGCGTTTGATAGTACAGAAACATCCCAGCATTGGCATTTACATACATCACTCTTTTAATCTGGGTTTAGTCAGCAGCTGACTGCACTGCCATTGATTCAATGATGCAATACTGAATAATCTTTCAGACACACTTTGTGATGTCCTGGGATAAAATATTAGTACTTCTCATACCATTAAACTTTTTAGGATTCATTCCAGGACAACAGATATAAACATCCGGATGACTGCATATTATCCTGGGCCAAATGCAATTTTTGTTTTTAGCTTAGATGCATGGTTGCATCCTGGAGCAGGGTATCAAGGTGCCACTTTCCTGAAAGTCTATGGCTCTTGTTACATGGTAACATTGGGTGGCTCCTGGAGCTCTTAACACCTGGATTGTCTGCACGAGGACCCCTCCTGAAGCTCATTTTAAGCACCCCTTATAGAGCTCAAAGTTATACCACTCCAGGGCAGAATTCTCTCTGATCCATGCTACCCAACTTGTGTTACACCTTAGTGTAAACATCCCTCCCCCCCCATCTACTGGCCTGGATTGGGCCCACTGCTCCTCTCCCCATGGCCCCCAGCATTTCAGATCCCTGCTCACTGCTGATCGCCCCCCCACCAACTTATAAGTGGTTGCCTGCAACATCTGTGCCAGGGGAGTGGGCAGGGAAGGGTTAGCCTGCCTGCACAGGCTCTGCTACTGCTGCTTTGTGGGCTGGGCTCAGCCCAGAGAAAAGCAGCACCTCAGCAACAGTGGCAATGGCCAGGCATTCAGGCCTCCCCTGCCTTTCCCATGAGAACAGACAGCTCCAGCAGCCACAAACAAGCAGAGGAGGCAGGGGGGAGAGGGGGCAGGACAATAGGAAGGAGCCCCAGGGGCAGGAGGGGCATAGGGGAACTCCAAGGGGGAGAGTGAAAGACCTGTGTGGGGGGAACTGGGGGTGCGCTGGAAAGCAGGGAGCAGGAGAGAAGCCTAAAATGGGGAATGGGGATTCTTATCCTTCACTCCTCCAGGCCCTTGGTGGCCTGATGTGTGACTGCTCCAACTGTGAGCTAAAACTAACACCAATCAATATTTGTGCAGCTCACAGTTTAAGGCAAAGCAAGGCCCTGGGTCCTCCTGAAAGCAATTCTTTTGCTCTCAAGTGTACCCATTTAAGAGTGAAGTCAGGTAAATGTTGTACACTTAGAAAATTATCATGCAAACCACATACAGTAGAGGAAAGAGGAAAAATCATCCACTGGAAATCAGGGGAGAACAGTTTTTGATTATTAACAGATGCAAATTGTTTAAGAGAATGGGTATTTTTCAGCTTCTTTGCCCCCTGAAACAAATTGCTTATGCATATAATCACCGCTATGCTTGTATCTTTTACATTGATTTGTTTTACTGAATTTACAATACTTCAGTCTACAATACTTAGACACATTTGTTGAATGGTACACAAGAAATTTCTGACCCGTAGTTATGATTCCTTGAAAGAAATATAAAAGAAAGTTTCACAGATAGAACATAAAACCACACATATCAATTCAGAAAGCTTTTAACTTAGAATGGGTGAGCCCCAAGTGAGTGGGTTCTGTTGGAATATAGTTAATTATTAACACAGCAGCACTGTAGCTGTTAACAGTATAGCTGCCTGGAGAATATCTTTCTTTACATTCTTTACATTCTGTGTAGCTACAAATCTCCACTATAGGGAATGTATTGTAATGTTTCTGGAAACAAAGTTATTTTTTATTGGTTTGTTTTTGTTTTAAATGGTACAATAGCATCACATTTATCAGAAGAAAATGGGAGTGTGCAAAGTTGTACAGTTAACAAAAGAATCAGGGTCTTTCTCTGTCTCTCTCTCTCTAATACATACACACAAACACATACACATATGTGTGTGTGTATACATATATATATATATATATATATGTATACACATACACATGCACACACATACACACACACACGCAGATATGTGAGTGCCATGAGTGAAAAGATATACTCAGATATCAAACAAAAATATCCTATTCTATTAAAAATATATTAACATCAGGGGAGATCCACAGAATACTTCCTACAGATCCAATATATATATATATTTTTTAAAGAACATACAAACCAAAAAAATAAAACATTTAAGAAGTCTGATTTAGGAAAAAACCACACATGCTCATCTGCCACCTTCTCACTCCTTCCTTTTGGCTGATTATGGAGACTGGGAAATAAATTTATTGAATGGATTTCATGTGTTCTTGTTTTCTAAGTGTTCAAATAGCATTATGTATTGTTCTGATTTACTAAAATACTTAAATACTTCTTCATCTGTATCATTCATCATGTATAAAAAAAGTTTAGATCAGTATTCAAAATTTAACTTCTTTGAAAGGACACATATCATACAGCTGGTGCATCTACATGAGCAAAAAATGTAACAAAATAAACTCCAGCACAGTTTGCGTCAATAGTCGGCTGCTCTTAGGTGCGGTTTACACCCATGAGCCCAGGACCACAGCAGTTAGAGCTAGGGGAGATCAGCCCTAAACTAGCAGGGGACCTAGTCTAGCCTGCAGGCAGCCCCCACACTTTAGCACCCTTGTGCCCCAGGCAGCCCCTGTCACAGTTGACACATGCATTTGATTGCACATAACTACTCCAGCATAAGATAGTACTATCCCCAACAGTACTATCTAATGGCAGAGTTAATAAACTATTGTGTCCTATTAGCAGTGCACATGTCGACAGTGATGCTTTACTATGGCGCTAATTAGTCTACTCTACAGTAAAGCACATGTGTAGATGCACCCAGTATGTTTCAGTTCCTAGACTGGATAAATATATTTTAGAATTAGTTTTCTAGTATGAACATTTAATTAGGTTAAATCACAGAAAGCCTACACTTAAAGACGTTGTAAGTTCCCTTACGAAGCCAAGTTTGCTTCCACTCACAGCACAAAAACATCAGTGCTGAAACTAACAGCACATATAATGGCAGGCAGGTTCCCCAGTTTATTAACGTTTCCTTATCTGTTAAAGAAAAGTAGAAAAACCAGAGAAGTGAAAAACAGAAAAAAAGAGAAAAGGCAGTAAGTAAACAAGTGATACAGTTTTTTAAACACTGGTAACTGCCTTTAAAAAAAAACTAAGAAGGGTAAAATTCTGACCAGAGTGCTGGCTGGAAAGCAGGTTTGGAGCTGTGAACAACACAACTCTTTTTTGCTGCATTCCTACTGTATGCAGGGAACCAGAGCTTCATAAATCTTTTGTAAAAAATAAAAAAAAAAATCATATAAATACATCTGTTGTCATCATGAACTTCTCTTCCTACCAGAAAGACCATAAATTTGGACTAACTGCTTCATCAAAAAGGAACAGCATCCAGTTTCTAAGAGGAGTCATAGTACAGTGAGAGCTCTGTTGAACTTTGGTGGAACAAATACAGTAGTTTAAAAGACTGCAAGATATCCCAAAGGTTTTTTTTTTTCCAAGACCTATGGTTGTTTTAGGCCTTGGAAAAAAAACCCCATAGTTAGATGCTTCGCAAAATGCAATGAAATAGCACCAGAAGGGGTTTAGAATAGGACTAAAAGTGAGATCCCAGAATTTCTACTGAAATTGTTCCAGTACTGTGTGGTATGTTTAAATGGGGAGTAGAAGAACAGTTTCAGACTTTCTGGTTTGGAATCAAGAGTTGACTCATTAAAGATACAGGCTGTATCATACCAGTCCTGCACAAAATTGATGTTGGAGAAAATTGACCTCTTCACTGTTTCTGAGGAGCAGGGAAGGAAAAGGCATTATTGTTTCAGGAAAGCATAAATGAAACTTAGAGCAGACCTTAGACCTCTTTCATAGATCTTATTAAGAGAAAGACAGCAGCGAACCTGTGAAATACAAAAAACCAAATGCAATCCATTACTATGAATAGCTGCTACCCTGAGTGCTGTAGCAGCTTCAATCTGATTTCCAAACTGGGTCTCAAAATTAGATACTGCCAAATGAAAATGAATCCAAAGGATAGTTGCAAACCAAGGCCTGTGGAAACTTAAAATTAAGGTTTTTTGACTTGGGCAATGAATGAACCAGTCACATTTGAAAGGTCAGTAGCTATAGTACTTTGTGCCATGCCTCTCTCAACCTGTTTGTTATAGTAGGCAATAGACAATATCCTGATACATGTGGAAAATTTTGTAATATATAAAAGAAATGTGAATGGTTTCAAAATGAGATAATTCGCTTTGGACATAATTACTGAGTAGGCAGTTTCTGCTAACAAAAAAAATTGAGACTGTGCAGAACTGGATATTCTGAGATTTTACAAAGTTTTGTAGGATTCCATTCCTATTATAGAAGGTTTAATTCCTGGGTTTTCCAATACCGCAGAACTATTGGATTGGTTGCGGGGAAAATGAAATTGCTCAGTTACTTTCGGTTAAACACTGAGAACCTTCTCTGAGTTGTAAGAAGTCTGCTGGGTTTTTTTGGCTTATTTGTATTTCAAAACCTTTTTCTTGCTGGACACACATGCTAGTGCTTACAGTTTGGGGAGACAGATTATTGACACAAGGATTTGACAGAATGATGTCTATTACAGAAAATAAAATAATTTGTTCGGAGATAAATTGTTATATCACCGAAAGTAACTCCTGATAGTGGTTATGGGTACATCTCTGTAATTAGGAATCTCTTAGAAGGTTTATAATGTGGATTATCTCCATAAAGTATTCAAGATTACCTATCAATTAATATTCTATAATATGTTAACTCATCCTTGATGGTAAAATACTTGCCCAGAATATTTGCAGAAAGTAAAAAGAAAAAGACTGTTTAACACAGTGAAAGTGAATTTGTATATAAATTATACAGAATATATCAACTGAAGATTTACCATCATTGCCAAGGCCCATTTTTTAATGATGTGCAAGTTTAAAAGCATGGCTGTATAGTAATACTCGCTAATTCTCTGAGAAATGTAAAGGCAGTTTAAAAAGGAATTAGTAGGAGAAAAAAGAAGTGACATTTGTTAAACTCTGTTCAACTTGGACTTAATTTTGAGCTGGGACACAAACTTTTTATCCAACATGGTATTATATTTAGGTAGCTATGCCAGACTGAATACACCTGATCTCATCTGATCCTGAAAGCTACAGAGTCCTGGGATTAGAGATATGTTGATGGTATACTGGCTTAGATTTCCAAGTGAGACAGTTATGTTGTAAGGGGTCATAACGTAACACTTCACAAATACTGGGCTACAGAAATGGAATAGGTGGGAAGACTTTGTTCAGCCCCATCATACTGCTGAGCTGATGGACAGAAATAAAAGACAGTGTTATACTTAGCTGTGTGCCTGGAAACAAAGTTGATAGCTACCTACAATGAAATGGGAAAATTTAATTGAATGTTGAGTAGTAGGAAAAACAAAAGCTATTTAGAGATGAAGGAAATGCTCAATCTTCTACTAACACCATCTTTTCTTTGAAAGTTATCTTTCTTTGTAGTAAATACGAGAATATTCTATGATTGAACAAGTTCAAATTTATAAGTTTCTATGAATTCAGAAGGAAATATGAAAGTAGACAAATCTACTGGTTCATTAGTATCTTGGGATATAGTTCTAATGCATTAAATGACGCTTGACTATAATACAAATTAGTGCATTATGCTGAAACTTTTTTTACTGAAATAGAAGGAAGTACAGAATCATGCCAATAGTTTTATTGAGTTTGGACAGAATATCACCAATCAACCCCTTCAACTATCAATACAACAATTGTTTAGAATTAATTCCTTCCTTAGACTCATTCTACTATTATGCTTTTCAATAGGGTTTAATTATTAGAAATTTGTTTCCCTGTTTTCTTAATCTTGACTTATGGTATCCAGAGTTTAAGTCTCATGAATTCCCAATTGTTCTTTGAAACAAAAAGAAGCAAAAAACTCACAAAAAATATAACATACAACTCCCATCCCAAATTAAAAAAAAACAAATATCATCCTCATTCCAAATTTTGCTTCAAAGATGAACTACTGATTGGAAGAAATGTGTTTTTTCCCTGGGATTGACATTAGGCAGGATCTCCAGAAAAAGTAAGTGCATTTCAAAGGATCCAAAGTAAAGTAAACAATGCCATAACATAATTGAGATGTAGGGGTGTGCAAAGCAGGCCATATTCAATTTGGATTCGATTAGGATTAAATTCGGCCTGAATTGGGGGACAGTGATTTGATTTGTTGATTCTGATCACTGTCCCAATTTGATTCAGCCAAATTCAAATCTGAAGAATCAATGCTGATTCATTAGAATCAGTGATTTGACCATAGCTACAGCTTTAAATATTTTTTCAACATACCTTGAGGTACTAGGTGCAGCTCACGAATGCTGAGATGGTGAGGTGGATCGAGCATCCCACCAGAGCACAGGAGGGCCCCCCACATGCTTGGTGGCAGAACTGGAAGTGGACTGGAAGTACTTCTGATCCACTTTTGGGTCTGTCGCTGAGCATGTGAGGGAAATCCTACACGTCCCCCACCCCCCCCCCGGCTCGGTATTCAGCCATGGACAGACCCCAGGTGCCCCCCCAGACCCAGGAGGCACCAGTCACTGAGCCGGGGGGTGCGGGGTGTGCACACTTCCCAGTGGACCCAGTAGTGGATCAAAAGTGCTTCTGGTCCACTTCTGGGTGTGCTGCCAAGCGCTCTGGGGACCCCCCTGCATTCCCGTGGGACACTTCATCCGTCCCACAATCTCAGCATTCATGATTCACCTGGCATCTTGAGGTATGTAGAAAAAAGATTTAAAGCTGTCTGTGTCCAAATCATCACATCTCTCCGAATCAATTCAGAGGGTTCCGATTCGATTTGATGAGATTAAAGGGTCTCCTGATTTTATTCAGATTCAGAGATTTGGCCATCAAATTGGGCCAAATCTCTGCCAAATCGTATCAACGACTGAAGCTTCACACAGCCTTATTGAGATGTAAGTAAAAGAAAAATGTGAAAAAGAAAGGCAAACAATTAAAAAATAAAAAGTGATGTTACCAAATATAGAATACAAAGGAAATATTCCCCACTCAGAGGATACAGCGGGGACTTCACAGTCGATAGTGAAAGGAACCAAGCCCCTGCACTGAATCCTGAATTCATTAGATCAAGTCATAAGTGTGGTTAAGTGCTGTCAGGAAAGAGAGTTGAAGGTGTTCAGCAGCTCTTGTGCCTTCCAATGGTGGCAGCCTAGCAAAGTCCCTAATCACTTTTTTCACGTGCATGTAGTGACAATGTTGGCAGATCAAGGCTCAGATGTGTAGAACATGTGACTGTTCTAAATACCTGAGCCATATTCACAAGATAGTGTTTTGTCATGAGATCCCCTGTTCATTTGTATTATGGGCAAGTGAAAAAAACTCAGGTCCTCTCATACCAAAAAGAGGTCAAATGAATAGTCTGAACAATGTCTTATTCAACTGCTAGTGAAGCTGAATAAAATTTTCTAATTTGATATGTATTCAAAGGCCTGGTCTGGTACCTTCCAAGGTACTTTAAAATGCAGTGTTAAATGCTTCCCCTTGGTAAGATGTACCGCTCACTCTGGTTTTCAAATGTGTTCTGGAACACAATATGTTTGATCCTTATTTCTTTTGTCACAAGCTGCAGTTGGTTTAGCTTAGTTTCTCTGTTCCAGTACAATGAGCATGTCCTCCCATATTGCTTCTATTGACAGATTATCTGTGTACAATGATTTTAAGGACAAGGTCAATTATGTGGAGGGTCACCAATTACTTGTGCTTTTCTTCTCTTAAAGACCATAAAATCTTGACCTACCTACAACCTCTGTACTCTTGCTCCACAGAAACAACTTAGCAAGAGAACAGAAAAACAACTGACTGAACAAGCTCTGTCAATTCTTTAAAAATATCATATCACTATATTCAGTGCCTCTGAATGAATGGGAAATGTACATCAATTATAAACTTCAATGTGTGATCTGTGATATATGTTGGTCATGTATTATGACAAAAAATTTTGGAAGAATGAAGTGGGGAATTAAGAGTACTGAATACTTTAGGGTAATAAAAAGACAAAAAAGTTTACTAAAAATATCGTAAAAGAAAACATTTTGTATAATATTTGTTAAAAAATAGATATATTTTGTTGAGGGTAAGTGATAAATAAGATAACATCTTACTCCTGTCTAACTTTTCCAGAGGTTTGGGTGAGTTCAGTTACTTTCACTTGCACACGCCTGCATGCCTTTCAGTTCATCCACAAACAAATTACTGAAGAAATAGTAAACACATGTCCCTGTTTTCCCATGATCAGAAAATAAATCCTATCGTGTAGAGATTCAGAAAGTCAGTATTATATTAACTGGTACAAAAAGTTTATAGCTTGACTGAGCATTTGAACTGCTAATATTTTTAAGTCTTGTCAATTATTAGGAAAATATATACCAATAGAGTTAGAGTTACAGTGCGTATTTTGTCATGTCTCGTTTACAAATGCAAATATAAACAAGTAAAAAATACGAAATTACTCCATGAAACAAATATGCTGTACATAGAAAAGTCGTTTGATAGAGCTGAAGTGACTCTGAAGAAATCAGCATTTGGTAGAGACAAACTGTGAGATCTGCAGACGCAGGGAATTAATAAAAGCAGTATACATCTCTGTAGTGAAAGAAACGCTTGCTTTAGGGAATGAAACACTTGAGTTAATAAAATAATTCTGGGAAGTAGTCCATTGCCTTAAAAAGATGCTAAAAAGATTTTGCGGTTCAAAGGACACCTCTAGAAGTTCTTTGAACCCAAACCAAAAACAATTCTGCAAAGACCTAATAACTACAAGGCCACAGGCAAAATGGTGGTAGCAAAAGCTGAGGCTTTGCAAGTGCTCTAGAAGTCATAAGAGCTTTGCATTTAAAGCTCCTTTGAACCCAGCAGATAGCAACTGTTATCTTGTTAGTAATTCTATCAGCTTCATTTTGAACAATCACCCAATGCCTGAGATGGGATACATCTGTCATTTAATTTCATTATAATATTTCATTGCATAACTGTATTTACTTCATCTTGAGCATCTGATATAGACATTATCCTAATCTTGATTCCTGTGGCACTCCAGCAGTCGCTATTTCACCTCACAACCACCATCTGTCTTCAGAATTCACACCAGTGCTTTATCCACTGAGGTACTGTAATTCACTTCCTGTCACATACCTGCTATATTCACCAATTAGATTACTGTTTTGTATCCTACTTTATCAAAAGCTTTCCAAAGTCCAGAACTACTAGATACTTTCAGTGCCTGGAAAAATGAAGGCTATGTATACATTTGTGAACTAGCAATACTGTGTACAAGTAACAGTTGTAATTCTCTGATACATACCCCCCCCCGGATTTAATTTTTTTTCCATGTAATTATTAGTAAAGGCAACATCTTAGTTACATAGCAATGAATATTACAGTGCATTCAACAGGTGTTAAATGAATGGAGAACAAAATAAGAAAGAATGCTAAAACCACAGTTTCTGTGCTCTTTGGAACAGATGTGTATCTTATATCCTCCCCAGCTTGTCTTCAAATATGCACCAAAATTATAGAAGGAACATTTAGACAAGTCTGATGTTTTAAAGTAACATTTTAAAACATACTATAGTATCACAAGAAAAACTGCATACAAGAAATAGACACCCAGAGTGTCTTTACAGATGTCTTGTGGGTGGGGGAGGGAGGCTCTTAGCTTCTCATGTATTCAGCATCCCCACACTTCAAAATGGCTGTGAGGGTGTTTTAACTAAAGCTCATTCAATGCTGATACATGAGATGCACAAGGCTGCAGAAGCATGATAATTAGCACACTTCAGCAGACTCGATTCATCGAGTCTGCTCCAACACACTGTAAGTACAGCATGTCAGAGCAGTGCTCCTATGCACCAGTTGGCACTCTTGGGGACTTTCTTTTGTGATACCTGGTCTCAGCAATATACATGTTAGGGCAGGGGTTTTCAGCCTTTTTTAGTAACTGTACCCCAGTGGCTGGATGTTTTCAGTAAGCATACCCTCGGCAGCCAGGGAGGCAGGGTGGCACATGGCTAAGCACAAAGCGGGGTGGGCAGGCTGGATGCAGAATCAGGGGCGGGGAGGTGCATACTGGACATGGAGCTGGCAGGGGGGGTGGGGTAGGTAGCACTCAGCTGGATACATAGCCAGGGTACACTTACTAAAACATGAGCAGAGCAGCAGCAGCGCAGGGTGGTGGGAAGTGGTAGTGTGGGAGAAGCTTCCTCGCCCCCCCCATCCAGCTGGCCGGGTGGTGCCTGCATAGCCCACAGAGGTGCAACAATAGCCCTCGCACAGCCTTGGCCCTGCACCTGTGATCCAGCAGCGCTCTATCCCCACCTGCCCACGTGTACCCGCTAGGGCCCTCCCAAGTACCCTCAGTAGACAACCCCTGTGTTAGGGCCTTGTTACATATTGTACTTTGAGGTGTACAAATGTTTATCAGTTTAGTGCTAGCTTGGAGTGTGGACCAGCCACCCCTAGCAGTCTAGAAACCTTCTCTGACTGTCCCTCACCTGCACAGCTGCGACTTGCCACTAGAGGCCTGGTGAGCAGGGAGATCCCTTCCAGCCCTACTTCTCTATGATTTTCTATGCTTCTCCCTTCACTCACCTGTTGCAGCAACAGCATTCCAGACTTCAGGGAGGGGAGGGAGGAGGCAGGGTCCTTCACAACTGAGGCTGAAGGACTCAGCAGGGATCTGTAAAGGGAAGTTGATGACTGCCTACCTCCTGATGCTCACATGCTATGGGCAGTCTGTCACACACATCTTGGCATGTCTCCTGGCCACTCATACCAGTGCCTGGGCAACTTTAGCCAAAGTGTGGCTCAACTGCTTCCCTGCACCTTTCCCCCTTCCCTACCCACTCCCATCAGCTCGGGCCCATATCATGCTGGCCCCCACCACTTCTTGATGCCTTCAGCCTGTGAAGCAAGCAGACAGACACCTTTGGGCCTTGAGGATGGGGGAGGCCCAGGCACTGGCCCTGGGAAGCCAGCAGCAGAAGGCACAGGTCCAGGGCCAAACCTGGGGCTAGGGGCTGTGGTGCCCACAGTGGTTGGTACAGCCAAGTCATCCCCAAGTTGGCTTTACTCTACAGCTGGAAGCAGAGTCTACCCATGGCCAGCTCCTGCATCCATGCAGGCAGCTGTAGAGCCCTGTGCCATCAGCATGGATCTTCCTGCAGTGCCCTGTCATGCAGTAGAAGATTCCTTGGCAGCAGGCTGTACCCCCACCCTGCAGCAACCACCACCAGCTCTTATCAGCCTGTATGTGGAACAGATGCATGGATGAAGGTGCTGCTGGAGCCAATGAGCTAGAGCTCAGGACTTGCTGGAACATAGCCAGGTCTTGGGGTTATCTGGGGCTGACTAAGCTTTCCTCCATTGCCCAAGGGTTGGTGGGAGCGGGGAGCATGGGATCCAGCAGTGGCCACCTGCCCTGACAGGCTCAGCACCAGTGCAGAAATGTGCCCCAGGCTGCCATTCATGGACTGGGTGGCTGAAATAGAAAAGCTCCAGTTACAGTCCCTAGCCCACTCAACTAAGGAGCTGGGGGTCTGAGAGCCTAAAGAATAGGAGGATGGGGATGGACCAGTGCATCCTGGCTGAGGCTGCATGTTCCTGGTGCATGGTCATCATAGGAGGCTTCAACTATCCAGAAAGCTTGTGGGAAGAGCACTCAGCCAAATCTGAACAGTCACAAAACTTCCTTATGTGCGTGGATGAGCACTATCTGACTCAAGAAGTCTATGGACTGATGAGAAGCAAAGCACTACTTGACTTAGTACTGGCAATGGGGGATGACTTAACCAGCAACCTAATGATTGAAGGGAAGCTGGGAGACAGCAGCCATGAGCTGATCACCTTCATCATCCACTGTAAAGCTGGCATGTCAATCAGCAATGCAGAAGTCCTTAACTTCAGGAAAGCTGACTTTGACAAGCTTAGCAGGCTTGTTGGTGAGGTCCTGAAGGACCATTACCTGAAGGGGAGGGGAGTTCAGGATGAGTGGCTACTCCTCAAGGGACTGATCCTGGAAGCACAAGCAATATCTATCCCATCTTGGAGGAAAGGCACCAAAAGGGCACAGCCACCCCCTTGGTTCTGCAAGGAACTAGTGAACCTCCTGCATATAAAAAGAAAGACCTGTAAAGGATGGAAGACTGGATCCACCTCAAAGGAGGAGTATTCTGCACTGGTCTGGACCTGTAGGGAGAGAACCAGGAAAGCCAAGGCTGCAAATGAACACCAACTGGCTACACATATCAAGGACAATAAAAAGTCCTTTTTTAGATATGTGGCAAGCCAGAGGAAAAGCAAGGCTAACATTGGACCCCTGATAAACCATATGGGACAACTGACAACTGATGCCCAGATAAAAGACAACCTGCTTAATGGGTTTTTCACCAGCCCCAAGGGATGGCTCTGCTCAATGTGGTATGGGAAGGCCAGGGTGAGGGAGATTTGCTACCCTTCATCAGTGTAGACCATGTGAAGGAACACCTTGAGAGGCTGGACACCTTCAAGTCATGTGGCCCAGACAGTTTACACCCCAGGGTACTTAAGGAGCTGGCAAGCATCATAGCTCAGCCATTTGCATGGATATTCAAGAACTCGTGGCACTCAGGTGAAGTGCCCAAAGATTGGAAGAAGACCAATGTGGTGCCTATCTCCCAGAAAGGGAGGAAAGTAGATCCAGGGAATTACAGGCCCATTAGCCTGACCTCAATCCTGGGGAAGATCTTGGAAAAAATTATCAAACAGGCCATTCTTGACAAACTGGCTGATGGCAACATCCTGAGGGATAGTCAGCATGGGTTTGTTGTCGGTAGGTCTTGCCTGACCAATCTTATCTTCTTCTATGACCAGGTGACATATCACCTGGACAGGGGAGAAGCGATTGATGTCATATATCTTGATTTTAAAAAAGCCTTGGTTTGGTATCCCAGGATCATCTCATAGACAAACTGGCCAACTGTGGCCTCAGCTACATCACAGTCTGATGGCTGGGGAATTGGCTCTGAGGTCAGACCCAGAGAGTGGTAGTTGGCGGAATTCAATCAGCATGGTGTGCTGTGTCCAGTTGGGTCCCCCAAGGCTCTGTCCTCGGAGCTATACCCTTTAACATCTTAATTAAGGATATGGACATTGGTATCAGAAGCAGACTGGCCAAGTTTACCAATGACACCAAACTTTGGGGTAAAGCATCCACACCTGAGGACAGGATGGTGATCCAGGCCCGCCTTGACAGGCTCAGAAAATCTGAGGCTGTTCAACACCAAAAAATGCAAGGTACTCCACCTTGGGAAGAAAAACCTGCAGCATGCTTATAGGCTCAGCAGTAATATGCTTGCTGGCACCACGACCGAAAGGTACTTGGGGATCATGATTGATCACAAGATGAATATGAGCCACCAATGTGATGTTGCAGCTGGGAAAGTGAGCAAAATTCTGGCTTGCATCCATAGATACTTCTCAAGCAAATCCCAGGATGTTATCCTCCTGCTGTACTCGGCCTTGGTGAGGCCGCAGCTGGAGTACTGCATCCAGTTCTGGGCTCCACAATTTAAAAAGGATGTGGAGAAGCTTGAGAGAGTCCAGAGGAAAGCCACATGCTTGATCGGGGGACAGGAGAACAGGCCTTATGATAAGAGGCTGAGCGCTATGGAACTCTTCAGCCTGGAAAAGCACAGGCTTGGGGGGGACCTGGTGGCTGCCTATAAGTATATAATGGGTGTACATCAGGATCTGGAGAAATGCCTGTTCACAAGAGTGCCCCGAGGAGTGACAAGGTCAAATGGTCTCAAACTCCTCCAAGACCATTTCAGGATGGACATAAAGAAGAACTTTACTGTCCGAGCCCCCCAGGCCTAGAATATACTGTCATCAGAGGTGATGCAGACACCTACTCTGGACTTCTTTAAGAGACATTTGGACAGTTATCTTGCTGGGATCCTTTGACCCCAGCTGATTTCCTGCCCCTGGGGCAAGGGGTTGGACTCTATGGACTCTGAGGTCCCTTCCAGCCCTAATGTCTATAAAATCTATAAAAAATCCTGGGATACTGGAGGACTTCAACATGAGCAGTACATCTGTGGGAATGACTAATCCTCCAGTGTTCCCTTTAAACTAGGTGCTTGCTACCCAGTTTATCTACTTGCTTTGCTTTAATTTTTAACACAATTTTATTACATTTTACATGGAGGCAACTGTAATCTAAAATGTTGGTTCACATTTAAATCACTATAAAAGGTAACTACAAAGAACATGCCATGTTTTATTTTTTTCAAAATGAATCATTCTTTTTTTTTTTAGATCAGCAAAATGAAAATATACACATTAAATAGAGGTTGATGTTTTGGCAAACATATTTCCTTTTTTTCCCCCTCCTTTATCCAGCTGACAAACAAAATTACATTTCATTCTTCTGTGATTTTTAACAATTCATATCTCAAACCCCAAAGACTTAAATTGTAATAGAAATGCTAACAGATTTTTACTGCTGCAATGTTAGTCAGAATCAATACAATAAAAGGGTTTTCATATATATTGTGTTATGTGCCCAGATTATTTTTGTGCATGTCAGTTTTGCAAAAGCAATGGGCAACACACAGTATGCCTGCCTTGTCTCTAAATGGTAATATGCTTTGTGGTCATTAGGGATGTATTTGGTAGCTGTGTTGGTCTGAGACAAAAAGAAATGCAAAACACTAGAATTCTTGGTTCAGAGATGATACCTTTTATTAAATCAACTAAGACATTGAAAAAAAAATCTTTTTCTCCAAGCTTTTAGTCACATGTGTCGTATCTCAGGCTCAGGGAAAATGAAAGATGGTACAAAGCCCCCAGAACTAGAAAATAAACTTCATTTTTGCACAAAGGAAGCTTAAGGTGGGAGTCTGTTCCTCTGGGTCCATGCTTTATTTGCACATCAAAGAGCAACTCACAAAGACACTCTCATGGACCCACTGGAACAGATTTCCACCTTCAGCTTCTTCTGTGCAAAAATGAAGTTTATTTTCTACCTCTGGGGGCTTTTTAACATCTTGAATTTTCCCTGGGCTTGAGGAAGGGTGTATGTGCTCAAAAGCTTGCAGAAAAAGATTTTTTTTTTCCAGTGATTTATTAGTTGGTCTAATAAAAGGTATCATCTCTAAACCAAGAATTCTAGAGTTTTGCATTTCTTTTAATTTCAGACCAACACGGCTACCAAATACATCCCTGAAACACGGGAGATGCTGAATTTTAGCGAATTTTGGATTTAAACGTCATTGCTGCACAAAAGGAAAGATTTCTACACCCATAGGGAGTGTGTGCCTCCTGAGGCTGGGGGGGGGCACGGTGACCACCTCCAGGCAGTGATGTGGGCATCATTGGCAAGGGTGGGCCAAGCAGGGACCGGAAGGGCGTCACCTCCACAGCTGGACACCAAGCCTGGAAGTGCTGGCACCCCCAGAAGTGCCCAAGGCACCAGCACTCCACCTGCCCCCCTGGCCCATTAGCTAAGCTAAGGGTGCTCACTCTCAAGAGGGCACCAGTGGTCTCAGAGGGTGCATGTGCACTCCTGTGCACCCGCTATGCATCACCTATGTCTACACCTCCCTTCCTTTCTGCCATCTGACACCACCAGGGAAGGAATCCTGCCTTGTGGTTATAGAACACACATGACCTATGTAAAAATAAGTAATTAGTGTCTGTGTAATATAAAAGAACTTCTGGGAAAGAGATAATTGGTCCAGGTAATACATATAAAACTCTAAGAGCCTTGTTACACAATAACTTTGGGTGGCTCCTGGAGCTCTTAAGCCCTGGATTGTCTGCACACTAATACCTGAAACTAGCTTTACGCACTCATTACAAGGCTCAAAGTTAGGCCACTCCAAGCCAGGATTACCTCTGATCTGTGCTACCCAGTTCATGTTCCTAAACGGTGTAGCCACTGTAGGCTTAGTGTCAACACTCCACTTGAACCCCCTTCCCCCCTCACTGGCCACTATCCCCCTGTCTTCCCTCACTTACTTGTGGCTGTTTGTGCTGTCGGTCCCAGGGGAGCAGGCAGGGAAGGGGTCACGGTCATTGCTGCTCTCTGGGCTAGGTTCAGCCCCCAAAAGAGCAGCAGCCTGGCAGCAGTAGCAGCTGGACCTGGGCAAGAAAATTAACCCCTGCTCTCCTGGGAGAGAGTGCGCAGGCAGCCACAAGTAGGGGGAGAGGAGAAACAGGGAGGAACCCCAAGGGGGAGGAGGGAGGGAGCCCTGGGAGAGGAACAGGAGGGGCTTCAGGGGGCAGGGAGGAAGCCTGGAATAGGGTGGGGATTCTTGCCTTTCAGTCCTCCAGGCCCCTGTTGGCCTGACCATATGACTGCTCTGATCAACATTTGTGCAGCTCACAATCTAACATGTAACAACACCCTGGCTGTGAAGTATAGATTTTTAAATTTCAAAGATGACAGAACTTCACTTTGGAGTTTAGGAATGGTGTAAGATATAGTATACTTCATGTACTTGCTAAAACTTCCCTGCCAATTTAAGGATAAAACAAACATAATACTGAAGAGAAACAAACACAAATATAGCCATTGCAAAAAAGCAGAGTTGTAACTGATTTTAAAACGTTAAAAGGAGCATACATGTAAACAAGTACTTTTTATTCATTTTTGTACTTGTGATTGCTCCATTGAATGAAGTGCCTCTACACATAAAACCATTTTACTTATACAATACCTTTTGTATTGACAGGTTTTCAGGGACTCAAGAAGGGTGGAATAGGATTGGACCTAATTGGATTGAACCTAAGCACTTAAATCCCCTTAATTGTCTAAGGGGTGGAATTGAATCTGGCCCATGGTGTCCACATTGGTGCTGGGTTACTGACTGGTTTTTTTTCAGTTCATTGATCAAATTGAAGAAAACTGGAATAAACCTAGTATTATTATTTTTGTTTTAATGTTCTGCCAGAATGAAAAAAAACAAAACAAACAAAAATCAATTTTGAATCAATAAAATGTCTCATTTCACCAAAATAAAACATGTCATTTTCTCTTTTGAGCATGTATAATAAAAGGAGGACACTGAAAATAAAGGACTAGAACTAGGCAATGGTCAAAAAAACACTACACAGGTCACAGCCATTTTATCCAACAGTTTTAGTTTAGGCCACTCACTACAAGAATGCTTACAGGATCAAATCCAGGTTCAAATCACAACTCTGAGTAGGAAGACTTGAAGCTACATCTCTGACCTTAGAAGACAATGGTCCTCTCATCTCTTCAAATCGTTCCACTGGTATAGTTTACTTAATGTTCATTGGGTAAGAAAAAGACATTTGTTATATATATGACTGTATAACCTGTTGCTTAAGTCATTCAGTGCACAGATGGGATACAAAGGTTCCAATACCTCTGTCAAGAGTACTTAAACATTTTCTGTAAAACAAAACAGCATCAAAGAGGAGACTGAGACCTGCTCACAGTAAAATACGCTACAGTATGGTGGTTGAGTGTTGTCTCTTAGCAAAGGAAATGTGGGGTGAAATCACCTTAGAAAGACAAAGAATTTGAACCAAGATAGCCTACATCTTGGGTAGGTGTCCTAATCACTAGGCTATTGGTTAAGGAACAGGTCCTAATAACCCCTCAGCCAAAACTCTTAGACAAATTTATATTGCTAACCCAGATTCATTAGGTGGATTTATATGGATTGAAATGGAATTTTTCAGTGAAAAATCTAAAGACAGGCAATACCCACTTAACACTGTTTTGTTTAGTGCTATTTCATTATAATGCTCATTTTAAATTGGTACCTGATTTTACTTAGCGCTCATGGTTGACATCTTGGGTCATTAAAAACAATTGCGGTCACCATCTTGGGTTGTCAGATACTTTCAGTTTTGCTTAACTCTCATTTTGTTGAACGCTTGTTTTTTCAGGAACCAATTAGGAGTGCTAAGCAAGGGTTACCTGTGTCAATAAGTTGTTCACACAAACCTTGTCCCAACCAGCACATAGACAGCCCAGAGTGATGGTTAAATGGCTGGGGTTTCCATTAGGGGTCTGGGCTAGGGATAAAGTTGGAATGGGCTAAGAGTCAAAGATTCAAACTGGAGTCAGAGAAATGGAGACGAGACTGGGCAAGCATTGGAAACAAGAGACTAGGCAGGAACCAGGAGCAAGGCTAAGTCTTAACATACTTAAGATTTGAGAGTGATAAGTTGAGCATGCACTTGCTCACTCCGTTATCA
This sequence comes from Crocodylus porosus, assembly GCF_001723895.1. Taxonomy (NCBI): domain Eukaryota; kingdom Metazoa; phylum Chordata; order Crocodylia; family Crocodylidae; genus Crocodylus; species Crocodylus porosus. Next base: position 71,995,241 of record NW_017728949.1, read on the forward strand.
ATTTTGTTATGGCTGGCCCTGAGGAAAGTGCATGTTTATGAGAGCACAGCTTTATGTAGGGCATGGCCTAACTTAGTTTATCTCGTATTGAAGTTGAAATAATGGAGATACATACTCATTATACAACCACCTTCTTCAGAGTCAACTTTTTGGCACTCTTAGACCTGGCTTTTGGGGAGCATAGGAAAATAGGGCTGGACAGGACCTCACGAGGTCATCTAGTCCAGCCCCCCACTCACAGCAGGATCATCCCTGACTAAACTGTCTCAGGCAAGTGTCTGTCCAATCTGTTCTTGAAAAATTTCCATGGATGGAGTTTCCACAATTTCTCTAGTAGCCTATTACAATGCTTGATCATTCTCATAGTCAGACAATTCCTTCTAATGTCTAATCTGCATTTCTTCTGCTGTACCTTGAGGCTCTTGCCTCCTCTCTAATGATTTTTGAAGGGATTTGAAGACTGATACCATCCCCCCAAACACACAGACACATACCCTCTCTCAGTCTTCTCTTTTCCAGGCTATATAACTCTCATCTTTTCAGCCTTTTCTCATATGACTTGCTTCCTAGGCCTCTAATCATTTGTGTTGTTCTGGACTGGACTCTATCTGTCAACATTCTTCTCAAAGTGTGGGGCCCAAAACTAGACACATACTCCAGGTAAGGTCTCATCAGTGTGGAAGAATCCATTTTGATTTGCAAGTGACAATCCTGTTACAACTCAGTTTGTTGTGGGTCTTTTTTTGCAGAAAGAGTTCACTACTGGCTCATATTCAGATTATGGTCTACTGTAACCCCTGGGTCCTTCTCTGCAACACTGCAGCTGAGCTATTCATTCCACCATCCATATTTATGCATGCAATTGATTTCATAAACATCAGGGCTGGAAGGGACCTCAGGAGATCATCGAGTCCAGCCCCCTGCCCAAAGGGCAGGAAGTCAGCTGGGGTCATAGGATCCCAATTATTCCATCCTGAATGCAGGAGTTTGCAGCTGTCCATGCTGAATCTGCAACTCCACCCAATTTAATGTCATCTGCAAATTTGCGAAGTATGAACTTAATCCCATCATCCAAAGCATCAATGAAGATCTTGAACAATGCCAGATCTGGGACAGACCCCTGAGAAACCTCACTTGATATGTTCTCTCAGTGAGGCATTGAGATATTGATGACTACTTGCTCAGCATGATGATCCAGCCAACTATGTGTTCATGGAATGTGGGAATGGTGGATGGAAGTGGTAAAACTCCAGTACCATGGGAGGAGAAAGGATATTTTCAGCTGAGTCCCAGAGTCAATCTGCATGTCCGTAGACTTCCCAATATATATTATAAGGGTATACTTCAGAATAATTGTGAGTTCACTGTGCCCTCTTTCTGACCCTCAGTTATCTGAGTAGGGACTCGCCCATAGGATTTTAGTAGGAAATGAAAGACTGGGCATGACTTCATTGTCTCTGGAAGGTTGGGTTTTCATGTGAGCAAGGTAATCTGTTGAATAATTTGGAGAGAATCCTAGCAGAAATAATTTAGTTTGTCTGAAGGGATAGATAAGTGAAAGTTTCATGCAGGAAGGTTTCCCCATCAGAATACATCTTTAGACTGCTCATTCGGCTCAAAAGAATTGATGTAGCTTTGATCATCAGCTCACGTTCTTAATCGCCAAATGTACCACATAGGCAGCCTCAGGATTTTCCAGTGTCCAAGGCATCCTGCCAGAGGGAGTACTGTAGTAGGAATTTAAGGTCTCTAGTTCTGACTGACTCCTGGGAACACAGAACCATCCAGCGTGGTACAAAAAACTGTTTTGCAACTGGATTTTAGACAGAGCTTAGTGGGAGCTAAATATAAGCATAGATTTACCTTACATAGAACTAAATGGCCTTGGACAGCACAATGATTTTGGGACAGTGTGTCTCAGATGAGGCCTGTCAAGAGCCCTTCTATTGTCAAATTGTGGAAGATATCTAGGTTCAGAATTGTCACAACTAGATTGAGAAAGCCAAGCTGATACTTTCCTTGTGTCCGGTAGACATGTGTTGTCATTCCCAACACATAAATGATACATGATTACAAAACACAACCAAGAGACAAAGTAAGACCAGCAGATAAATATCTGATCTAGTCTGATCTACTCCCTGGAGTAGATAACTACTGTGGACATGTGGACAAAATGTAATAGCTTCTTGTCCCAAATCTCTTAATACTGTTCAGCAGGAGTCAAAGGGTGAGAATAATAGACACGGGTGGAGCCAATATATGCCTTGTGCAAGCAGACAGACAGTAGAATTGGGCAGTAGGGTTTACAACAGGCTGTGGACCTTGGTCCAAGTCTTATAACTCTGCTTTCCTTGAAAGGAACCAGTTAGATTATCAAAAATGACTGACATGGTCTAATCAAAGTGGTCTAGAACCAGGGAACTGCTTATAAGATCAGCTTAAACATAACAGTGGAATATTGCTGTAGACACAATGTGAAGAAAAAGGAAATCCAGAAACCAGCTTTGGTCACCACTGTGTTTCTCAATTTTGGGTCGAAATCTGCTATGGTGGTGGGTTGTACTGCGTCTTCAGGGCTGAGTTCTGCAGACTCAAAGTAGTTATCTGTGTCTGCAAGCTCTTGTTCACACCCTACAGCTTGCTAGCTATGACTCTGCTGTCTATAGAAACCACACCTGTAATAAGGGAGATTGCCTCACTCAAGATTTGGGGAAAGACTTTGGTCTGCTCAAATTGTCACAACTAGGCAAGCTGAAACAATGATTTGGGGTGGAGTTGCCTCAGGAGATCGGGTTACAATCAAAATCACAAATGTGAGCCAAAGCTATGAATATCTACATGAAAACTACGCAGCATGGGAACTACAGCAGGAACTGGAGACAAGGTTAGGTGAAATGGGGCAGGCACTTGGGACAAAGCTTGGTATTAGCAACACTGCTCAATGTGTGAGGGAGATGTGTTAAACAATGCCTACCATCGTGAACCTTGGGAAGTCGGAGGGCTGCAGGGTTTTATGCATGGTGTCACCAAACTACGAGGGTGGGTTATAAGTTCCCTGCTTTGTATAGCCCTGGTCCAAATAAACCTCTCTGAAATACATATATATGTATCTAATTTTTTTTTGGTATTCAAATAAACACAATAACTGTCTTCCCCACTTGGTTAATTTTTGAGAACTTAACAGAACTCAGAAACTCACAATATAATACTTTACATAAAGTAAAATTTGTACACATGCTCATTCTTGTTGTGATATAGCCAAATATAATTGCGTGCAAACAAACACCACCCGCAGACTGTGCTCCTGAATAGCATGTTGAATTTGAAATTCAGAAAAAAAAAAGAAAAGAAAAGAATAGGATGTCAAAGTTGATTTTTGATTAATGTGTGAGAAGGATGTTGATGGATAGAATTATAGAGACATGAAGTAATTGCTTTGTGTAAGGTCAATGGAGATGAAAAAGAAACATTATCATTAAATGAGATGTTAACGAATGATTTAACATGCATGTTAACACATCCTGTGAGGTTCCTGGTTGCAGGTGCCTGTTTTTCGTTTTCTCTCTCTTGGTAAGATTAATAGTAAAGAATGAAATTGCGGGCTTATGCAGGAAAATATGCACAAGTCATTTATAAGCCGTTTGCAGGTTTTCCATAGTTGTTTATTTTCTCACCTATTTCACATGACATGTCAGAGTACATTGCAGGGAGCTGAGGACTGAAAGTATTATCACTTAGCAGGTGTTCCATTTTTACCTCTGAAAGAATATATTTGCTACTGTTTCCACAGGTTTCCCTTTTTGATGTTTGTTATTTGCTTGGTAAGAAGCCTCTAAATCCCTTTTTGGTTTCCCTTTCATAAAACTCTGTATATAATGTTGATGGTACCTTAAAAAGAATACCTACAAGATACCTAAAGCAGTGATACTAAAATAGCAGTACAGAAGGGGAGATGTCTGACAGCTGGAGTTTTTGTGAAGGTGGGTTCCCACTTAGACTCACTGCCCAAAGGAACTTTACTGATAGATATACTTCTTAATAGGAAAATTATTGTTTTTTCCTTTAAAAGAGACTGGGGGCTACGTAAATGCAGTATAAAATCATTTTACATTTATTTTTGGAAGTAAAAATGAATCCAACATTCCCCACCATAGGGGCAGATCCACTCCCTTTAATTCCTGCTTCACTCAGCAGCTGTGCTGAGGGAGCCTGATATGCCCCATGCACTGTCGGACTGGGCTGCGAGTCTTGTTTTCAAGATAAAGCTGGAAGGAGAGGACCAAGCTGGTAAAAGAGAGATTCGGGGAGAAGGGCAGGTGGAAAGATTTAAAGGGGATGAGGGAAACAGTGCGGAGCCCTCAGCTGGGCTGCCAGAAGCCAGGGCACCAGCTGCTCCTGGGTAAATCCCTATCCCTTTTCCCCCACTACCCTTACGGAGAAAACTGCTGGCCAACAGGGAAATGGGGTAACCAGGGCAGGTGCTGTTCTTAGGAAAAGTCCCATCCATTCTTGCCCCTGTCCCCTTCAAGTGGCCAGCACTGCTACTGAAATGAAGGAGCAAACTGCCCTAGTGAAGCTAGCAAGGAATGAGGTAGGCAGTATGGAGCTGTAAGCCAGGATCTCGGGGTCCAGAGCAGGTGCTGGTCCTGGGAAGAGCCCTGTCCCCTCTTATCCTGCTCTCCTCCAGGCGGCCAAAGCTTCCGTTGCAATGAGGGAGCAAACTGCCCACACTGAAACCGGCAGGGAACGTGTACTCGGAAGCATGGAGTCCTGAGCCATGTTTTTCAAAGCGAAGCTCTTCCATGTGCACAGCCAGCTGGGCTCTACAACCCAACCCCCTGCAGTGGCACAAACAGCAGCAGCGGTGAAAGCCTTGTCTTGCCTTTAAAGGCAGCACCTTAAAGTCTTGCAAAGCCTTGTCTTTCTGTAGCTCTCTGCTGTGCACTCCTGCAGTAACTGCTGTAGCTTCACACCCTATCGATCTTGCTCAGTCATTGCTACATACTATTGTTGAGGCAAGGCTTTTTTGTGATACCATTTAGTGGCTGAGGTGTAAAGTTAGAAGAAGTGTTGGACAACCTTTAAGTGCCCTTCCTTAAGTTACCTTGTCTAACAGTTCTCCCAGCTATACACCTGGTCCAATAAACAGTGAGCACTTGAGACAAACATTTTAACTCTATTGAATTGATTATTATTTGCCTAGTTTGTTGTGTTTCCATACTTAACATATAATCCAACAAAACAGTTCATATTCCAGTAAAGTTATATTTGTTCTTGCTTTGATCTTGAGCTGAAGAATATTGATACACCACACCATCTGCACATCTCTTTTCAAAATCCAAGATCTACCTGTGGAGACCCTTACTAAGACTGCTGCCTCCATCACCCTTCCACCCTTTTACATAACGTGCTGTGTAAAACTATAGTAAGAGAGTCTTTTCATTAGGAAGCTCAACTTCTCTGTGGATTAAATAGAAAAAGGTTGGGGAAAAGAATTATTAACAACCCAGTTTTAGAAATGGAGAGGAGAAGCTCAGAAAGATTAAGTTATGGCAAACCAATAGCCACACATCTTCATTTCAGAATACAGAAACAGGCCAGGCAGATACAAAGATAGGCAAGCTACTGTACTATCAGCTCCTATATTTGATTCAATCTGCTTTTAGGACCTGATTTAAGTCTTCCAAAATCCCTGAAGATCTTTCAATTAGTGTCTTGGTAGCAGCTGGCAAGTGCATTTTTATTTTTAAACTTGCAGTTCTTTCAAATGTATTTCCATATGTATGTAGCATACAGACATTATTTCAATCATGCATTGCTGATAGTAAAGAAGGAAACACTATCAAGCAGTTAAAGTGAAGGATTGCAAATTAGTATATAAAGTTCCCATTCCTATCTTTGACACTTACTTCACGTTACTTTGGAAAATGGAAAACAAGTGCCTCAATTCCCACACAATGATGAGAGAGATGACTGATAATCAATATATGTTTATAAAATGCTTTAACAACCTCAAATGAAAGGTCATGCAATCTGGCCACATGAAACATGGAAATTTGGTGATAATGTTAATTGCCACTGTTCCTCCATTGAAAAATTTCCAGACACGTGAGGAGGCTTACAGCCCATATTGCATGCTTCCATGCGACAAATTAGATACTGATAAAGTATTTGTTTTCACATCATGCTTCCATGGTTCTTGTGGCACACTAATACGACATGACATACATTTTGGGAATCACTGCCCTAAATATTGGTGAGATCTCTGAAAAGAAGAGATTGCCCGTGTTCTTTCTGTCACCACTTCCATTCAATGCGTAATATATGTAGGATAAAATAAACACGTTACAGTAAGGATATATGTGAACTGTATGCCATTCATTTTCCTCCTGGAAAAGCCAACCTAGGCTTTGACAAGTACCATTATCTGGCAGAAGGGTAACAATAACAATCCAATGAAAGGGAAATATTCTCTACATTTCTCACTTAAATTTTCTACAATATTCCTCAATAAATCACGGGTACTCAAATCTTCTGCAAGTATTTCAGCCAATTTCTTATAAGGTTAAGAGAACACATTTTAATAAAATCTTCTTGACGATACTTTTATGCTGATTGATATTTTATAGATTTTCTAAAACCATGCTGCTACTTTCTCAGAATTATTATATTTTGATGACAAAATACTCAACAATGAAGACTCTTTCTTCTGAAAGATCAATAGAGTCCTATCAATATTTCACCCTGATATATACATTTTCAAGGAGTAAAAAGAATACATGATCAGCAGTCTTTTATCAGATATACATCATACGCCTACTCAGAACCAAACAGTAGCAAAAGGAGAAGAAAGGTTTATAAACTCACAGGTTTGCCATAAAATGATAAACAGCATAGTCATATTTGACATACATTTTATTACCTGGTAGCCCCAAGAGAGATTTAGTAAGACAGTTTTTTTTTCCCCCCCACAGGAACTGAAACTATAAAACCTTACTAGCTTGGACACCCAGTAAGGAAAAACTCTGAAATATTTAGCTCTTGCTTTTAGCTAATTTTTTGATTGTTGAACATGGCATTAGAAAGAAATTTGAGATTAACTACAAATATTGTGTAGGATGCTGGAAGACTACATGACAGCTACACTTTGATGGTTTGGATAGGGCAGGATAACTAAATTTGGAATTAACCCAATGATTAATTTCATTATGTTCAACTGAAAGGAAGCCAGCCAATGCAATACATGTGCAGCACTATAATAAGGCAAATAGAGAGGAAGGATGATCTTGTGACTCAGAATTGCCACTGATTCTAGTATTTAGATACTAGAATCTGAATTCAAAACTCTACATTCATTTCTCAGATCTGCAACAATGCTTTAGGCAGGAAGTACCTCTTCCCATTTCATTCAGTCATTTCAACTCTTTTGTGCCTGCAGTCTTTATCCATAAAACAGTGCAAGAGGCAGGGAGTTCTTAGGGTGAGAGAGTTAGACAAGATTTGGAAAGCAAGGCATTCCACATCATTAACTCTATCCCAACTATGAAGCTGGTACAATATAAAATATATCATCCTAAGAAATCCCTGCCTCTCACTGAACTATCTCCACCATGCTTAATATGGGTTAATATGATCCTACCATCACTGCTACAGCATCACTCTAACACTTCTATAAAACAATGACAGTAATAATTCATTTCTACTACCCCTGGTTTATTGACTGAAGGTATTATCCGATTGTGAATTCAAACTGAAGGAATCAACAGCTACTTCTGAGCAATCCTTTTGAAGTCAGGGGAGGTACCTGCTTGAATAACTGTTCACATGGAAGTCATTATCTAGTTTTAATATAAAGTATTCAGAATAGGGATTTTCTTTTACAATATGGATGTACAGTGCCTAACACAGTAAGATCCTAATCTTGGATTGGGCATTCAACAAGTTATAAACATGCTGTATCTTTCTTCTGTGGGATAAATTTACTAATGCTTGGCACATAGAGAGCAAGGTCATTAGTAATGTTTCAGTATTTCTTTGTAGTATTTCTTTGGGTTTTTTTCCTAAAAAATGCTGATTTGACTAGATATTTTAGCGTGATTTTTAAAAAAAATAATTTAATTATTCTTTTTTTTAGCATGAAACAGTTCTTGATAAGCTTTTTGATGAAATTGGAAAACAGTTTCTAATCCAGAATCATTCAAAAAACAGAGAGATCTTCCTCCTTTTTAAGGTGCTCATCTGAGATGTGGAAGTCCCAGGTGTGACAGACTATTGTTTTGCTGTATTATTTCTCATTTAAATATGTTGTAAAAAACAGTTCATGCCTCAGATTCCCTGACAGATTTGTAGATGAGGGAAGCAATGGTAATATGGTCCTTACTAGGACCCAGAGTTGCCTCTAAGCTGGACAGGACAAGATGCATCACCACCAGCAAAAAGGACTTAAAAGCTTTGAGAAAAGTGCAGTTCAGTTTAGGGGCCTTTGAGGGATGCATGTTGAATTGGGAACAGAGGAACTACTTTACTTAAGCCTTTGTAGGGACAAGAATGGCCTGCTGTGCTGCCTTTGCCCAATAAAGGCCTTTCATTAAAGAGGAGCTGTCCACTTAGCTGCTTGGGATATCAGGGGTGTTGGTTACAGCCATGTTGCTATAAGGACATAGGCAGACAAGGTTCCTCGGTTTGTGCTGTTAGGCACAAACACCATTCTTCAGGCATATGCAGAATCCGCCGTTGTTTTGTGCTCTTCTGGATGGAACAGAAGCCAACATGCAAAATGCAGGTTTGTGAAAATGCAAATGTGTGGCAGTAAGGATCAGAGGCCAGGTGTGAGAGAGGTGGGGGGGAGGGGAAGGGTGGCATGTTGACCTGGTGATAGAATGTAGCTGGGGTTATCAGATGTCAGGCAGGTCATAATGTGCATAAATCCAATGTTAGGTTATAATGTGCATAAATCCAATGTCTACAAAATCAATGTCATGATTGTTTGTGTCCAGTAGATTTATGAAGTGAAGTTTGTGGGTTCATCTACGAAAGGTGTTTTGTAAATTCTCTTTGAGGATTAGAACTGAGAGATTAGAGAGACAGTGATTGTTTTGTGGGAAGTTTGCCCCCACTGATAATTGGGGATTTTTGTCTTTGATAGATTTGCAGTGTGCGTTCGTTCTGGTACACAGTTGTTGTTTGGTTTCTCCTACATATTTTTCATCAGGGCATTTGGTGCACTGGATGAGATATTACATTTCTGGAGCTGCAACTGTAAGATCTAGTAATGGTGATTGTTCTGTTGTGGGGTGCAGTGATTATGGGAGTGGTGGGGATGTGTTGGCAGGTTTTACATTTATTGCCCCAGCATGGTTTGGATCCACTCAGTGCATTTGGGGCCATAGGAAGTTTGTTTCTGGTGATGAGGTAGGCGAGGTTTGGCACTTATTTAAAAGCTAGGATGGCCGGTTCTGGGAAAATCTCTTTAAGTATTGGGTCTTCTTCTAGTATGGGTTGCAATTGTTTGAGGATTTTAAGTATAGGTTCAAGGGAGGGATGACATGTCATAAATAATGGTGTGCAGTTTGTGCTGCACTGCAGCAATTCTTCACATGACATTCGAGTGGCTCTTCCAAAGGTATGATCCATCTCTCTGCAGGGTTTTCGGGAGCACTCCTCTCCCCTTTGAAAAGCTGAAGTCCCTCTTTCAGGAGATGAACTAGAAGGCAGGCCCCTGAGGAAAGGCCATGGATAACCACGGAGGGTCAGGGGCTAAATGTCCAGGTCTCCATGTCAGACAAAGCCATGGCTCAAGCCTCTCTAGAAGCCACACCTGGGCAGTTTTCATGGGGTATTCAGAGTAGACAAGCCTGGGGTTTCCAAGCAAGTGTCCCCTTATGATCATTTATGATATTAAGTTGAAGTCCCCGACCACATTCTGTATCCTAGTCTAACTATTCTGGAGTAGGTCTCCTTTATTGTCTTCTGTTGGAACAATTCCAGTTTATAGAAATTAAATATTCATTGACTCAGGCACTAGTGTGGGGCCTGTTGGAGCTGTTATGTTTTAAATCAATAATTAAATTATTCCATGGGCCAGAGAGAGAAAGCAAGAGACTAACTCTACCACCTGCTGTTGGAGTTTTCAACTAAGATGTCAGAGATCCAGGTGTGAATTAGAGGCTAAGAACAGGCAATTGTAGCACTGGCATTTTTTGAGAAATTTTCACTGCTATAAATTATTTCAGGAAAGGGAGCAGTACAGGCATTCAGACTGCAACTGTCCTCTCTCTCATGCTCTCTGCAACTTCCCTAGGGCACAGGGGACTTCAAACCCAGCACCCAAAGCACCCTCAGAAGCACCTGCAAAGCTTCCGTTTTCCAGATCAGACAATCCCTGGTCTGAGGAAGAGGCAGGGAGCATTGCTTCGACCCAGACTGGTCCAAGAGGTGAAGGGAGCAAAGTCCTCAGTCCTAGGCAGTCCCTGCTGCTGTCCTCATGTCCTAGACTAGACTGGGGAAAGTACAAGCAATCACTCTTGCAAGCAGGAACCCTGTTTTTCCCTGATTTAAAAAAAAAAAAATCACAAATTGTCTGATAAAACACCCAAATCTGTGATTAAAATTAAAGGCCCCCAAAACCCCCCGGCCCAGGTGGTGCCCCTCACCTCCCACCCACAGCTTCTGCCCCCCAGCCCTGCTGGAGGGGTTGCCAGCTGCCAGGGCTAAGGGGCCAGGGACCCAGGTCTGCAGCCCCCCCCACCCCTGACAAAAGGCAGCAGCTGCTGCAGTGAAGCACAGCATGGAGCTAGCTCCCCCCCATTGCCTCCCTGCTGTGGGCCCAGGTGCATGGTGCCAGCTCCCCATGGCTGTGTAAATTCTGGGGGACAGGAGACTGATGCTACCCAGATCTGTGCATAAGGCAGGGATGGAGCAGATGTGCACTGTGGGCTCAGGCTCCTGCCCTGCTGCCCTACCCCATGGCCTCCGCAGCCCACAGGTGCAACACAGTGCTGCAGGGAAGAGCTTGGTCCTGCACCTTGGCTGCTTGTTACTGCAAGCTCTGCATGGCCCTGGCAGTGCATCTCTCACACACATGGCAGCAGTGAGGGGCATAACCCTGTGGCACCATCGTGCACTGCCCCCGTGTACACAAGGGATGCACTGCCAGGGCCACGCAGAGCTTGCAGAGGCAAGCAGATTTCCTGCATGGCTGTGCTCTGCCCTGCAGCACTGGGTTACACCTGCCAGGTTGCAGAGGCCCTGGGGGAGGGCAGTAGGGTGGGAGCCTGAGCTCACAGTAGACAGCCCACCCTACTTCCAGCCA
>NW_017728949.1:72006651-72008193 GCF_001723895.1 Crocodylus porosus
CCGACCCACCACTTACCTGCTGAAACTGCTCTCCAGGCTACCAGAGGACATATGCATGTACATGCACATGGCACCCTCACCTGACCACCCTCCTCCTGCTCCCTCCTAGCCCCCTGCAGGCTGGAACTCTGCCAACTTGCAAAGGGTTCACTGCAAAACTGCAAAATCCACAGATTTCTGTGCTAAAGTGAGAAAACTATGTTTTACTAGAGTAAGGGGGGAAATCTGCATTTTACTCCATTTTTCCATGGTAAATGGAAAACCCAGACCCCTGCTTATCCCTCTAGCAATGGAGAAATGTTTTCTCTAGGAGAAACTGAATGAATCCTTGCATGCTTGTTATACCTACTGAAAGAATAGAGTTTCTCTCATTAGAAATGTAATGCATGTATACAGCTAGAGTGGTAAAACAAATATGGATATCCAAGATCTGAAGTAAAGGCTCCAACCATCCCAGGTAATGGCCATGGTACCCAGTGCTAGTTATATAGCTCCTTGCATTGGTAGTGTAGAAGTAATTAGCATACTTGACTAGAAAAACAGACAAAAAACCAGAAGTGCTGATACTGTTTAATTCAGTTAAATGTTCTGAGGTAAGGAAGCCTGCACACCTTGGGTTATCCTTAGGTTATCTTGATATCTTGCCCTGTACATAGATAGTTGGTTTATGTAAACTTCCTAAATTTCTGTGTAATTTACTATTGTTTTGTTTCTCCAAGGTGTATTTTTTATCTCTTTCTCTGTCTTTAGAGAGTCTGAGAAATCCTTTGAAACAGACAAGTGGGTGATTCCCCTCGCTGTATGGAATTCACCCTGTGATCACAGTATAGCCTTAAATAAAGAATAGTTGGCTCTGTCAGTTCTGATTCAGCCACAATGCAAAGTTTGATTTCTTCCACAGTAGACTTCAAAATGCTTCCAGAGATAGGTAAATAATTGTTCCAATTTAAAAATTGTGAAGACGGGGCACAAAGCAGTCAAAAATCACACAGGAAATATGCTGCAGTGCAAGAATAAAACGGTATTTACTCATCTGTGTTACTAGAACTTGCTGTCTTCCCTTTATACTTCTTGCAGCAAACATATACTGAGAAAATAAGTATACAGGTTGTAAAATATTATACTACTTTAACATAAATATAAGTCTAATATAGCAATTATCCAAATGGATTTTGCCTCAATTAAATGATTTTTGAGAGATATAGCAAAACATTTCTTAATTAAATATTCAAGAACATTCAGCTACACTGAAATCAGAGGCAAATTTTATAATGAACTCATAGTTTCATAGTTTCATAGTTTCTAGGGTCGGAAGGGGCCTGAACAGATCATCTACTCCGACCCCCCGCTATGGCAGGAAATAATACTGGGGTCAAACGACCCCAGCAAGGTTTTCATCTGGCCTCCTCTTAAAGACCCCCAGGGTAGGAGCCAGCACCACTTCTCTTGGAAGTTGGTTCCAGATCCTAGCCGCTCTGACCGTGAAGTAGCGCCTCCTGATGTCTAGTCTGAATCTACTGTCTGCCAGCTGGGACTCCCCCA
>NW_017728949.1:72008204-72027585 GCF_001723895.1 Crocodylus porosus
GGGAAACTCTTTGAGAAGATCCTCAAGGAGCATATCTGTGATGGGCCGGCTTCAGGGATGATGCTCAAAGGCAACCACCATGGTTTCATTAGGGGCAGGTCTTGTCAGACCAACCTGACTGCCTTTTGTGATCAGGTCACAAAGGCAATGGATGCAGGTGTTGCCATGGACATAGTCTTTCTAGACTTCAGCAAGGCCTTTGACACCGTCTCCCACGCCATCCTTATTAAAAAACTAGGCGACTGTGGCATTGATGCCTGCACAGTCAGATGGATTGCAGATTGGCTCAAGGGTCGTACTCAGAGGGTGGTGGTGGACGGGTCATATTCAACCTGGGGGCAAGTGGGCAGCGGAGTCCCCCAGGGCTCAGTCCTGGGGCCTGCGCTGTTCAATTTCTTCATCAGTGATTTGGACGACGGGGTGAAATACAACCTGTTTAAATTCACTGATAATACCAAAATTTGGGGTGAGGTGAGCATGCTAGTAGGGAGGGAAAGACTGCAACATGACCTGGATAGGTTACAGGGGTGGGCTAACATAAACAAGATGCGTTTCAGTACTGGCAAGTGCAGGGTGCTGCACTTAGGCAGTAGAAACCAGCAGCACACTTATAGAATGGGAAACTCCCTTTTTGAGAGCACGGAGGCAGACAGGGATCTTCGAGTCATTATTGACTCCAAGATGAACATGGGCCGACAATGCGAGGTCTCAGTTGGCAGGGCTAACCGCACCTTGTCGTTCATCCACAGGTGCATCTCTAGCAGGGCCAAGGAGGTGATCCTCCCCCTCTATGCGATGCTGGTCAGGCCACAGCTGGAGTACTGTGTCCAGTTCTGTGCACCCCATTTCACGAGGGATGTGGACAACATTGAAAGGGTCCAGAGGAGGGCCACCCACATGATCCGGGGACTACAGGGCAGACCCTACAATGAAAGATGGCAGGACCTAAACCTGTTCAGCCTTCACAAGAGAAGGCTGAGGGGGGACCTGGTGACTGTCTATAAACTCACTAGGGGGGACCAGAAGGGTTTAGGGGAGACACTGTTTCCCCTAGCGCCCCCTGCCATGACAAAGAACAATAGACACAAGTTATTAGAAGGTAGATTTAGATTAGACATCCTCAAGAACTACTTCACAGTTAGGGCGACTAGGAGCTGGAACCAACTTCCTAGGGAAGTGATGCTGACTCCTACCCTGGGGATCTTTAAGAAGAGGCTTGATGCCTACCTGGCTGGACTCATTGGAGTCCAGTCTTTTTCTCCCGCCCAGGCGGGGGGTCAGGCTTGAAGATCTACAAGGTCCCTTCCGACCCGACTTCTATGATTCTATGAATATTTGTGGTGCTTATCCTGCATTTTGTACAGTGCATTTGGTTAATGACTGTATAGTGCATTTGGTTTTGTACAGTGCATTTGGTATTTCCACTGCATTGTAAATTTAGACCGAGACTCAGAAAGGTGATCAAGGGCCCTGCCACGTTCACATAAAAGATGATTACAAATCACCTATAACGTCATTACATGGTTTCAAGCACTAACTTTGTAGCTGATTCGCTCTTTTTATATCTGGATATAAATATAATACATTTTAATAGCATGATAATTACTTTGAACATGTGACAGGTCTAAATTTATTGTAAGATTTACCAGATAATTGTGTCATATTTACTTGCACATATGGCTAGCCTCACTTTTCATGTAACCTGTGGCAGGGGCCTAATACACATGAATTTCAATGGAAGTCAGGTCCTCAAGTACCATTATGAATCTGGCCCATCTTATAACTGACTTCTGTGGGGTGTCTGGCTGATTAATAATTTTATGATTGAATTCAAAAGGTGAGATCTGCAACTGTTCAATCACCATGCCTTCACAGAAGTTAATAAAACTGAATTTAGATTTTGGGGTTAAAATCTGACTGATATGGTTTTCACCTCACCCAATTTCTGTCCCTGGCAGCCTATATATGTATGCTGTGTTTATGGCTCAGGCACGAGTAAATCACTGAACCCATGGGAAGTAAAACAAAGGAGAGTCTAGCAATAGAGAATTATACGTCAGTCTCCGGTCATAAAAACAATTTCCCTTGGTACACCTTGTATCAATAAAATGGCAGAAAAATCATTAACTTGCAAAGAATTTAAACCTGGATTTTTAAAAAAGAAAATGCAACATCTGTTAGGACTAGGAGAACAGACTGAACTCAGCTGCACATTCCTCTAAATGATGGGCATTTAGGAAAAGAAAGATGGAGGGGGAAGAGAACTTCACTGAGACACTGGAGTAGAAAATGTCTATGCAAGGAATTTTTTATTCTTCCTCTGTCAGTCACCTGTATCATGTATGACATTTATTCATTATACACTGGCACTAGTGTGAAGGGAGAATTTAAACTGAGATTTCTGCAGGTGTCTGAATGTTGCTTGAACATCCAAAATATGTAAACTTTTTCTGGTTTTCAACATGAACCAATATATTTTATATATGCATGCAGCCTGTATATAGGTATATATTTGCTATGTTTCTCATTCGATCCAACCAGTTCTCTTGGCTTTCATCTTCCTCCCAGTGTCAAAAATTGATTATTATCAGAGACAAGAAAAATAATGGAATATAAAGCATGGCTGATCAAAACATTACTTTAAATATGTCAGGAAGAAAATGTAAGGGGAGCAGAAGTGTGCTTGAATGTATTGATTCATTAAAGGCATAGAGAGAATACTGTAATAAGAATTTTTAAAGCAGTCTCTCATGCAGAGAATATGATTTGGAGCAACAGTATAAAAGTCTCCCAAGTGATGTTTATAAACCACTGCATCATTACACATGCCTTTTTGTATACATGAAAAGCCACTGATCTTTACCCGCAAAAATAACTTCAATGTTTAAAATTTTGTGCAAACTCCAAACACAAGTAGCTCATCGCAAGACATAAACCAAAGCACCATGTGATTTTTTTTTCACACTAGACAACCATTTAGCAATGGTAAAGCCAAAAGCTTTATAGCACAGAGTCAGTTACTATAAATCTTAATGATCCATAACAGTCCATCTTGCAGAGGGTAGTTACTCTTGGTTTTGGGGCAGGCTGACCTATTCAGCAGAAAGGTTATCTGACCCTGCAGAACTTATTTTCTTCAGCTAAGCAGATCAGGGATGTCAAGATCCACAGGCGGTGGAGGGCTCATATAAATGAGCTCTTCCTACAAACTGTGGTGCTTCTTGAGCCAGGAGGGACCTCTGTAATAACTTATATTGTAATATACATCAATTACTTCTAAAAATTATTTCTACTTTGTAATGGATTTTTGACAGCCAAGCGTGTGACACTAATAGGTCAAATACAACCATGGCTAGAGTATGTTTGCATTTTTATCTGTATGCATCACCCGAATGGACTCATTTAATTTTAACAGGTAGGAAAATCAGTATGTAAATAACTATGGAAAAGGACTTTGAAAGAAATGAGGAGCAGACTCTGGTTATCACCCCTGTCATGCCAGACCTAACACTTAGCAAGCTGCACTCCAGAGAATGTGTGATAAAAATGCCCTTCTTTTGATTATTGCCTTAAGAAGGGAACAGGACTGACCTAGAAAAAAGGCTTTAAAAAAGCCATAGCACAGGGGAGTTTATAGAAGGACCCTGAGAGTTTGCCATCTTTTCTTCTTTAAATTTAGAAACTAGGAAGAAAAATGAGGATGGCCACAAAGGCTGCTTTAGACATGACTCAAGAAAGAAAGACCAAGAAGATGATTTCTCAACAGGGCTGAGTAAGGTATATTAGCCTCATGCAGGCACCTGATGGAAACTATTTATCTGTGAAATGTCTCCCAACAGAAACTTCTCTAAAGGAAGATCACGGGGTTAGAGCTTTGGTAGGCAGTGAAGGTAAAATTCAGATTTTCATAATGCACATACTAGATGAAGAATTTGTCTATCTGTCATGAATTTATCTACCAAATAAGACAGCACGCTATGCTGATTATTCAACATCAAACTTTATCTTTAAAAAAAAAAGTCTACGATGAAAAGGCAAAACAAAAGACTTATTAATGGAGGATAAATGTGGTTGACAAACAGGTGTGCTACACAGGAAAATGAGAAGAAGCAGAACACAGAAGAAAGGCAGCAGCAAAGAAGAGAAAAGATGCCATGTCCTGGAGTAAAGAAGAAGAAAAGATGGAGATAGCTAAAGTACAAGAAGGAATGAGGACAGCAACACAAAACAGGAACAAAATGACCTGCAGATTAAAAGAAGAGAGCCAGAGTCAAACCCATGACCTAGAAGAAGCAGATCCATCTCTCTCATCATTTCTTACTAAGAACAGTAGAGCAAATGCACAGATATATGGTATCATACCAAAAGAAAAGCTATAAGATATGGACCTGATGCTAAAAAGATCATGATGGGGAAAATCCTTGACTGTTCTTCACATCCAGCTAAGTGACACCAGTTGTTGGAATAGATCGTACAGAAGAGATATTTACATAATGTCCATGACTGTTTTTAATACAACAGGAAAAGGAGAATAAAGTGCAGAATATACTAGAAACCAAGATTATGGAGGAAGAAGCAAAGAGAAAGAATATACTGATGGGTATACTGATCAGAGCAGGAGTCAAGTTCAGAGGAGTAGTAGTCAAGGAAATATATTAGTACAAGATCTAAATTCATTACAGGTAGAAGATTGGGTGAGATCAAAGAAAATCTATAAATAGTATGACTGTAAGGAAATCCAGGACAACTGGGACATCTAGAACACTTTCCCTGCCCCCACCACAAGTGAGTGATGCTGCTGCAGGGAGTGACAGGCACACTTCTTTGGGGAAGCAGACATGCTTGGCACACCATGCTGCTTTGCCTCCTTGCTGGACTGCATCCCATGCACCTGCAATTCTGGGACTCTTGTTTTAATTTTTGCCAACCAGCCAGGAACAGCCTTCAAAATCCAGGACGGTCCCATCAAAGCTGGGATGTGTGGTCACCCTATCTATAAATTATGGCTAGGACCTTGGTCCAGAATGTGAAACTATGGGTATGTCTAAATATTACACTTAGATCAACCTAACTTTGGTTGGGTTGATCTAAGGCCCTTGTTGCATGATGATTCTGAGTGGCTCCTGGAGCTCTTAACACCTGGATTCTCCACACATTAATACCTGACACTAGTTTTAAACACTTGTTGTGTGGCTTAAAGTTACTCTACTCCAGGGCAGGATTCTCTCTGATCTGTTACCCAGCTCCTGTTACACAAAGGTGTAGCCATTATAGGCTGTAACTTCACGTAAACACCCCCTGCCCACTTCCTTACTGGCCCAGATCAGAACCACTGACCCCCCTTGCTTAATTATGGCTGCCCACATTGTTTGTTCCCAGAAGATCATACAGGGAAGGGGGAGTGGGGGGAACAGTGGTTAACCTGCCTATCTGGTCAGTACCACATCTCTCTGGGCCAAAAGAATGGGCAGCCGGGCAGACAGGTTAATCCTTCCCTGCTTGCTTTCCCAGAGACAGGCATCATGGGTAGCCACAAATAGAGTAATGTCCAAGGGAAGGCAGAGGTCAACCCCAAGGGGCAGGAAGATAGCCTTGGGGGCAAAGAGGTGGAACTGGGGAAGCAGCAAGGGGTAGTGGGGAGCCTGGGATGGAAGCAGGGGGGAATCTTACTTTTCAGTCTTCTAGGACCCTGCTGGCCTGAATGTATGACTGCTCCAAACATAAGGTAGCAGAACACAAATCAACATGTGTGCAGCTCACAGTGCAAGGTGTAACAAGGCCCTGAGTGCAGAACTGCACATACATTCAAGGTATTTAGATTGGGCTAAAAATATTCAGCCTGTTCTAACTTAGTTCACCTGAAGAGGTGCACTAAGTAGATTGGGCTAACCTGTGCCCAATCTAACCTAAATAGATTGGGCTAACCTGGACCCACCAACCCCCACTACCACTACAGATGCCTGACTCTGCCTGCCACTCTCCCCACTCTCACTTACTTAGACTGTTTTCGCAATGCAGCTCCCAGCCCCAGCAATTGCATGTACAAGGAGGATGCAAGCTGCATGACTGTCGATAGGGTCCCAGAGACATCTGCACATGCCCTATGTTATACGTATAACAGAAATGTTGGTATAGTGACCATGACTGGACATGGATATTGAAGGGTATGCTTTGTTTTGCAAAGATAGAAAAAAAAAGTAAGCATGGTAGGATAGCACTGGATATCAGAGAAATGGAATATTTTTAGGAATATTTTGAAGCCGATTATAAATGAAGCACATTTCAAGGATTATGCTATAAACTCCTAGAAAAGGATCTGGATATGGACAGAGATTTGTTCGATATTATTAGGTATATACATGCCTATAGGGAATTACATTATCAATGGAGACTTTAATTTCCCCTGTATAGGTTAGAGAAAAAATGGGTCCAGAAATTCCTGGATGTGGAAACTGACAGATTTCTTTACCAAATAATCACTCAACCAATGAAAGGCGTTCTTTTCAGCTTCAGTTTTGTTAAGAACTGAGAACATTAGAACAGAGTTTGTCATAGACTATAGTGGGTGTGTCTACACGTGCATTTGATCCGAGAGCAATTTACTCACAAGTAAATGTTCCAGGGCAAGTGTCTACACATGCAGGGACTCAGGAGCAGGCACCTGCCCCCTACAGCACCCAGTGGGAGCTCTATGCTCCCCCTGGATGCTAGTCCAGGGGCTGGCAGGGAGCATGGAGCCAGGAGACAGCTGTCTTCAGGTGGGAGCAGGGACACCTATCCCTGCTCCAATGGCAGAGCACACCCCAGCAGCAGGTAGTTCCCAGGTGCAGGGAGCAATCTCCCACCCCCTGCTGCCCAGGAGCATGTTTGGTCCTGATTAGGAATCTACATGAGTGCTAATTCATAGTAACTAATTGCAAGTGAGCTTGCTATTTGCATTTGCGGGGAGCAAATTTACTCGCAATGAGAGCAGTTTACTGCACAGTAAGCATGTGCACGTGAAGATGTGCATGCTTACTGCACAGTAAACTGCTCTACTGTGCAGTAAATGCCTCCTGCATTGGGCATTTACAAAGGGGTTCACTTAGATAAAGAGAATGATAGACAAAAACATGGTTGTAATTAGGTTTTCAAATTCAGAAGGGCAGATTGAGAATAGAAGGAAGCTAGTAAGTAAATTTGATTGGACTGGGAACCTTAGACTTGAATAGGGGATGAAGTCTTGGAATTTACTCTTATGTGAAGATTTAACTTCTTCAGTTAGGAGGAAATTGAAAAGATAATGAAAAATATAACCTTGGGCATTGAAAAGCATAGGGAAAAATGTATATGGTCAACCTTATGCTAAGTTAAACCCTGCAAGTTAAAAAAGAGAACAAAGGAGGAAGAAGTAGGGAAGATACAATGAGGATGAGGTAAGGATTAAAGATAATATAAGCAGGGCTCCCTACCCAATGCATTGAGTCAGTTTTGAATAAAGGCAACAATGCAAATAGGGAGGGTAAAGGAAGGATGACCAATATGAACGAGGGCATGGAAATGTACATGATGTCATTTTAAGTGGAAGTAAAACTGAGAGAGATTAACTTGCTCAACTTGAGGGGGCTCAGATAATCACCTTCATGCAATACTGATTCAAATCTCTAGGAATGCAAGCGTGATCAGAGACCTGGTACATGGACAGAGGTAGATGTATGTAGAAGGTCAAATTCCCTCAACAACTGATGGGTGCCCTTGATCTCCTTTTTTTTAAACAAAGTGCAGTTGACTCGTGGAACTCATTGCTATAGAAGGCGGTAGAGGCAGATACTGTTGCCAGGTTCAAAAATTGCCTAAATAAATTCATGGATGATAAATCTATTACCGTGTACATATACTAACAAAGGTGTTGTTACTCTTCTTCACAGAAAAGCAACAGAAAAATGTACTTCAAAACGTGGCTTTTTTTTAAACTAGCTTCATCCATAGACATGGATGAATGCAGGCCACATGAGCAGGGACAGGATCTCTACTCTTCAACATCACTCATTCTCTTTGCAAGCTCTGTGGCTCAAGCTTTAATCCTGCCACAGCTGGTGCTGAACAGGCAGCAGCTTTTGGTGAAACAAAAAGTAGTAGCAAGGGTCATTTCAGCAGCAGCTGTGATGTAAAGCTTGAGTGGCAAAGCCTGCGAGGCAAGAGTGAGTGACGGTGAGCAACCTTTGACCCTCCTGCATGCAGCTGCAGCCCAGTACAGAACCAGCCCTCGGCAGCCATTATAGCACCTCCATGCCTCCATCCTGGCACAGAAGTCAGTATCCCTGCTTAAAAATGGCACCCCGATTTTGTGGACACAGGGACAATGACTGTTATGTGAGTAAATATGGTATTTACCTCATTGTTTGAAAGAGTAAAGGACAGAAAGAAAGTTTTCAAGAGACAGACCTGGGTTCAAAAGGCGAGTCTTACATTTTTTTCTTAACATTTCAAAATATTAACCTGTCCTTTGAAAATAACAATACAATTTTTGATTACCTATCTCTCAGAGGGAACAGTAAGGATTAAATAATATTTTTGTATTGTTATTTTTAAAAGAGTAAAATACAGGGTACATATACTAATAAAGGTGTTGCTAGATACTCTTCTTTTTTACAAAAGAAAGAGAAAAATGTATGTGAAAGAGTGTCTCTTGAACCTAGCTTCTTCCATTTTCCTCTGTCTCACAACTACCTCTTTGAAGAAGCAGAATTAAATCTAATAGGGGAATTCCATGTCAAAGGGGGCAAAAGGTAAGCCAATTATTCATCTTTGCATTAGGGAACACTGTATTCACAGTGCAAAGATGGAGATTCATCTTCAAGAGCAAATTATCAGAACTTGCAAATGTATATCTTGATACGGTAAGAATGATGTGACCATTTATGTCGTTAGAAAAGTACATTTGATAGTCAACAATGAATGTTGGGATGAATAAAAGCATGATGGAGTCTAACTTTGCCTGCTCTAAAATATGGGAACAGTAAATATCAGATTTGATTCTGGCCTTATGCTTGAGGATTCAATCACAACATTAATCGCTCCTGTTGCTCCGTAGTGATTGACAGCTGGTTTCAGGGAAAAAAAATCTGGCTATTCTACTGAATAATTAAGTTGATTATTCAGGGGCAGAAGAAGGGTTAGTCTGCAGCATTGAATGTGGGCCCACATTAGAAGGAGAATACCAGATTAGTTAAACCAATATGGCAATTCCCACCCCTTTCTTCCTTATATATAGTTCTCCTTTCCTTATTCTATATAAGTGTATGACTGAACACACTGCAGAAAGACAGAAATGCTTCTCATGATTGTGTCATGTTGCCTTAAAATTTGGATCAATTAACCATCATAAATGGCTATGACCTTACTGAAGTTGATGGCAAATTACAAGAAAAAAGCAATGATACCCGCACTGAAAAGGGAGGGGTGGGAGGGATATTTTTGCTGGTACCCCTGGATACTCAGAATAGTTTCTTCCCTAAGAAATCTAGATTTATAATGAACTTCAATCACAGACACAACATGCTGATATTTATAACAGCACATTTGATTATTTCAGTGCATTGTGTTAAAAAAAAGAAGAAAAGATCAGCACATCTGACAGCTGAGTGGATGGCGGCCCTTTTTGATGCTTTGGATGCTCTTCCTAACCTTCATTACCCAGCTCTGTGGGGTGCAGGATCAAGAAACTCTGCTTCCCACCTTCAGACCATGGCTGCATAACGATAGCAGGATGTTAGTGTTCTTAGGGGATTAGCTGAATAGTTCTAGTTACTCATTCTTTACAAATTATAAACCGTCTTTCACAGAATCTCTTTATTCATCTGGAAACCCAATACAGGTCTTTCGACTGGTAGGTTTATTTGGTTTGGTTTGGTTTTGGCAGCATGGCAAGAGCACTGTTGTTCATCTCCGGTCATTCACTACTGTTCTTTCAGTACATAATCTTTGCAGACCAAGAGCCAGGTACAGCAATGAATAAACAATGTGACGATGATCTTGATTATAAATTGTGCAAACACATCCCAATTCCATTTATTGTCTTAGACACAAATTTAAATTGGACTCTTCACATGTCTGTGCACACTTGCCAGCATCAGCCAGTTTCTATTCAAACAGTACATACCTTTGTTGTGATGCTTCTAATGTTTAATTTACTTTGTGAAAGGATAACCCTGTACATTACACTCGGTCAGAAAAAAACAAATAAAGGCAGAATAATGGAAGTTATTTCTTTTCTACTTGATTTCTATGCAGAAGCCTCAAATGCATGTTATGGAAAAGTTTAAGAATGATGTATCCACTTAGGTTGCAAAGCCCCAGTGTTTCTGCCAGCATTATAGCAGCCTCACAGCACTGCTCAGAGTCTCTGCAGCACTGGCCTCAATATGTCCCTATAACAACCGATACAAAGTGGTCCTAGGAAGGCAGCCATACAGCTGTATTCTCTAGTCAATGGGAGGAATTCATCCATGGCTACAGACACAGGTAAAATCCTTGCCCCAGTGAAGACAATGGGAGTTTTGGCATGGTCAGCTCATCCAGGATTTCACCAAGGTTTTCAGAAGCACTTTAAAACATCCCCACTCTTTCACTTGGCATTAAAGGGTTTGGCTACAGTGCTCCTCTTCATATATACCACTAAAATATACAGAGCTCCTGGCATTGTATCAATGAGATCACATAAATGGTGCTAGCTACCACTGTGCAAGATATGTGGCACCATTAATTCCAAAGGATCTCAAAATAACTTTAGAAACTACATGATAGGGTAAGATAATGGCCTAGATGTTGAAAATAGCATCCCATGTCCTGGAAGGACGGGGAGCTAGCCATCTGAATACCTTTAAAATGTGGCCCTTTAAAACACCTGTAAAACACATTCAAAGGTTTGAGAAGACAAGAGGAGTAATCCCACTGCAGGAAAAAATCCTCCCTCCTCAGTGGCTCATGCATGAGAGTCACGGACGCTGTTAGATTGGCTTGGGTGCATTTCTCTCTCCATTTTAATTTTTGCTCAGCATCTTCATTTTGCTCGTCTGCCTTCATATCTTTTGTTTTTGGTAAACATTCACTTTGGCCCGCTTTATTTAGCGGGAAAACTTAATCTGCCCAGCAGCGGCACCCTCAAACACACTACGTGACTCGGCACATCAATAGGATGAAATGCAGGCATGTCAACATGGTGGTGAGAATGAGCTAATTACTGCTGCTGAGCTACAATACCAGTTAGCTCACATACATGCTAATTAGTCCATCCGGGTGCTCCATGGATGCAGCTGCATTGCTTCTGGTCAAAGGATGCATGCAGAGCCATAGAGTGCGCTTAACGGTGCTACTGAGAGGCAGGGGAAGTTTGTAGTCTAGACCTGGCCTTAGTGCCCTTTTCTGTAAATAATAATAATGTTGCCTCCTGGTACAGAAGGGCAAAAACATCAGCAGGAGCTATTCTCTTCATTTCAAATTGCCTACCTAGTCATTTGAAATTCTCTATGGATGGTTTCTATAAAAGAAACAGTGTAAATTGTATTGAATCTCTAGAATTTGATGAGTATAGCTAAGGAATTTGGTACTTTAACTACTGAAAAGTAACTACTCAGCATTGCCTCATCAACATTTACAACTAACCCTTTAGCATGAAGACAACAAAGCAAAAACAAAAGAGAGAGAGAGGAGATAAAAGAAGAGATGTAAACAGGAAATATTCCTCCTTCCGGTCCTTCAGTGTGCTGTTAATTTCCTCGCTAATGGATCACATTCCCAATCCACCCCGAGAAAGACAACAGTCTCAGTGGTGGTGTATTCTGCAGATGTTGCAGCAGTGGCACGCATAAAGCCGTACCTATATAGGACACAGCTGCTTGAAATTGCCATGCAGCAGCCAGATTTCTTTTTGTTTAGGAGGATATCCCCCACAATTGATTCACAGATGGAGAGAGCAGTTAACAAGCAACAATAATAACCATCCTCCATGACAGACTTAAAGCTGAAGCCACAGCCCGGATAGGAAGCTGCACGGTTTTAAGGCGTGGTGTCAATGTTCTTATCTTTCATCAGACGCCAGACAAAGGGAGGAGGGTGGGTGGATTCTTCAGTTTAAGCAAGACGGTACTGTTAGGTAGCACTGTTTATTAACATGCTCAGTGTACTACAAGATACAGATTAAGGACAATTTTTGTCTCAAATAGCTTTTAATCTCGGCTAACAATACAATTACTGAATCATATAAATGTGTTACCTTGGAAACTATTAAAGCAGGGAAAGACGATCTTCTCTCATCGCCCATTGTCTACAATTGATTTCAAATGACACAGACTCTGTAGGCCTTTAGGACATTGTTCCTGACTCTACATACCATAGTCATTTTTTTCCTTGGACTAGTGAATATGTTATCTTACTTAAGCATAGGCCTGCTCTCGTGTGTGGAAGGTTCTTGCATGACTCTATTATCTTGCGTGCAAACAGTGATGGGAAAGTGAATTCATAGGTTTAGGTTTGGAGGAAGCTCTGAACATGTGACGAGTTATCAATGGGCACAGACAGAAGCGCGATGCTCCGCTGTAACTGAGCACACTTGTCAGGAAGCGTTCTGAGTTACAACAGTCCCCTGGACCAAACAGAAATTCACTGTTGGGTCCAGGGGAGATGGGAATCCAGCTGCTGGGTGGGAGCCTGCAGCTGGCTTCCTCTAGCACTGGCCCCTCCTCCATCCCAGCCTGTTGCTGTTTTCAGTATGGGGAGGAAGGGAGCAGAGGGAGCACATGCTAGGGGCTTCCCAGCTGGTACTGGAGGGTGGGGTGGATGAATTGGAGCCTCCCACCTTGGGGAGCTCAAATACACCTGCCCCACCCTCCAGCCGGGGCTGAAAAAAAGCCCAGACCAAACTCCCTTTGCTCCCTTTCTGAAAACACCTTGGAGGCTGAGAGGCAGTGCAGACACAAGTTAGAGAAGATGCTCTGTCTTGAAACATCTTCAGTTGAACCCTCATGCAATAAGGGTTCAGATATTTGTGTGATTGGGTCCTTTTAAAGTGCTTTGCAGCTGTGCACTTTTGTTTGGTCGTGGCTGTAGAACATTTTCAGGGGCCAGATCAGGCAAAAATTGTCACTTCTGTCTGCACCCAATATCCAAGTACCAACCCCTAGGGCAGGCTATCTAGTACTTTCAGCTTCTAAACTGGTTAGATATATCATGCCTACAGATTATAGCTCTTGATTACAGCACCCTGAATGCTAAGGAAGTTTCAATTAAAATCAAATATTGTTGGGGGCGGTGAGGGGAAACAAACCTTAGACTAAGTTTTACTACTTTTAAATGAGTCTATGTGTGCTGAACTTGTGACCTGTTTCACGTATAGCCTAGTTTTGTGTGCCGGACTTCTGTTCTGTTATAGATTTAGACAAGTTTCTGATTACTTGTACTGGTAAAAGTGTGATGTCTGTACCTGGCCTATGAAAGTGTTTCCCAGTATGGCAGTGTTTGCTGGAAAGAACAACTGGAACATAAAAATAATTGTAGTGACTGGATCAAATGCAATATTTGGTAGTTTAGTCTGTCAGATACCATATACCATAGTCTTAGGTACAGTTTAGCACAAATTATCTATGAGATTTCTAGTGTCTCATGGCTTCTGCCTACCTGGAAACCTTGCTAGGTTGGGTTTTCTTCCTGTCCTTTGAGAGTTCTGCCACTGGTCATGGCTGGAACTAGGAAGAAAATGAATTGAACTTTTTTTTTTAAACTTAATTAAGGGTTTGCTTCCAGTCCAGTTTGATGGATAAGCAAATTTGGGGTTACTGCTTTTTATATTTTTATTAAAGCTATTTCTTCCATCCCTGAATTATAATTGCATGAACAAAGGACAAGCAATCAAGGTTTGAAGATAATCACATTATCATACAGTGAAAAAATAACAGGCAAGACACAGATGTTTATTTCAGCCTATCTTGGCAAATCAGGTCCTAAAATAGGATATCAGTCAAACAAATAAATGATTAACAAATTTCAGAGTACCTGTCAATAATTAGAGTAGGTAATGCTTGTACTTACGAACATATTATATTCCCTGTGACTAACAACAGTTATGTGGTAATTGCTGCCTTCAGTCAGTCACCAGTGCAGATTTAATGTGCTCAAAGTAGAGCTGTCATTGCTTTAAAGCAATGCAAAAAGGCTGCAACCTTTTTCAGCCCCTATCAATAAAAAATGGGTTTGTGGGGATATTATCATAAGAGGGAGATCACTCTCTTTTACTCACTGGCATCTCATCTCTTTTTGAAGTTAACTTTATGACTAAAGAGAGCCAGCCAGGGAGCAGAGCCACCTTTTGTCACTGCTGAAAGATAGATGGCAAAAATGCAGCACATAATACCACCACAAATAAGCTAAGGCATCTCATTAATATAAATGTGCAAAGCACTTTACCATACAGAAGAAACATGCTCTAAAATGTTGTTTTTATGAAAGAATTTTCATGAGAACTGGACAAGGCCTGGATTTTTATTACATGGATTTTAAAAGAATGAGAGACGGTAAACATTTAACCCGTACCCTTCAAATGAGTCTTTTTAAATCTATGATTTCTCTTTGTTAGATGCCAGATGTAATTTTTGCACAGCCTATGCCATTTTGCCTTTCTTGATATGTAGCCCTTTCTTCTTGTAAATTAGCATCGAGAAAAAATCTTTTTAGTATCTTAGTGGCAACAATTCCTCAGTTTGTCTAAGCATATTTTTAATTGGGATATCCTGTTGAGTGCTCTAAATGTAGTAGTCAAATTATTTGATCCCATTCTCACTATAGGTCTATTTGTTGTGATTCTAAATAATGAGGGGGTTTCATTTAAGCCTCCCCCCCCAATTGTGGTTAGACAATGAAAAATCTGTGTGACAGTAGCTATTAAAGGGAATAAATATTAATGTTTCTACTACTATTACTACTTTTTACTACAATGTGTAGGAGCCCTAGCCATAAATCAGGACACTGATAAGACAAGCAAAGGACAAAACAAACAACACCTCCCCCCCCAAAAAGTTTGAGAGTCAAAGACCTTATAGCATAAAAGGAATAACAGATAGATTAATGGTGCATGAGTAGAGGAAACACCTGAAACATTTTCAAGTTAAATGCACACAGAAATGCTACTGAAGGAAATACTTCAGCCAGTGGGCACACACACACCCTGTGCCATTCTGCCTGTAATGTTTCAGTGCTGCAGCTTTCCCTAGTGCCAGGGGCTCCACTCCCAGCACCCTTCTCTCATCGGGATAGGAGGGAATGGGGAGGGAAAACAGAGCAGAGCAGAGAGAAGAGGTCAGTAGAGGAGTTCCCATATCCCCCAAAGTTTTCCTCTTCTCTTCAGAGGGCTGGAGTAGAGGGAACTGGGGTTGGAGGCCTTGTCTCTGGCATCAGGCGAAATCACAGGGCTCTGGCATGGAGAGTGCAGGTTGAGCCCAGCTCCAGCTTTGGCTAGTCCCAGCCCCAACCTGGCTCCCATGTACTCCTGAGCGTGCATAGCCAAAAGTGAAGTGCTCTAAAACAGTATTTCATATCAAGATGTGCCATTTTGGAGTGCTTCGGCCACTTTCAGAATCTTCTAAAGGGCTTGTACATCTGTTCAGCTGATGCTCTGAAAAGTTTTAAGGGAGTTTCCCAGACTTTGTTGCATATGTCCAAAGACAGAGAAGCTCAGACAAAAATACTGGAAAGCACGATAGGCGATGTTTTCACCTTGCTCATGTGCCATAGATTGCCATATCTTGTGGCTGATTCAAATGGTTAGTGGTGCCGAGAAAGAGTCCTTGCTGTCTTTCTACAACTTCTGCCTGACGCAGTCAAAACAAAAGCAGCATATACCGGTATCAGTACCATCATTTATTAGTTTAGAGATGCTAAAATATGGCAAAATGACAGCTTGCTCTTTATCATAGGAGAATCCTGGGGTTATGTAGGGAGTAAAGAGATGGGAAGGGTACTTCACTTCTCCATTCTATGATCTTTAATGATCATAGGATGATAGGAAAGGAAAACTGGAAAGCACCTTGTAAGTAATTTAGTGCAGCCCCTGCTCAAGGCTGGACCATCCCTGACTAAACAATGCCACTCAAATGTCTATTTAACATGCTCTTGAAAATTTTCAGGAGTGGTGACCACACAACTTCTCTGAGTAGCCTGTTCCTATGCTTGACCACTATGATAGTCAGAAAGTTCTTCCTAATGTCCAATTTTGATCTCCTCTGCTTTATTTTAAGTGCTCCTACTCCTGTCCCCATGTCTTGCATGATTTCTCTATCCCTAGCTGGCTTCCTGGTCTAGCGCGCCAGTTCAGCCTCCATCTTTTGACTCCATACTCTTTCTAAAGGACTCTGCACCATCAGCAAAAGTAACAGAGAAGCTACTGAGTTTAGTCATTGTGACCCTCAGTTCTCTGACCCTCAGCAAGGGGCACAAGTACAATGAA
Source organism: Crocodylus porosus (assembly GCF_001723895.1). Lineage (NCBI taxonomy): Eukaryota > Metazoa > Chordata > Crocodylia > Crocodylidae > Crocodylus > Crocodylus porosus. The sequence continues at coordinate 72,024,679 of NW_017728949.1, forward strand.
AGAAAAGAGTTCTTGTGATTTAACTATGATAATATTGCAGATATAAAACCTAAAGTATTCTTAATGTTAGATAAATCACTTCCTTCATGTGTAGTATTATTCTTTGAGCTCTCTTCTGAGATCTGCTTTGAATTTTTTTTGAGATTATTTCAAACCTTTTCATAACAAATACAAAATGCTTTCAAATATTTTGACAAAACTAATTAGATAACATACTGTATAGCATTCAGAATAAATCAGACATCTGAACATATGGTATAAGTTAACTGGCTATTTTAGAAGCTCTGTTTTGAAAGTGTAGTTGATTAGAAAATAGAAAAACGTTTTAATAAAAATCTGAGAAATTGTTTTAAAAGGGATCTATTTCTATTATTGCAAGTTTTCTGAGACATTTTACTGAAAAACTTCTAAAAACATAATTTAGAGCAAGAAGATATGCTTTTCAGTAACTAAAGCAAAGCAATTTGGAAAATAATATTCATAAAAATGCAAAACAAGTTTGATAGAAAATTTCATGAAAATGGGCAATTTAAAAAAGGCATTATTTTCACATAAAAAAAAATCTTTTTGAAGTAAGCCTTGTAGAAAAAGCATTGTGCATGAAATTTTGACAAGGTCTCTTTAAAAGGAATTGGAGGATCCGATTTGAAATCGGGATGGGGGATACCGGAGAACCAAAAAGGTAGGGACCTTGGGAGCATGTTGCTGATACTAACTGTGGGCAAAAACAAGCATTCACAGGACCTGGTTTAGGTTTAGATGGCTTAAAGTAAGCTGCCTAAACTTAAAGCAGGAGCAACACATGCAAGCATTCACCACTGCTGGGAGCAGTGGGGGGCAGCTCTTAGTATGTAACTCCAGGTGGGCGGAGGGGCTGATGGGTCTATGGGGTTGATGGATTTGTGGGGAGGTTGCCCAGATTGGACTGGGGGTATTTGGGGGGCTAAAAATAGTCAGGTCAGGGCTGGTGGGTAGAAATATCACAGCCCCAGGGCTGGGGCAAGTGGTTGGGCTTTCCCTGCCCTGGAACTGTGCTGTGAATGCTTACAGCAATTCAGTAAACTGGGTTAATTCATTTTAGATTGGGTTAACTCAGGTTGATGTAAAGTTAGTTCACCTCTGAGGTGAATAAAGTTAAGATCAGGAATGCCATTTTTAGGGTGATATAAGTCCTGCGAATGTCTACAATCCAGGCCATTTAGATCAACATAAACTCAGCTTGGTTTAACTAACTGATCTGGATTGTGGTATAAAGCACAAGGACCCTATTCTCCTGAGACGTTTCAAGCTAGTGATTACTTCCATTTGTTATAGCTCATTGAATCACTTCCCTGTTGGTTAATTGGCAGCACTTTAATATTATATTAGCAACAGGAAGGTAATCAGAAAGTGGACTGGCTCATAACAGTTACCACTTCACAGAATATCTCTGCTTGCTGAGAATATAAAGACCTGGCCAAGCTTTGTTAATGCTATTGCAGGCCAGGAGCTTTCTCATATGTAGATGAAAAATTAGATGTTTCTGTGCATACTTATATTCAAATCAATTACAAAAAAATAATTAATTTCAGTAAGAATATATCTGGACTCAGCATAGACTCTCCTGGCCTCAACTTTTGGTAGACAGCCACAGAGGCACAGTTGAACAGGTCCATTGGCCCAGGGCAACACCAGCTCTGTATTACTAGTTGCAGTGGTAGGATGAGCTGCAGCTGCAGTCGTGACTATTTTTGCACTCCCTCTATCCCAAAAGCAGTGCCTAGGTCTGCTGCCCCAATTACCCAGCCCTCAGTTATGCCACTGGAGAGCCAAGAAGAGAATGTAATTTGATAACATCCATTCTATAAGGGAACACAAACAGTAGGAACTGAACCATGTACCATAAACTTTATTGACAGATAAGTAACTGCCAAGCTTCTGGTGGCAGCTCGGACTTCAGAGACAACATTACCACCTGCGGAGATGCTGAGGCAGGCACATCAGGGCTAGCCACAGTGCCTCTGCCCCACTGCTCCAGTTAGGTAGACCCAGTACCTCACCCCCACCGCTCACTCACTTTTTCTTGGGCCCACTGGTCCAGGAACATGCCTGGGAGAGTGGTAAGAGGACAGGACTTCCCACCCCAATGGGCTTGAGAGGCAGCTGTGAGTAGCACAGCCTCCCTGCCTGCTTTGTGCAGCCCCCATCCAGGACAGGCAGTGCCAAGCCCTGCGCTCCATGGCTGCTACAGGGGGTTCAGGGGCAGCTGCCAGGCAAGCTGGGGTGGGGAGCCGGAAGTCAGATCCTTCGCAACCTGGCGGAGCATGAGATCAACAGGAATTGATCTCCAGCTATCACACTGGCTCTGCCAAGCTCTGTCCTGCTCCAGACACCTGACCCCACCAGGGTATGGGCCTGGGTCATGGGAGCCCGATCCTTTTTTTTTTTCTCTGAAACTCACTTACCCATGCTGCCACTGGCCAGACTGCTGGATGCCTGGGCGCAGCCCGAGCTCCAAGGGGCCTGATCCCTTTTGGACCTCAGGCAGCACATGACCAGCCAGCAGCCCAGGTAGGGGTGGCATGGTAGGAAGGGCTCTGGAGAAAAAAGGATTGGGCCACTGCAGCTCAAGCAGTGAGCCGGTCCTGCCCCTACCTCCTAGTCCCTCCCCTGCTTACTAAGCCTTTAGTGGCAAATCACAACTGGGCAGCTCAGGGACAGTCAGAAAAGGGTTTTTTTAGCCTTAGGTGTGACTGTTCCACTAAGCCCAACAACACTAAGCCAAATAACATTTTTTTCAGCTTATAGCATAAGGTGCAACAAGACCTTAACAGTGTCATATGTCGTTAGCACTCTTATTTAAGTGTGACTGGCTGGCTGGCAGTGACCTAGCCCAGGGGTTTTGAAAGGGCAAAAGATGATTGGAGG
>NW_017728949.1:72028255-72035280 GCF_001723895.1 Crocodylus porosus
CTCTGATTTATGCCTGTTATGTTCCCACTATTAAAAGGTATATGGTTAAGTCCCCATTGGTGGTCTGGCTCTGCTGTATGGGGGGAGGAGAGTCCCTACACCTCCCACAGCGCATGTGCACCTGCTTTGATCCCTTCAATTGGAGAGGGGGCACCTCTTGGAGTACCGCCCAGGTTACATAAGAAAATACAGATGGGATGTTTTACCTTTGCAAAATCTCTAAAATGTATGCAATGTTTCTTATTTTAATAACTATTGTAGAAACTATCACAACTGTCAACATAGACAAAGTATTGGAAGAGAACTTATGTTATTTCATTAACTCTCAGCTTACTGTTTGTACTGGGGTCCATGGAAGGGTCCATGGAACTCTAATTCCCCACATACTTGAGTAATATATTTGAATGTTCTTAAAAAGTCATAGTCCCCTTTCCATTTTCATATTAATGGATTATGACTTTGATGCAACAAGAGATACTTATGAGATTTTGTTAAGGAAAAAGCTACATTCATTTCAAATCATAAAGTGAAAAGCTTACATTACAAAATACCTTCTTGCTATATCTAAGTGATAACATATGTTTTAACATAAAGTTTGGAATTATAGGAGGCAATTTTGAGCTTCCTACTACCAAAGATCAAATTGGTGAACATCAGGGTCATTTAATTACTTTGGCTTTACACAAACTATGTAACAATTTTCATAATTGGCTTCTCATCTGCTTTAATATTCTTTTTGCAAGGTGATGCAAGTGCCAGGAAAGGTAATTATTATGAAAGGGGGACATGTATTCTATCAAAAGAAGACATATATACTTAGTAAAACAGCTTAACAATGAGTAATGAATGGCAGATACAAAACAGAAGACCTGATCCTTCCCCATGTTCTACTAATGCAAACTTTCTGCAAAGCTGCTTCAGAGAAAAAAAAAACTAGGTCCAACTATTTCTCTCTAATGCTGCTTTCTAAAAAAAGGGGGAAAGAATACCCTACTCATATGGCACGTTGGTTCCTAGAATACACAGCTGGCATTTCATATATGGTAAAAGGAAGACTGGAGAAGACCATACAAACAACTTACGCAGACAGGAAAAAGTCATCATAGTTGGAGTCATGCTCAAAGGCTTCCACATGAATAAACAGGAATTATGAACCAAATTATTATTCAATCTTTTCATATATCTATTTTATTTTTTAAAGAGATTGCCATCAACAGGAAAAGGGGCCATGGTTTGACTGTATTTTAGCTTACAGTTACTTTTCTTGAGCATTTATGGCTGCTTACTATGGCCAAGGTTTGGCTTTCTTTCATATGGGTGCAGAAATCCAAAATGCTGATTATATACTACCGTTCCATTTGTTGTATGTTGGAACAGTAGCAGTAGGCAGGGGATACCACACAGAGAAATGCTTGATATAAGTTTCATAGGAGTATGGGATGTCGGGATGCATGGCCAAGAAGTTTGTGGATCTCCTAGCTAAATTCTCATTTGTAGGACTATAGCAGGAATCATAGCAAGGTTGCCCTGGTACTTTATTGCTTAGGACAAAAATTCTCCCCACCATCATCTCACCCTGCTGAGTCTCATCATCAGGACTTTTTTCATTGCACAAGGAATTGGACATTTACAATAACCAACAACTTTCAGGGGGAAATATGCTCCCACTGAAATCTGTACCTGGTAGTAGTTTGGAAAGCCCAGAGAGGCAATGTCTGGACCCTGCTCAAACTCAGCAGATTTACAAGCATATGGAATTCATGGGTTGAATTCAGTTCATCAGCCTTGTTTCTAACCACAATGGTGAGCTCAGTCAGGCCTCTTACATGAGTGCCGACTTTGAACTTTGAAGAGAAAATATATCTCTATGGTCAATACTGAAGTCTTTTGCTTAAGTCATACGTTAAATCCAAGCCTTCAGTCACTGAGGCAGCATGTGGCTGTGTGCAGTGAAGGAAGTTAAGACTGCACTGCAATCTGTCTTCATTTTACTAACCTGTGCAGACACAACCACCAAAGTGGTTTATCACTGTCACCAGAAGCATGACAGGAAAATTGCTGGGACTGTAGGGTGTTCTTTTATTATATATAACACATAGACTTTTTAATGTACGCAAATGATGAAATCACAAACTTTTGAAGTTAAGGGGAAATGTTTGTTCTTCCATGAATCCAAAATCTTTAGGACTGAAATAATTTGTGTATATTTATAACAATGTCAAAATAATGTCAAGAAACCCCACATCTGTTCTTTCAAAAAGTAAAAGCCTGATTTTCAGTGACAATAATGACAACAGCATTTCTCAGTCTTTCATCTAGGTCTCCTCCCAAGGAGATGCATGCAGTTTCACTATTCCCACAATGGAAGGCTCAGAAATGTTAAATTTGTGTGTGGGGGGGGTGCACACATGTATGTGCTCACACTTGTACACTTGTACATATGTCTTGGAGGGTTGTGTGTGTGTATGTATATGAATATGTGTGTGTATGTATATGAAAATGTGTGTGTACATAACTGAGTTTGCTCTACTTTTAATTCTATAAGGCAAAATGTTGGGTTCACAATAGATTTAATCTTTTTCCTCTTCTTTAAAATCAAGAAGGCCATATCAGGAACATGGCTTAGTTCTGTGCTGCCTCCAATACCCTTGAGATCAGATGCAGGAAGCCAGCCAGGTTTTTCCAGAGAGCTGGCCTAGCACTCTCTGTATTTATACACTATGGAGCATTCAACCTTAGACCATATTCATAAAGAATATGCCCCATGCCATGCATACCTAAGTTTGTGAACAATTTCCTTAATGCAATTCTATATTCAAACTGTTAGTGTTGAAACACCATAGAAAACTGAATAGTCATACTTTACATAAGTGTCTTTAATAACTATGTATTTTAAATGCAAGTATTCAGGCTATCAGAACAGATTTGGAGCATATAACTATAGGTATTTTGTGAATTCTTTGCATTTATGAGCTCTGCTCTTACTTTTATTACTAATATTGTTTCCTTTACATTGATGTATTGTTTGTACAGATTCAGAAAATAATCTCTGAAAGATGTAGTTTCACTTTTTGAAGGTAAAATGATTTTGGCCAAACAGACCTTGTTCAGATTTCAACTAGAGGAACAGGCATCTCACTGTTTGTTCCTATTACTTGTGTCTGTATCTGGGACACACCAGGAAGATACAAATACTCCCAACACTTATGGTTATTAAATAGCACTCTTCACTTTGAGTATTACTGTCAAACAACATTCAAGCAAATATTTGGGGACACATGGTATCCTCAGGCTAGGTTTTGAATGGGATATAAAACTGAAATCCTTACCACTTGCAGATTTAAAATAAAATGTCAATGTATTTTTCAAAAAAATAAACAACAAAAAGAAAAACAACCCCCCCCGATACATTAACTTTGATCTCCTGGGAAAATTACAGCACGGGTCATTAATCCTAAATTCTCATTGCTATTTTATTTTGATTTATTATTATTCACTTATGTGTTAAATGTTTTCAACTGCTGTGCTTTACCCCAGAGAAATCTCCATTTTAGCTCAGGGTAAATTGACTCCTAGATACTGTCTCTATGATCATTTAGCAGTGTTTTGATTATGGATTCATAGGGTAAGGATCATAATATCATGAGATAAGAGGTGTTATAAAATTACAAGTTTGTAATAATTATCAAGAGCAACAACATTATTCAAAAGATTTAGGAAAGCCTAAATCAGAATAATTCAAATGAGTATTTTAAAATATTAACCAAGGAGCAACTATTCTCATGTACAAAGATCCCATCAAAAAGCAGGCCTATTGCTGTTGGAAAATATTATACTAGATCATATTGCCCACAGCCTAGATCAAGCCCATGGAACCATTTTATCTGGCCTATGGAGCTGGATGGTTCTGTGGTGTTTCAGCCAGGAGAGGTGGTGGATGGGGAGAGAAGAAGGGAGGAAGTGGACGTTTCTCCCATGGCACCCTGGTTGTGGTGCCACTGCAGGGTACATCGGTGACTGCAGCTCTGGCTCTGGCAGTCAAGTCCATGATGGAAACAAGATGTGCTCTCAGCTAAGCTTCATCAAAATGGTTCCCCACTGCAAGATGTTGCTAATCCCTGTGCTAGGTAGTAAGGGGCTCCTGGATGTGGTCTCCACATTATCTGATTTTGGTGCATTGCATCCCTTTAGTTCATGATTTGAAACAAACTCAGCATCTTTCCATGAAAATCAATTACTGCACTGAAAAAAAGGAAGTACTGGTGCAGAAATACTTCCTACTGTTCTAATATCACCTGATGCCTCTCACTGATGCCTACCAACAGGAACTTTTTACAAAATTAAGCCTTAACAATCCTGCTACCTTACCTACTGCATGTAGTGTGCAGACCTCTGCAAACGTCTTGAATTTCCTAATATGATTGTATAGCACCTAGAACAACAAGGGTCCAATCCTGATTGGATATCTGGGAGATGTTCTAAGATTAATATTAACAATGAAATATAATAAACCTGGGTACACATTCAGACATTATCAAGGTTATATTGTTCAAGGGCCTGCTTACATGATGCTAATCCATTTATCTCCATTCAAAAATAAAACACCTAACATCTACCTGTGCTGTTAATGTGACTGAATAAACTCTGGCCAAGTTCACACCAGAGCTTATTGCTCCCTGGCTAAGCGTTTACATTTGTGCCTGGGACTGCAGCACATTGAGCTGGGTTGAGCAGCCCTAGCTGGCAAAGACCCCTGGGGGTTAGCATGCCAGCCTGGGGCTGCTCTAGCCAGATCAATGTGCTGCAGAGGGGCTGGCTGGAGCATAAGGGTGCTCCAGCGTGGGACTGGGCAGCAGGCACCCCCCCACATAGAAGCACTCTCATACTCCAGCCAGCCATGCTGTGGTGCACTAAATAATACTGCTGCAGGATTGTACTTGTGTTTACAAGCACTAACTGCAGCCTAACAGGGCCACATGTGTAGATGCTGAGGCTTTACTGTGGAGCTTGTTAGCAGCTGTGCAGTAGATGTCTCATGTAGATGTGCCCAGTTCCTGATTTTTAGGCCTGCTTAAATCTCAACCCAGCTACTGTTTGCTTGGGGAAGCACCAGTGAACTGAAGAGTATTCTGTATGAGGGGACAAATTCATGATCAGGGTTTGCAAAAATAAGTCCCTGAATTCTTTGTCTTCTTCCCTTTCTTACCCCAAGCACGATGCTATCACATTGTTAAATAGTAAACAACACCACTGATGGAAATACCTAGTAGATTTAACAAACTGGTCAAGGGCAGAGATTTCTTCTGTGTAACTGTCTCTATGGCTAGGTAGAGACATTCAAAAAGTCTGAGATGGAATTGATCTAAGTTGCATGGCTTTCTGTAAGTGGCCTAGTTTAGATCAGTACCAAACAGAACAGGCATTCACCCTTTCATTGGGGACACATCTTAGATGGGATCCTGTCATTTTTAAACCAGTTTATATATGCTGAACTTCTGTTCTGTTACAGGTATAGGCCAGTTTTAAGTGCCAGGCTTCTGTCCTGTTAAGGGCATAGATCAGTTTCTGATCACCTTTACCAGTAAAATAGTGTAAAGTCTGCACCTGGCCTATATTGCTGTAAGGTCAATTTTAGCTGGGCTTTTGAATGATGAAGAGACAGGCATGTCTGTGAAAAATGCAGATGTGTATTCTTGGAGCCATATTTTTTAAAATTTCCAGAACACCACAGTTCCCATTCAGATACTTTTGACTAGGGGTGCACTAATAGAGATTTTTGGGGCTGATACCGATATCTGATTTTTAAGGAGGCTTATCAGTCAATACCAATCCAATTTCTGATACTGTGTAGAGAGTTGCCTCCAGCTTTTAAATCTGTTGTGGTGGAAGGGGAGGGGGGAGGAGAGGAGTTTTGTGTGGGGGGCAGATTAAACCCCCCCTGTAGTGAGGGAGAGGGCAGGGGCAGGCACTGCCCAGCAGGGTGAAGCAAGGCACTTGTCAGCAGGGGGCATGGGTCCTGCCACTGCTTGCACCCTGGGAGGGCATGGAGGGCAGGGTGGGGTGGGCGGGTGGCAGCTGCAGGCTGGAGCCGGGGCTGCACTGGGCTTTTCTCACTAGTGGCTATGCAGAGGGCTGCAGCCACTACAAATTTCATTGTAGCTCCCACACCCCAGCTCTTCCCAGCTCAACCCTGTGCGGTCCTGGGGTGCAAGCAGTGGCACGAGCCACCCCCCCCCCAACAGGTGCCGCACCCTACCCTAGTGGGGCAACACCTACCTTTGCCCCTGCCCGCTCCCCCTCCCTCACTGCAGGGGGTGGGTCCTGATCCATGCTGCTAGGTTCTGCTACTCTCTGCCTGTGTGCTGCACTGAAGCTGCACGCACACACAAGCATATTTCAGCCAAATTATTGACCCCTGTCACGGAGTCACGCAGGTGCCCCGTGACTGTGAGGGTGATTGGCAGAGCTGCCAATCACCCAGGCAGCTCAGGTGCCGGTTGCCAGGGTGACCAGCTGGGTCACGTGGCCAGAAGGGGGCAGGGCCCGGCCTTTATAAACAGCTTAGGCCGGAGCCTACCACACAGTTCCCTTCTGGCTGCCACAGGAGCAGCCCGAGGCAAGTGGGACAGCCTTACCAAACTAACCAGCTGCGATGATGCAGGGAACAAGATCACCTTCAAGGGCAGGTAGACTCGGAGGACCGGGCGAGGCTGTTGGGGAGTGAGGAGGCCTCAGCGGGGCCCCCCCCAACAGCTTGGGGGCTCCAGAAGTTAGTACCAGGGAGGCACAGGCCCCAGAGGGGGCAAGGTGCGCGGTATTGGGCCCCAGAGGGGGCGATGCCCCAGAGGGGGCGAGTTGGGCCCCAGAGGGGGCGAGGCGCAAGGTGCGCGGTATTGGGCCCCAGAGCAGGCGAGGCCCCAGAGGGGGCGAGTTGGGCCCCAGAGGGGGCGAGGCGCCGGGTGCGCGGTGTTGGGCCCCAGAGGGGGCGAGGCGCCGGGTGCGCGGTGTTGGGCCCCAGAGGGGGC
>NW_017728949.1:72035625-72051233 GCF_001723895.1 Crocodylus porosus
GCTAGGGAGTTTCACGGCCGCCCTTAGCGCCCGCTCCCTCACAACCCCATTGGGCTGATTTCCGATAAAGACAATTTTCTCGATATTGGACTGGTGTATTGGTGCACCCCTACTTTTGACTGTAAGCACTTTGAAAAAACAGTTCTGTGAATTTAAGTACCTAGAGTGAAAAGTATCTGGCCACTTATGAAAATCTCAGATGCCTACATTTCTTCTCACTTAAGTATTTGGGGCACTTGCTGAGTACTCAGAACAACAGTGAGAACTGGAGCAGTGGAGTTGCAGTGTTTCTTGCAGCACCAGGCTTCATACCAGGGGTCAGTAACCTCCAACCAAGAGCCATGTTTTTGGCAGCATCCAGTGGCACTGGGCAGCAAGCCAGGCTGCAGTCAGGTGCCAGGGGTTTGGCAGCTTCCTGCACCTCACTGAACTGGGCACCCAGCACTTTGGCAGACAGGGAGCTCCGCACACATCACGCTGCACCTGAGGGGCAGAGAGAAGCAGCAGAGGTGGCCAGGTTCTAGTGCCAGTCTGCCTCAGACCTGAGCTGGGTCATTCCAATCCCTCTACCAGAAAAAGTTGCCAACCCATTTTTCATATAGTAAATAAAAGAACATTAATTGGAAAATCAACACTTGCCAGCAGTCTTGCAGAAATATGGTGCATCAGGATTTGTGCATATATTGTGCTCATTTGTCCCTGAATTGGAGGCTGTATACAAGAGGGAGCAATATTCTACCTCCTGCCTGTCTGGACAGATTGCTAACTCTTCAAAGCAGACTGTAACTGTGCCTCAGACTTTACAGGGGGGCACTCAGTGAGTTTAAATTCTCTCATCTCTCTCTCTCCCAAAGACCAGGTTAAATGCCGATGCCAAAATATCTTATCATCTGATTCACGGCCCAAAGAAGTCAATGAAGGATTCCCATAGACTTAAGACCATTCCCATTGGCTAAGCATCAGGCCCTCAGTCATTTTGATATTACACTGTAGATTTAATTAATTAATGTAGAAAGTTACCAGTTAATTAAATCCCTTTCCTCAGGGCGAAGCTGGATGCTCTCCTGCTAGGATTCTAGAAGATGCACATTTTTTTTAAAGGGGGGGGGAGTCAATTAAACAAGTGGCAGATCTATGTCTGATGTATAACTCTGGATGAGACTATCAAATATGCATGGCAATTAAAAAATAAAAAGTACCTTAGACAGCAAAGAATTGTGCTGAATTGCCTGCTGGTAATTAAGACGGTGCATTTGTTTAAAGGTTGGGTTAGCTAGGAATCTGACCTGAACCCCCATATTAAAGGTTAAGAAATGGTAAATGACTATAAACGTGTCTCTTATTTTAAGGCTCACAAAACTCTGTGTAGCTGGTCTGGTTGCACTTGTATGACACCAGTTATTATGGCACTCTGTACATGAACTAGAGTGATGTAGGTGTCAGGAAAAAGCCATCATGCAGTTTATGGCCCTGTTTTTTAAATCATGTCTCTTCTGTCCAGCTCCTCCATTCTAGAAACAATGTCATTCTGCTTAATTTAGTTTATCTGGTATTTATATTTTGCCACCAGACCCTTTGTTAAACAGATTTGCTGATAAACCACCTAGACAAGCAATTATATTACTATAAGATACTAACATACTGAACCTATTCACTTAGAAAGTTTGATTTTATATAGTGCCTTTCATAGCCAATGTACCCCAAGCATTTAAAAAAGTAATGAGTTAAACTCCCCCCAACAGAAATGGAGAAACTAGTTTGGCCAGTATAGCAGCTGCAGGGAGTAACTCAGAAACACATTAGAAAACATTAGAATCAGTTTTACCCAAAAGGGGTATATTAGCTCAACCACCAGACTGCTGAGAGAACTTTTCAAAAGATACCGGTGACTTGTACTCCTGGAGAGTGACCAGCAATGGGAGGATAAGATTTCAAGTCAAAAGTCTTAGCCAAAAGATCAAAACAAAATATTTGCTTCAAAAATGTCATAAATCAAACGTTATTTTTAACAAAACCAGTTTTATATTTTCAGCATTTTAATTTTACTATAGTAAATAAATACTGCAAAAGCCCAGACTAGGAATATTCTTTGTGACTTGAGAGTCACAGAAGTCATTTAACATCAACAAAAAATCAAGCAAATGAACAGCTGGGAGTACTAACAAATTCACCAGTCATACAGTCCATTAGCTCTCACTTCCCCCACCTCTAATTTTTTCAACACCCACAATCTTATCTTTGCTGCCTTTCTCTTGGTCTATTGCAGGTCAGATTCAAGGCCTTTTTTGAGGTCAACTGGAAGATTCTCAATGAACTTCCAAAACCTTTGGATCACAATAGAATTGACATTTTCTTTTATTTGTATAGTGCTGGGGTTTTTTTCCTTGCTTATTTTTGTTTAGTAAGTTTGAAGTAAAGATACCGAAAGAACTACAGCCTGGGGAATGCTGAGTTAGGGCTATGACTTTTCTTAGTGCAATATGTTGGGTGTAAAAGAATATTTTACTATTAAAACTTGAATAACTAATCTGTGTGTTTTCCTAAAATATTGTAATGTGTGTCTATTTGTAGGTTAAACACACTAACTGAAGTCTGGCCTTTCTATATCTATTTTTTAAACAACAATACCATTCATATTTTTTTTTATGATCTGGATTTCATAACCAGTTAAACTTTTATTTTTACTCTTCCCCTCCCCCCTCCAAGTTTCAGGGGGCAAAATAAATGTTGCTTGGTAACAAAATCTGGTAACAAGTATTATACTTTTAAATATTTATAACTATCAACATATAAAATCAATATTTAGAAAGTGAATGTAGCTATAGAAGACCAGGGATATGAGAAAAGCATAGTGGTAAGTGGCAACATACACAGTGGAAATACGTGGGGAGCATGTTGCAAAGAGAGAACTGCAGGTAGTGCTTGGTGACAGAAGGTTTGAGGAAGCAGCCTTGGTAAAATCTGTGGGAGGACATAGAGGTTTGTGGGAATTCTTTAACTTACAAATGGCTAAAAGAGGGTCTTATGATTACCTGGAAATCACTAGAATAGAGCTGCACTCTAAGCACATCCTGTTTCTTCTCCTTCACTTGTCCCCATCAGGGCCCAAATCACAATGAAATGTAGGGATCTTGTATACTGGCAATCTGTCCTCTAAATTCATATTATGCACACAGGCCTACTTCTTGATGCCCTGGTGCCCTTCAGTACATCCACTTCCACAAGGAAGATTACTGTATTAACTCAAATAGAAGATGACTGTTCAATAATTAGTACTATATGTGTAAAATGTATACATTTATTATACTTTTCCAGGTATATAATCTAATTGTTGTAGGTTTGCCTTGAATTTGTCCCCCTCCCACTTCTACAGCAGGGGAAAAAAAGTGGGGGGCAGGAAGGGGAGTCAGGTAGCCCCCTTGCTTTCTGCCTCCTCCTAGCTTCTTCCTCCTGCAGCCCCTTTCCCCCTCATTACTGTTAGACTGCTCTGCTCTCCCTGATCATATGGTAGTAAAAAGCAAATTTGAGAACATTAACCTTGAAATTAAACATAGCTGTAGTAATTTATATAGTACTCATACATTTAGTTCATCTAGAATTTATGCATGTTACCTTTTTTGAAACTGCTGCAAGTTTTAGCACAGGTACATCATAAACATGCTTTTAAGAAACACTCTGGCACCTATTTAAATATAGTACAAACTATGCGTGCTATTAATCCAAAGGCAAAAAGCTCATGTTTTACACTATAAGTCACTGTGCTGGGCCCCATCAAAGTCAACACTGTTTCAAGCCATGGTGACCCAACAGCTCAACACTGCTTAGTATGTTTGTGTACTCCAGATACCCCCTACAAAGGATCCATGTGATTAGTCCCCCATTTGTGACTGAAACTGAGTGTTCTTGTCCTCAGTCCTGGGATGCTCCAAAAATGTATATTTAGATGAGACACAGGGAAACCTGGTCTGGCTTTGGTTGATGGAGGCCAGGGCCACATTAATCATATGTGACAGGCTGAGAGAGGGACAGGGGGATTTGGGGTGAACTGTTTGGGAACCCATTTTGTGATCCTTGCCAGACATTTAAGACTGGTGAAGAAAAACGAATAATGGAAAATGGGAAAGAAAGCTGAAGCTCAGCTGTGGGAGTGAAGAGGAAGTAAAAATGTATTCAGTGTAGTGGCTCACCATGACTTCAAACAGAGTCAATGCTGAGGGGGACTGCATGTAATAGGCAGTACTATATGTCTTATTCAGGTAGTCTTCACTAACAATAGCTTTGTTTTAGGTTCCTATCAGCATGTTGCCCAATATGGGCTGTGTATTTATGCTCATGCTCAATGCTAGCTGCATTTAGTCAGTTTCAGACTTGGTTTCCATTACTAAGCACATGCTGCTTTTGGCAGCAGCTTAATGATAGACAATGCATTTAATGAGGCGTCCTCGTTGTTCTAGTTAATGAGGATTTTATGTGAATGTAAGATAAGGGACTTTCTTCCCATGCTGATTGGGGAAAAAAATCTGTCTTGTATTTGAATAAATATGTTATATTCTCAGGGTCTAAAGTCACCTGCCATGTTCTATTCCAATCAGTAAAACTGCAACATTTCTACTTCATGTATTCAAACAAGCTTACACTAAATTATATTCTATTCTACTATTCCCCAAATAAAGGATCCCATTCTAAAATTTGCTGTTTATTGACCCATGTCCCTAATATCTCATGCCTTTTCCCCTGTATTCTAGTTAATCATTTATTTTTCTTATCTGCCTTATCTCTAGGCCCTCCTTTGCTTTCACCTCCCCACTTTCTCCATTTCTAATTTTACTTTGCCCCATCCCTCAATCTCTTTTCATTTTGCTTTGTTATGGTTTTACTTATCCATTTCACAGGTTATTCTCACCATAGAGCTCACCCTTGTACCACAAACAAACAAAGACAGAGTTAATAATTTCTCTTTCTTGGCTCTGTCAGATTTTTGTGGAGACAAGAAGATTGAAATCACCAGACAGAATATAATGAATTCTGGAAATCAGTTTAAAATTAAGTATGCTATGTGTGTGTTTTGAATGCAAGTGGAAGGCCAAAAGTTATTGCTCAACATGTCAAGAGCAAAGTTGTACGTTGAGATTATTGTATCTTATCAACCTGACATAACTCTACTAGTGACAACCCCAACTTGCTTACACAGCCTTAAGAAATGATGGCAGCTTTTAAATAAGAACTTCTGTTACCAGAGAAAGACAGACGGAAAGGAAACAGAGTTTCAAAAAGCCCAAGGTGGATTCAACTAACTTATGTGGGTTTCTCTAAGCAGACTAGATTAGAGTAGAACAGAACACAAACTCACCATTTCATGAAGGGGTGGGGGGCACAAAAGCTGCCTGTACTGGTGGAAGTCAGCATTTTGGGGGTGCTTCTGCACACCTTCCAGCATGCTGGAGACTGCCAAGGGCAGATGAAGGGCATGCCACCTCAGACTGGTTTTACGCACATGTCCCAAGCTCCTTTCAGGAGAACCTCAGAGCAGGTCATCATGGCATGCCTCCTCCCTGCCCCCCTCCCACTCCTGCTGCCACTGGCCAGGTTGCTCAGCCTGCTATGGTGACCCGCTGTGGGGTTCTACTGGAAGGGGTTGGGGTCAATCAAGGCTGATCCAGCCACTCCCTAGAAGGAAAGATTGGGCCCCTCAGAGTCCAAGCAAGTAGCACCTGCTCTAAGACTCATGCCAGATGACTGCTGCCACCACCTGCAGTTCACTGGATTTCTGAGGCACCCAATCCTTCCTTCTGCAGAGCACTGCCTGCTGCCTAGGGACATTGGATAAAGACAGAAAAAAACTAATCTATATCAATTCCCTTCCCCGCAATACTCCCTGCACCTGACAGCTTGCTGCCGGCAGGAGGCTGGGATGGGGACAGAAGGTTTAGCAGCTGATTCTGTGACAGCTCAGCAACAACTGGGCCCACTGTGTGCTTGGCCCAAGCATCTGAGCCCAGTTGTGTTCTAGCAGGCCTCCCTGCGGGGGCAGGACAGCAGCGGTCCGCCAAACAGCCTTGGATGCAGGTAAACAACCTAACAGGAATTGATGGGGTATCTAGTACGGGAGATTGACAGACTGGTCTAACCTAAACTGATTAAGTCTGATACCTTAATGATCCAAGTCTTATCTTACACCAGGTTCTACCATTTTTAAACCAATCTATATGCCTCTAACTTCTGTTCTGCTACAGATGCATACTGTCTTTTTGATCACTTATTTAGGTTTGCGTGTAAAGCTCTACCTCACCTAAATGAAACAAAAGAAAGATTCCTGATTTTAAAACTACTTATACTGTTTCATTATACAGTTTTCTGGGCCAAATATTGTAAAGTTTAAGGGGCTGGAAAAAGATAGGAATTCATATTATTTGTCCGATTAATGTTTTTTGGAATAAAAAAAAGTGATTTTTTTTCTTTCACTCTCTCTTTCAAAAAGCTGATTGAACCATGTGACAAGGTAACATCCAGGAAAAGAAAAAGGCCTACATGCCTGTCAGCTGACACAACAAGGGATTATAGACAAGAGAAAAACCTAGTACTAGGGTGATTTCATAGCCATAATAATCCAAGAAACATTTAAGAAGCAAGGATTTTTTTGGAGATATCTTCACAGTTGGTCTAGGAAATATATCAACCCTCCTCAAAAAAAAAAAATTCTTGCCTCAGTTTGCCTTGTCACCTGCTTTTATTTGGTGCTATGAGTGCTTGTGTTTGACCAGTAAGTTATGTCCTGAGGCATGGACTTGACATTGACTAAGGTCTGGCCCTGGTTACTCCTGGGCTGGTAAGGGGATTCTCACACACAAGAACCACAGTTTTCTGAAAAATGGGTGACACTTCTCATTGATCTGAAAACTTCAGTGGTACCTACACATGATTCAGGAGCACCCTATGCTGACTAGAGTCTTAATCACCAAGCTAGAGAGTCATTCTCACTCTGGACTGATGTCTTTCTACCCCCAAGTATTATATAGATATCTGAACGATCAGCTGACAGCACAGAGAACCCAGTTAAAATACACTGTTGGTCTGATTTGGGGTAAGCATGTGAACCATGGTTTTCCAGCTCTCATCTCCAGTGAATTCCCTGAGCAGCAAAACTGAAAGGCTTGCTGAGTTTTCTCTCATTCAGTCTCTCCTGTTAAAGTTGTTCCATTTTGTGTTATATAATTAAACAGACATTGGAAGTGTCTACACATTGCCATTCAGTGAAACTGCTATGCTTTCTTACCTCCTTTTGAGAGTATTAGAGCATGGCACAGTAACCACCTCTACCGCGCCATGCGTGTGGCACACGGTTATATTTTGCTGCTACGTCACTGCAGTGGTGTGCTAAAACGGGAGGACATGCTGCTATGGCAACATAGCTGCTGATCATGTGTAGACCCACATTATTGCTACGTCACCACAGTGCACCATACAATGATGCAATGACGTGTTATGTTGCTGTAGGGCGACATGTAGATGTGTCCATTGAGACAGAGAGTAAGGAGAGCGGACTGTCTCACTAATTTAGCAGTTACTACAGTACCCCGGGTCATGGCACTTCTGGGTTTCAACTAATGCTTGAGTGGATGTATTTATACCAAGTGGAATAAGAGAGATTGAGAATACCCTCACCCTATTCATGGTCAATAGTGAAAGCTCTTTCCTAGGCAAGGTGGGAGATGCATATTCGAATCACATCGGGCAAAGGAGCTGATGGAATCAAGGTCAATCAAGGTCTCATCTATGATGGCAGGATTCTGCCAGCTGATAACAGCTGCCACAGGCAACCTGACAAAGCACACATACTGACACAACTTCTGAAAGATCCACATGCATCCGCTTCATCAGCTCTGCAATCAGGGTGTAAAGTGTGCCTGGGGATGGTATGAGCTGCAAAAATGAGCACAGCCATGTCTCGATGTGCCTTTTGCTATCTGTTGAGTTGCAAGTAGAAACCTTAATCCTCTCTGACGAGGGGGAATAATTCTACCAAGAAAAAAAGGATCTGCTGCCACAGGGGAGTTTTGGTCAGCAGAACTTTGTAGTGCAGATAAGAGCCATGTGTACTGCTTTTTGTCCTGAGCAAGCATTCCCTTGAGTAAAGAGCAGATGTCACTTCCTACCCATGCAGTTCTGCACATTTAGATCAGGAGTCTTTTTTTCCCCCCCTAACTGAGAGTATTCAGGAAACAGAATTAATTCATAAGTATCTTTAGGATAAGAAAGGTTATACTTTCTTGCCAATTTCCCATTTGAAGAACTTTCCTCCCCTCCCATCTCTCCCCCGCCCCCACCTCTAACACCACACAATTATTTTATATCTATATTGATCTTCAGAGCAAAAACAAAAAACAGTTTTATTGGAATAAGAATCCATTGTCATGCAACGTTGATAAACACTACTTGTAAATCATATTTTCTTATATCATTTTCTGCAGGTATTAGTAAAGAAAAATTATTATTTTAATTTTATTGTAATGTTTTCTCCACAATAAGAATATTATGGTATAGCCCCAAAAAGATTAAAAAAGATGTTTAAGAATCACTTGGTTGTAATAGATGACATTCCCTCTAAATGTGATCAAATGATGTATAAAGTCTACTCTATTCATTTCCTGGGACACTGCTAAATCAGATAGTGCTGACAGACCATAAAACTCCCTAAGCATTCTCCTTAAGTTAGACTGTTACAATAGGACCTCTTTCAAGACTTATTTGTCTGAAGCCTTTGTTACCTCTCACCAAAGTTGCCTGGACATACTTGCAGGATATATATATGTTTTATCTGCCACAGAGAATGAAGGGAGGGCACTGACTTGTTCTCTTTATGCAGGGTTAAATTTCCTGCTCATTATGTGGACCAGAGAAAGATTCCTGATTATCTTTGCAGCATTATAGATCCTCCAACTCTGTTATGCAACTTACTCCATAGCATAATATAAGCATCTTAAAATTAAGTTTTAGTGGTGCATCTAATTCTTTGAATTCCAAATTTCTTGCATTGGACAATCTCTTAGAATATAGAACCTTTTTAAGGTTATTAAATAGAAGTATTTATTAACAAGAAAACACCCCTTATTTTCAATTCAACTATATTTACACATTTCAAATCTTTTTTTTTTTTTTTTACTTCAACTTATTAGGGCAGCCACAGAATACAGCAAGTGTTTAAATCACTCTAGAGCTAAATCCCTGGAAACCAGTCTAAGGCAAAGCTGCCTTCAACTCATTCCATAACATCCTTTTAAGAGTCTGACCTAGCCTTGCTTATGTATCCCAAGTTTATTGTCGTCTTCACCAGTGAGATTATTACAACTTGAAATATGTGGTTTTGTTATAGTTTGTGATGTGTTTTGAGAGTTCACTAGACATTGAAGTAGTGGAAATATCAAAAAATAGCTGAGTTATCACCTTCCATCTGTTGCAATTGCTCATGCAGAATGTGAAGAAGAATGGTACAAAGTGTAGTTCAGATACTGGTGGAAAGCCCTCCTTGTATTTAGGACTGCTAACTGCAAAGTACACGATTAAAGCATATGTAGTGAAGTGTTTTGAGCTGCAACTGATTGTACTGAAACACATGTTTTTCATTATATGTTCAGGAAGCCAAAACTGATAGGCATTTATTTTGCCAGTTAACATTATCCTTTTATTCCTTCTTCAAGGAGCAGGCTAAATTTTATTCCTGCTGCTTGAACCTGAAACAATGGCTGAGGAGAATGGGACAGCAGTCATGCTAGCATATTTCCTTAGATACAATTACAATACACAAAACAACTGTGCCCCATAAGATTTTACCTTAGATTGTGTTCTGCTATAAAATATACGTTAGCATTTTTTGGTTGAACAAACTAATTCCATTACTGCATTTAACTTGGCACATTCCCACTATTTGTACATTCTTATCAGCTGGACTGAGTTTCTGAAAAATTCAAGCACCTTGTACATCTATATTCAGCACTTTTTTATTTATCGTATTTCCCAGCTCTTCTACTTCCTTTCTTAAATTAAGAATATTCCATCTTCTATCGCCACTCAATCTTTCTGATCTCTGTCTCCAATTCCTTCTAACATTTCTTTCCATTTTAGCAGTTGCTATACCTATTACTTTGCCCCTAAAAAACTTCTTTAGAGGCATCTCATAAAAGCTGGGATGAAATTAAATCCCTCAAACATCTTTCACTTCTATATACTCCTGCCAACCAGTTTTAATTTGCTTCACCACAGTGGGGTTTTGCAATAGTAAGTTATTAAATCACCCAGTCCATGACTTCCTTCTCTTGACAGCAGAATAGACAGAATGACCTCTTTAATTTCTATGGACTGCATCATGCTTTTCTGCAGGGAAAAGGTGAGAAAAGACAGTAAAATATACGATAAACTGAATATCTGAGTGCTGGGATGAGTGGATGATGCTGTACCAAAACAAGAGAAATGAAGATCAAGTACTCTAATCACTCCTCTTCTTTAGAGGCAGGCAGTATTGTCTGTATTTGGTTCCACTGCATTCAAAATATCCCACTGGATCCATTCCATGGATCCTATTATACTAGCATATTATAATACCAAATATATTCGATATTGCAATATAGAGCTACTTCTTTATATATTTTTATGTAAAAAAAATCAAATATAAAACTTCTACTCAAATCCCTGTCCTTGATTTGTCTCAGATGGGCAACAAAACAAAAATCTCAAAAGAAAAAGAAAATGGCTTTACCAGTGTATTTTGCTGTAGGTACACAAGATGCATTTCCCCTTAAATTTGCAAGAGCAAATACTATAGCACAGAAACTGAATCTTTAGGGAAAGATAGGTTTATTATTGTCTCAGGTCTTTACAGATTAAACCTTACACCTTCAAGTCTAAAAAAAAATTGATATTAATCCAAGCTCCCCCATTCTCCTCTTGTTCTGCACTAGCTTTTGGAATGTTTAAGAAGCCATATACTATTTAAATACAAAATTGGAAACTAAATTGTTTTAGATCCAGGGGGTCAATTTGGGATTTTAAGGAATGCTGCAGGATTCCCTAGGCTGTTTAAAGATGTATTGCACACCTTGTAATACAAGTTTTCTCATCCTGCAGAGGTTCACTACACTGCCTCTGACACTGCTGTAAAAGTGGTCTTTTGGGGTTCAGTCCATGCACTTTCTTCCTTGTGGTAACAATCAAGTCTCAGATCAAAGAAGAGTGTAATCCAGAACAAGATATAATGGCACGATGATTCATTCTTAATGTTACGTTATGACTTCAGCAGCTCTATTGGTTTGTTTGGAGCAACTTGATTTTTCCTTTTGGCTCAGGGGTTCAATACTCTGATGTTAGACTTACTGTTCATCACACACCTAATGGGAAACTGGCAGTAAGCTTGTCAGAATGAAGCAAATGAGCTCAGAGAGATTTCTTTGCCAGGAGAAAGGACTATCCTACGAAAAAATTAATTAGGGAATATGTCCAATTCCACCATCCCTCAGATTTTGTAGTTATACAAGCTCCTAAGAAATTAGAGGAGGTAAAACATTTATATAATTGGGTGGTTGAATCTATCTTTGCAGGGTATGAGTTTCACAATTTTGTCTCATTCTTGAGAGGTCTGAAAATACCTTAAAATTCTCAACTTCACATTTTCCCCTCTGATGAACACCACTTTAAATTCTCTGGTGTTACAGCTAACAGCAGCATGGATGCATGATTCAGTAATAACAGCATTAATCTTCATCTGATAGCAACAGATCATAAAAAATGGCCTAAACAAAAAAATAATACTCCAATTATGGACTGCTACAAAAATAAAGTAGCAGCAATTATTTGGCAAATTGTTTTATGCCTATTTCCTAAGCTAAACGTGCTTATCTTTGTATAACTTACTGGCCACAGGTTAAGTCTTAAATCAATACATTGTTCACCAGCATCCAAATTATCAAAAACATCATGAGGACTCTATCTGATCTGAATTATGTTCAACTGAACTTTCCCTTTAAGTTAAAACGCATTTCTCCCCCACCTCGAGTGACTTCAACTAGTCTGTGAGATTTCTTTCACCCATTCCTATTGAATATTAAACTATTAAAAGTTAATTCTAGTCGGTATCTTGAAGAAATGTCAAAGCATTTTTTTAAAAAAAATCACCTTTGGCTTCCTCAGTGTGGCCAATTCCACATGTACAGCAACTATGTTGTTTGTCAAAATGTGATCTCTCTGATTCTGCCAACTCAGTTCAGTCCAGATCAGGAATGAATCAGGTTATCTAATAGTGTATCTAACTTTTGATGTAATGAAGGGTATTACCCTGGTCATTGTTTACCTTTATGAATGGTAATACAGGGTGCATCTACACATGCACTTACTCCAGCCTCAGTTTACTCTGCTATAAGCTACTCCAGAGCAAGTGTTTTCAGGCAGGATCTACACATGTGGTGATTAGGGAACAGATTTGCTGCTTTTTGCACCAAGTTTTCTACAACCCTACTATGGGCCCCTGCCACCACTCGGGGGAGCTCTGGGCTCCGCCAGGGTGCTAGCCCAGGGGCTGGTAGGAGCACCAGGCCAGGAGACAGCTATCTTCTGGCTCCTGGGGGGCTGCCTGCTGCTGGGGTGGGGAAAATGTCCCCTTGCCCTTGTAGCAGGGAATTCCTGGCCCTGGCTCCCTAGTCAGGGGCGGGGGACTTGGAAAGAGCTTCAGGGGAGGGACAGGTCCCAGCGTCCCACCACGATCCACCAGTGGGACAACTAGGAGCTAGCTCACTGCTAGCTGCCCCACCAGCAGATAGGGACAGGGAGCTAGGACCTACCACACCCCTGCAGCTGTTTCCAAACCCCATGCCTCAGTCACCCAATTGGGGCACAGGGCTAGGACCTTCTCCTGACTAGGATAGTTCCCAGCTCCTGCTCTGCATGCTAGGCAAAGGCTGGGGGGCTTGTACCCTGCTCAGCTCTGTAAGCCCATTAGCGGGGGGGTAACATGCTGATGGTCCTGTTTCCTGTTTAGCTCTGTGAGTGCAGAACTGGGCAAGGGATGGTTTGGGGGGGAAGGGTTGTTCCCTGCCCAGCTATGTGAGCATGAAGCTGGAGGGGAACAGGCTGGGGGGGCTTGTTGCCCACCTAGCTCCATAAGCGTGAAGCAGAGGGGGTGGCAGGGAAGAAGAACAGGCTGGGGGGCTTTTTCCCCACCCAGGTCTGTGAGTGTGGTGCTCCCCTGCCCCCACCAGCAGACAGCTGCCAGTGCCAGCTCTGTGACCACAGGGCTGGCACTGAAAGACCCTTATCTCACAGCCTGAGTTCTGGTACCACTGGGCTGGTGATGGGAGATGCTAATCTCCCAGCCTGAGCTCTGCAGTCGTGGAGCACATGCTGGGAGACCCTTATCTCCCAGGGCCAGCTCTGCAGACATCTGACATCTGAACTGGTGTTGGGAGATAAGGGGTTTGCCAGCCCTCTGCTCCCTGATTGCAATGGCAGAGCAGGGGCTGAGAGAGAAGCATTTCTTAGCCCCCACTCCGCGACTGCATCTTGGAGTCCTTGCTGCAGAGGAGCCCGCCCCAGCAGTAGGCAGCTCCCGGGGGCAAGAAGCTATCTCCTCTGCTGGATATCAGACCCGGAGCAGATTTTGCTCTTGGTCAGGTGTCTATACGAGTGCTATGGCATTGTTACTAACCTTGAATAAATCTGCTACTTGCATTTTCAGGTAGCAAATTTACTCAGGATTTGGAAGGTTTACTGCATAGTAAGCACATGCACATGTAGACACACATGCTTATTTTTAAGTAAACTATGCCAATGCAAAGTTAAGCATCCCATGTAGACACACCCACAGAGTAGCATTTTATTCACTAACTTTCAGGTAACAGAAGGACATACTCCTTATTACTTATTTCTTATTGTGAAAAAACTATTTAAAATAATAATAATATTCTGTGGTGCACACAGAGAAATATCTAGTCTTACAAGGTAGATCACTTAATAATGTAAGGGCAAATTATTGCTGATTAAATTCAGATGTATTGGAGAGGAGAGAACAAAAGTGAGCTGGATTTGGGTTTAGGCCACTGTTTCACCATCTAGTGTATTAGCATCCACTAGGAAATAGCTATAAATATATATAAATAGAGCAGAAGATCTTTTCCAAGGCCTGATCCAATGCTACAATAAGATTTCCAAAATTTCAGTGGGCTTTAGATTTGGCTAATGGAACAGAAAAAGTACAGTCCCACCAAAAGATGCATCATGTCCAGGGGCATACCTGGACTTCACATGTAGCATCAATGGTTTTTCTCCCAGTGGATCAGCAGCAGCCAGGCCACAAGTGAAACTGCTGCTATTTTATGCTTTCTTACACGATTGATTATGTCTATATATTCAACTTTTCACTCACAGTACCTCCAAGCTCTGAGCATTAGGCTGTGAATCTTTCCTCCACTAGTGCATCTTCAGTTGTAAATCTTTAACTAAGCCCTAAATATTCATTAACAATAGGTATTTCATTTATGTTATGTTATTACCTATACATCACTACCTGCTCTCATCCATCCTTATCTCATCTCTGTATGCATTTCAGTATAACTTTTCTAATAGATAATATAGCAACTTTAATCTTGAACAGATAGGTGTGTAGATACACTTGGGGGCTGTGGATGCATGTAACATTTGTAGCACTCAATATGCCCCTCCAGCACTACAAAAAACTAACACAGATGTTCAGGGTTTCTGTGGTTCTACAAAAATGGTAGATCCACCACAGAATTTTTTTTTTCAAGTGGGAACTTCTTTGTAGCATTACATGTAATGTGTATACAGTTACATATTTCAGGGTTGTTGGTTGTAGCTGTGTTGGTCTAAGGACATAGGCAGGCAAGGTTCTTTGGGTAGATGTGACATCTTTTATAAATAGTTGGGAAAATTGTTCTTCACAAGCTTTTGGACACAAACACCCTTCTTCAGGCCTACCCTTACTACTGGGTACCTTGTGGTTCCCCAGCACACCACTGTGCTCTGCTCTTTCTCCTTTCTTCCTGCAGTGGCTTTCACGGACCTGCTGCTGCCCTGGGGGAGTAGCAGCTGTGCTACTCCCCCAGGGTAGTGGTACTACCTGCTGCTACTACCATTGAAAATAGCCTTTCCTGCCCCTTACCCAGAGAAGCCCTCTTTCCTGCTGAGGTACTCTGTAGCTCTCCAAATGCACATGTACATAGCATGATATATATATACCTCTGTACTAGACTGCTGTACAGCATTCCTGGAGAGTTATTAAAGCCCTTACTGCTGAGCAATAAAAATTCTATGCTGTTCCCAATATTTAATACAAACCTACCTGTAGAATAAAGAAATGGTGACTAGAGTGTAATGTACAATATACTTCAAATTTATGTTTCTCTGGTCACCAGGATCCTCTCAGCATTTTCTCTGTTAGATAACCTTCTATGATCATCGCTGCAAAAAGAAACCTATGTTTTGAGGTACTTTGAAATGGAATCAAGAACATGTAGTACATTTTTACTCCTATGGTTTCTGCTTTCAAGCAAAACCATAGTTAATATAATTATCCCAGTTATTTCTGTAACTACTAAGCAAGCCATGTG
>NW_017728949.1:72051333-72184365 GCF_001723895.1 Crocodylus porosus
GAAATAGCTATAAATATATATAAATAGAGCAGAAGATCTTTTCCAAGGCCTGATCCAATGCTACAATAAGATTTCCAAAATTTCAGTGGGCTTTAGATTTGGCTAATGGAACAGAAAAAGTACAGTCCCACCAAAAGATGCATCATGTCCAGGGGCATACCTGGACTTCACATGTAGCATCAATGGTTTTTCTCCCAGTGGATCAGCAGCAGCCAGGCCACAAGTGAAACTGCTGCTATTTTATGCTTTCTTACACGATTGATTATGTCTATATATTCAACTTTTCACTCACAGTACCTCCAAGCTCTGAGCATTAGGCTGTGAATCTTTCCTCCACTAGTGCATCTTCAGTTGTAAATCTTTAACTAAGCCCTAAATATTCATTAACAATAGGTATTTCATTTATGTTATGTTATTACCTATACATCACTACCTGCTCTCATCCATCCTTATCTCATCTCTGTATGCATTTCAGTATAACTTTTCTAATAGATAATATAGCAACTTTAATCTTGAACAGATAGGTGTGTAGATACACTTGGGGGCTGTGGATGCATGTAACATTTGTAGCACTCAATATGCCCCTCCAGCACTACAAAAAACTAACACAGATGTTCAGGGTTTCTGTGGTTCTACAAAAATGGTAGATCCACCACAGAATTTTTTTTTTCAAGTGGGAACTTCTTTGTAGCATTACATGTAATGTGTATACAGTTACATATTTCAGGGTTGTTGGTTGTAGCTGTGTTGGTCTAAGGACATAGGCAGGCAAGGTTCTTTGGGTAGATGTGACATCTTTTATAAATAGTTGGGAAAATTGTTCTTCACAAGCTTTTGGACACAAACACCCTTCTTCAGGCCTACCCTTACTACTGGGTACCTTGTGGTTCCCCAGCACACCACTGTGCTCTGCTCTTTCTCCTTTCTTCCTGCAGTGGCTTTCACGGACCTGCTGCTGCCCTGGGGGAGTAGCAGCTGTGCTACTCCCCCAGGGTAGTGGTACTACCTGCTGCTACTACCATTGAAAATAGCCTTTCCTGCCCCTTACCCAGAGAAGCCCTCTTTCCTGCTGAGGTACTCTGTAGCTCTCCAAATGCACATGTACATAGCATGATATATATATACCTCTGTACTAGACTGCTGTACAGCATTCCTGGAGAGTTATTAAAGCCCTTACTGCTGAGCAATAAAAATTCTATGCTGTTCCCAATATTTAATACAAACCTACCTGTAGAATAAAGAAATGGTGACTAGAGTGTAATGTACAATATACTTCAAATTTATGTTTCTCTGGTCACCAGGATCCTCTCAGCATTTTCTCTGTTAGATAACCTTCTATGATCATCGCTGCAAAAAGAAACCTATGTTTTGAGGTACTTTGAAATGGAATCAAGAACATGTAGTACATTTTTACTCCTATGGTTTCTGCTTTCAAGCAAAACCATAGTTAATATAATTATCCCAGTTATTTCTGTAACTACTAAGCAAGCCATGTGGAAAAAAAAAGAGACAACCTATAGATTGTTGGTTTGTTTTTACTGTGACTGCAGTTAGAGATAGACTGCAGTGCTCCCTAGCAATCATCTTTTCTTCAACTTCTTATGTACATAAAATAGAAATATTGTTCAGATGTATAACTGGATTGCTTAAATCAGTGGTATATCCATATTAATGAAATGTAGATGTATAGAGTGGGAAGGGACCTTGGGAAAGTATCTAACCCAACCATCAGTACTGAGGCAGGAAAAGGTTTACTTAGACCATCCCTTATAACTGTCTGTCCAACCTGTTTTTAAAATCTTACAATGAAAGAGATTCCATAATCACCCCAGGTAGCTTATTCCAGGGTGTAATTATACAGAAAGTTTTTCTTACGTCTTTCTTAAATCTTCCTTTCTGTAGGTTAAGTAAATTCCTTCCTGTTTTATATAACAGTTGAACCACAATCAAACCATTTACATATTGGAAGGGAGCTACCATGTCTGCTCTGTTTATAGACTAAACAAGATCAGTTCCTTTGTCCTTTCTCAATAGACCCTTTTCTCTAACCGTCTTATCATACATGTTGGTCTCATACTGGTGGTCTCTAATTTACCTATCTTAAAATGCAGTGTCTGAAACAGGAAACAATACTCACCTTAGGTCGTTGTAC
This sequence comes from Crocodylus porosus, assembly GCF_001723895.1. Lineage (NCBI taxonomy): Eukaryota > Metazoa > Chordata > Crocodylia > Crocodylidae > Crocodylus > Crocodylus porosus. The sequence goes on from NW_017728949.1 coordinate 72,053,486, forward strand.
TAGTGTAGAAAGTAGACTAATTACTCTTAATGTCTTATACGTGACTTTCCTGTTAATACTTTCCAGAATAAGATTTACTTTTTTTTGCATCATTACATTATTGAAATTTATTGTATTATGGAAGAAGGCATGGCAGGTAGCACTTTCAAGACTTTAACATGCTCCCCTGCCCTGCCTTATGTGAGGCATTAACACAGCTAACTACCTCTCCTTCCTTGATTATAACCAGCAATATACCCCACAGATTCCTTCCTGAAGTACTGCTGCCTAGATACTTATTCCTAATTTTGTATTAATGCATTTTATTCTTCTTTCCTCACTGTAAAATTTTTCACTTGTCTTTATTGAATACTAATCTCATTGACTGTAGTCCATTCCTCCAATTTATTAGTATTGTTTTAAATTGTAATACTTTGCTCCGACGTTCTGGCAACCTCTCTCAGATTTAAGTTGTCTACACATTTATAATGGTTCTCTTTTCCATCACCCATATTATTAATGAAAATACTAATTAGACAAGTATAAAGGGGTGCAATTTAAAATGTCCTTTTGTTTGATAGGAAAACAATTTTTTTTACTACATTTTTCAGCAAATTGTATACCTTGTCTATGGTTATTTCAGCTACACAGGATTTCCTCTAGTTTCCTTAGAGAATGTCAAAAGCTTTACCAAAGTCAAGATATTTGCATCTAGTACTTCACTAGGTCAGTTACCTTATCAAAAGATTTCTCCTTTGAAACTAGATTGGGTTTGGTATGATTTCTCTTGATGAATCCAGGTTAGCTATTTTTCATCACCTTATTATCCTATAGGAGCTTGTAAATTGATTATTTAATATTTGGTTTCAGTATCTTTCATTGTTTTGAAGTTAAGCTGACTAATCTTTAATTCCCTGGGCTCTTCTTTTCAAAGATAGGTACTATGTTTGTCCTTCTCTGGTCCTCTGAGAACTCGCCCGTCTGCCGTGAGTACTTGGAGATAATTGCTAGTAGTTCAGAAATTGCTTTGGTTAGCTCCTTAAGGGTAAATTTCATCAGGCCCTGCCAACTTGAATACATTCAATCTATCTGGACAAAAAAAAAATCTTTAACCTGTTATTTCCCTATTCTCAGCTGCCTACTTGCTCCTTAAAACAAAGTAAGTCTTTTAAAGATCAGGTTACAATTAACCATTTGTGTGGGAATGAAACAAACAAACAAAAAATATTGGCTACATCTTCTCTGAATCATGTGTTATTTGTTCTCCTTTTCTGTTGAATGGTTTCATTTGTCTTCCTCTTATTTCTAATGGATAGAATTTTTTCGAGTCATCTTTCAAGTCTTTTGCTAGTTATATCTCATTTTGTTCATAGGCTTTCTGATTTTACCCCTATATCCTTGTGCTATTCTTTTACATTTTCACCCTTAGTCACATGTCTTTGTTTTAATTTTTTGTATGTTTCCTTTTTGATTTTCAGATTCTTAAAAGCTCTTCATGAAGCGATACTGGTCTCTTACTATGCTTCCTATCTTACGTTTACATTGCTGCCGTATCTATAATATAGTCCCTTTCAGTAACTGGCAGTTCTTCTGCACTCTTTTATCCCTTAGACTTGCTTCCCAATAGACCTGACCTACCAGTCCCATAAGTTTATTGAAGTCTGTGTTATTGAAGTCCATACTTCTTTTTCTGCTGCTGTCTCTCTTCGCTTTTCTTAGAATAGCAAACTCTACATAAGAACAGAAGAGATGCCATACTGGGTCAGACTACAGGTCCATTTAGCCCAGTATTCTGTATCTCGTTCTGGTGCAAAACAAGTGATAAGAGGAAGATTAATTATACAGAGCCTGCCCAGGTATGTTCCTTTCCCACCTCCCTTTATAGCTTACAGGAGTTGGAAGCTTAGACGGTCCTAATTAGAAGGTCAACTCTGTAAAGTTGTGATCACATTCAGAAAAATGACTAATTTTTGCATTTTAAGCACTTCCTATTATTAATCAGAATCTAATTTAAAATGGACACTCATCTACTAAATTCTTCAGCTTCTGAAATTAAACACTGTTGACAACACATTCAAAGTACTTAATTGATTATGTTTCCTATGGTATTGCTTTCCCAACAGATATCTGACTAATTGAAGTCCCCCATTATCACCAGGTCCAATTAAATCAGAATATATGACAAGAAATCTGACAAAGAAGGAGGAAGCCACTTGACCCATCATGAAATGTGCTTTATCCTTTGTTTATGACTCAACAGGTTTTCCTCAGAAGAGAAAAAGAAAAATCTGTGTGAACAGTAGAGTCAAAGAGGTCTAATCATACTATTCCCCATTAACCACCAGCTTCTTCTTTTTAAATTCACCTGAGTTTCAGAGGGACCCTAAATGTGGGCAGACATTTTGCACTTCTAGACTACCCCCGTGGTGTTATAATTTTAATAAAGAAAAAATATACCATATAAGTGAGGTTGCTATTGTATCTTGCACAGTGTACAGTATTTATAAAAATGGAAGCATTATTCACAGAAGTTATGCATACATATAAACATATATATACATATATATATAATACACACACACACACACACAAAGTATAAATTCCTTGGAATAGCGACCATCTTTTTCTCTTATGTTTGTTCAATGCCTAGTAGTGGTCACTACCACAACACAACTCGGTACAAGCAGACTGTTTACACATTTTATCCAATGATTTTTTAGTGTAAACTCGAAACCAGGACTTTCCCCTCCGAAGGGAGTAAACAAATAAGTGGATTATAGAATCTTGATCCTTTTTTTAAAAAATGTATTTTAGGGGTTTTTTTACTTTCTCTTCCCCTCATTCTATCCATTTGCATTTCTTTCCACTCAGTAGCACAGCTTCAAGAAGTGAGGCAGAAAGTGCCTTTATCCAATCTATTCTATAGAGTCTAGATTTTTGGGTACTCCCTAGAGAGGTGGCATATGTGGTTTAGAGACCCTTTCCATCTGAAGAGAGCCTAGAAATTAGGTCTCCCACATTTTAGGCAAGTATCTCCACCACTAGGTGGCTATATGAAAGTTGAGTGGCACCACTACTAGCCTTGTTACAAAAGAAACAACTTAGGAACATAAGAAAGGCTCTCCTGCCTGTGAAACCTAGTCTTACATTGTTTAATTCAGAGCCATGGGTAACAATGCAAAGTATTTTCATGAATAAGTTTTTTACTGGATTTGGATCCAAGCACATTATATGTATTTAGTAAATTAATAATTATAAAACTAAGTTGCAGTTGAATCTCAAAAAAAATCCCATAATTAATCTAACTAGAATAAACATCATAAAATCAGAAACTGGGGCAAGGCAAAGCCATGTGCAGGCTATTCTAACTTACTCCAGCTTGTAACCACCTGCCACCATCCATTACTTTGATGGTAATCACTGGATTCCAATGTTATGACATTCCTCTATGAGAAAGTCCCAACTTCCTCTTTAGATGGGCTTTACAAGTGGTCAAAAACAAAGACAGTGGGCGTGTTGACATGTGCATGAATGCATTTTTCCTAATACCCGTTAAATGTATTACCTCCAATGCCAGGTACTAAATTAATGCGCATTAGGCGTCCCTGATGTGCAGTAGCACAAGCACATGCTTTTCACGTGACGCTTGATGTGCAGTAGCCTATTTTACTGTGCATTAACATAATAGCACAGTTTTTTTACACACTGCTTTAATATGCAGTAAAATAGGCTACTGTGCATTAAAGTACATGTGTAGACATGCCCAGTGGAACCAAATATATAGCCCTTGGACTTAAAATGAGTTTGGAGAACTTCTTTGAAAAAAGAAATCGCCAGGAAAAAGTTGGGCTAATATTTACTTTAGACAAGATGTCAATTACTGTGAGCTTTGAGTATACAGTTTCTGTCTGTCAGGAGTATTCTATGCCTTCAGAAAGTATTATAGAGTTAATAGATATAATGGGTAAATGACTGAATACAGATGTCATCTTAACACTATTATATGTTGTAGGTTTCAGATATTTCTTGTCTGTAATCAGTTTTAGCAAACCAAATACATCCCTAAGTTCTGAAGGACACTGAAGCACATAATATAAAACAATCATACATAATAAAACCATTTTTTATTGTTATGCTGTGAGGCTGAGTCTGGTGGGAGGTGGGGGGCAGTGCTGAGGTGATTGTGGAGTTTGGCTGCTGGGGGGAAAGTCAGGCTTCAGGAAAAAAAACCCCTCTGTTCCCAATGCTGTGCAGACCCCAGGGAGTGGGAGCTCTGTTCCTCTCTACCCTCCCCCCCTTCCCAAAAGCTGAGAGTCCAGGCTTGGCAAAGGGACAGGCCTGAAGCAATTGCAGAGGTGGGGTTCAGGGGGAGAACCTCCATTGTTTGGCCCCTTCATGCTGTTCAGACCACAGATTGGGGGTCCTGGGACAGGGAATGGGGCACTGCTCCCCCTATTGCTGCCCTCCCTCCATGTCTCATGCTGTCTGGGCTACTACCTGTGCAAAATGACATTCAGAGAAAAGAAAGAACCTATTTTTTTTTTACTTTAAGTAAGGCCTTGACTTTTAATCTGCTTCCTTTCCTGGTCCCATTATTAATCTCCTTGATTTAAACATTTTAAATTACAAGTGAAACCCATTGTCTACTACTCGAATTAGCATTTTTTATTCTCTGCACCTTTATGCAGAGTTGTTATATAGCGTATACATCTAGTGAGTATTATACATTTTAATTGTGATTAATTAATTAATAGTACTGCCTTTGAAACACTCATTTGTAACTTCAGAAAATGTAAATGTGGCCTAAAGACTGCTTTTGACTGATTCCATTATTCATTACCATGTTATAGCCAATCTCCAAGTCAATACACAAGCAAAAATTCCATTAAATTTGGGTGAAGTTTTGCTGAATAAGGAAAACAGAAGTGGATCCTCAATAAGGATACTTTATTTTCATCACTTTGAGTACAAATTGTCATCTATTTTATGGAGGATCCATTCCATGGACTTCATCATCAGTTGATGTAAGTCTAAGTGGGTCTGTTGACCCCAGTGGCACTTCTGTTAGTCAGTCTTTCCTCTTACATTTATTTTTCTTTTAGCAGTTGATATGAGGTTATTTCCTTTTGATTTGTGTGTGCATAGGGGGTGAGGGTAGGGGGAAGAGGCAGGTGGTTTTTCTATGTGAATATTACAATCCCAGTTTTATTTTATGAACTTTATGTATGAGTATACTCTTAACAATGTCTATCATTCACTATATTCTTGTGAGATTGTATTATCCCTTTTGTGGTAAGGTGGTCTGTTTCTGATTAGGAGAGATATTAGGAGTCAACAACAAATGAATATCTTTGCCATAGCAATGAAGAATACTGGCCAAAGACTGTTGACTTGCTAATGACCCTAATCCTCTGTAATGAACACAGATGGTAGGCAGCAGCCTACAAGGAAAAGCAGAATGGAAAAAAAATCTCAGAGGAAGTTGTTATAAAATGCTGTTCAAAACAGCTTCTCTCAAGCAAGGGGAGGCCAGAACAAGAGAACAGGAGCAGGAGGAAAAGAAATGCAGAATTGCCCTGAACTCTCTAGAAAGACATTGACACTGATGGGTCACGGACCCCCATGTATCAGGAAAAGGATATCAAAAGGGATTAGATATACTGGCTGTCCAGCTAAATGCTCCCTCACATTAGGATGAAGTTATAGGTTATTTTTTAACCATACTTACAGCACTTAACACAGGAGTGTCCACATATTAAAGCTTGTTAACTTGTGCTAAGCATCTGAGCATCTCATAATTATGCAACTTCCGGCAAGGGTTAGTTCTGGGCTGTGCTATGTAGCTCATGTTAGGGTAACTCAGTCTGATAAAACAAGCAATTTTCAATCCTTCAGCATCCCAGGATGCATTATGTGCAGTCACTTTCTGCCCTCTCCCCGCCCCTGCCCAAAACAGGGCAGGGATAGAGCCTGGGGTGCCTATATATATGCTCTTGGGAGCCACTTTAATTAAAACACATTAGTGTCTCATGTATTCAGTGTCCCATGTTTCAAAATGGTGGTGGGACACTTTAACTAAAGCTAGTTCAATAAGCTTTAGTTAAAGTGCCCCCGCCACCATTTTGGAATGCAGGACACTGAACACGAGATGCTGCAGCATGCTTAAGCATGCTAATTTGAACACTACAGCAAACTCAATTAAGTCTGAACATAGACGTTCTAATCAGAGCACATTGGACCATGTTTATAAGCACCCCAGGTGTCCTTGCTCCCAGCAATTATCCTTTTTGCCAGCCCTTTAGTGGCAAGTCAAAGCTGTACAAGCTACAAATTGTATTAACCCTTAATATGCATTTGCTCCCAGCATGTTCTAATTTTAACACCACTAAGCATTAAGTTCAATGTGTAACTTCACTCAGTAGTTGTAACACACATGATTTATATGGAGCGCTTAGCTATGTCATTTATATTCAGGCTTTCTGATAGACAGAATTAAGGTAAAGAAAACGTTTACATTGTAAGATTATTTGAATGTGAGCCCAAAGCAAGATGAAATTCAATATGTAAACCTTCATGAAAAAAAATCAAACAAAAGGAAAATGATTCTTGCTAAAAAATAGAATGCCTTAACAAACAAAAAGTACCATTTTACCACAGATTTGTTTGCATTTGATTTTCTTTAAATAAGAGATGGGGGGGTAGAGAAACATTATATGCTACCTAATTCCTGTACCCCAAAAGAGAGGTTTCCTTACATTTCCCTCCTCAGTACAAACAATTCCATTTTTGTAACTTTGTATTTGTTAACAGAATGCCTGAAAGCTTGTTTGTGTTTTTTTTCCTTCCCACCTGTATTTGTTCTACAAAACACAGTATGTTTTTTGAAGTTGGCTTTGAAATGTACATTAAGTATATCTGCAGCCATATTTTTATATACATAAGAGTTAAAAGACAAAAAAGTACGCTAGGTCACTTTGAATTCACACTTAAAAGTGCATCCTGTTAAAAGACATGAGGTGGAAGGCATTTTTCCCCAGTAAATTCACTTACCCCGGCAATGTACTCCCTCGTCATACCCATCAGAACAGTCATATGCACCATTGCAGAGTTGGGATAAGTGAATACATCTGTTTGTACCAATGCAGGCAATATGATTCAGGGGACATTTGAATTCTATTTCCTCAGGACCTAAAAAAGAAGAATAGACATTATGTTTATACCCATAAAAATGCAGAGAAAGCACTAAATATTGTCATATATTAGCATATTTTTAAACACAGGGATGTCATGTACTTGGCTACTGTTAAGCTTTTCAATGCTTTACCAGTAGTTTACTTAATAGATTATACTCTCTTGAATAAGGATTGGCATAATTAAGGGACAATCAATTTCTCAAGGAGGATTATTTTATAAAAGCAAGGTGATGCAACTTACAGTTTTTTAAAGACATTTGCTCTATTCTAAAGATTGTAGATGGTGATTTTTTTATCAAAGCCTTTTAAATCATTATCACAGCCATGAACTTGGATTTCACCAGTCACACAAGCAACAATAAAAAAGAAAAATAAAACAAAACAAATAAAAAAGTCCTTACCTATCAAATGCACAACATATATGAAGATTCTTCTTTTTAGATATCAGAATTTTAATTCATAAATTATTAGGAGCTGGAATCAACCTTGCAGATAATTGGGTGCAGCCCCCTCTCCCCCACCCCGCTCTAGACAGGAAGACAACTGGGGTCAAGTGACCCCAGTGAGGTGACTGTCCAGTCTCATCTTGAAAACCTCCAGGGTAGGTGACTGCACCACCTCTGGAGGGAGTATATTCCAGTTTGGTCACCCTGAGTGAAGGAGTTTTTCTTGGTTTTAAGCCTGAAGCAGCCTTTCAGGAGTTTCTAGCCATTGGTCCTGGTGTTCCCCAGAGATGCCCCAGTAACAGTTGTTCATCGAGCTTCTGGTGCACTCCTCTGATATAGTGGTAAGTCGCTATCAAGTCCCCTCTCAACTTTCTCTTCTTTAGGCTAAAGAGGCCCTGGTCCCTCAGCCTTTCCTCATATGGCCTGCCTTGCAAGTCCTCGATCATATGAGTAGCTCTTCTCTGGGCCCTCTCAAGTTTTTCCACATCCTTACTGAAGTGCAGCCCCCAGAACTGGATGCAGTACTCCAACTGCTGTCTCACCAGTGTAGAGTACAGTAGGAGTATCACGTTAGTTTTACATGAGATGCATCAGTTGATGCATGCCAGCATGTTGTTTGCCCTGCTGGTCACCATGTTGCATGGACAGTTCATGTCCATGCGGTGGTCAATCATTACCCTTAGGTCCCTTTCAGCTGTGGTGCAAGCCAAGCTGTCACCTCTGAGCCTACATGTATGTCGAGAGTTATTTGCCCCTAGATGGAACACCTTACATTTGTAAGTGTGAAACTTCAGTTGGTTCTGGTCTGCCCAACTCTCTAGCCTGCATCTGTAACCTGTCTTTTGGCATGGCCACACTGCCCCATAACTTTGTGTTATCTGTGAAATTGGCCAGGGAGCTTATCACTCCCCATCCAAATCATTGATAAAGATGTTGAAAAGCACCAGTCCAAGCACAGACCCCTTAGGGACAGCACTGGCCACTTCACACCAAGACAACATGGATCCATTCACGAGAACTCTCTGGGTCTTATCCTGTAGCCAGTTTCCTACCCAGTGAACCGGCAAGCAGCTGAGCCTACAATCTTCCAGTTTTCCCACAAGGATATCGTGGGATACTAGATCAAAAGCCTTTTAGAAGTCTAGGTATATAACGTCTACCTTGTCTCCCATGTTCAGGTGGTGAGAAACCTGGTTGTAGAAAGAGATGAGATTGGTAAGACAAGACCTACCCGTGACAAAGCCACACTGGCTGTCATTCAGAATCTTACTTTCCAAGAGTGTATCGCACATAGATTCTTTAATAAGCTTTTCCAGGATTTTCCCTGGGAGAGAAGTTAGGCCTATAGTTGCTCGGATCCTCCCTCTTCCCCTTCTTAAAGAAAGGCACAATTTTGGCCCTCATCCAATCTGCAGGGATCTCCCCTGTGCGCCACGAATTCTGAAAGAGCTTTGCTAGGAGTTCTATAATGACCTCAGCCAGCTCCTTCAGCGCTCTCAGATGGAGCACATCTGGTCCCACTGATTTATAAATGCCTAGCTTTTCGAGCTGGTATTTATCCCACTCAACATCCACAGTAGAGAGGTTTTCATTCCCAGCATGCCCCCTATGAGCCTTATCTCGCTTGTCTTTCCCCTTGGTTTGGTGAAATACCGAAGCAAAGTGGGCATTCAGAAGTTCAGTTTTTTTCTGAATGTCAATTATGAACTGTCCCAAGGTGTTAAGCAGGGGTCCCACACTTTCATTTGTTTTCCTTCATACCTACATACGTAAAAAAGTACTTCTTATTGTCCTTGAGTCCCACTGCTAAGCTGAACTCAGTTGCCACCTTGGCTTTCCTGATCATTTCCCTACAAGTGCTGGTCATTAAAGTATAGTCTTCCTTGAGGTCTGTCCCTAGCTTCCATTGTGCATATACCTCTTTTTTCCTCTTTTCAGAAGACTGCAATGTCCCTATTAAGCCAGGAGGACTTGACAGCCCTCCTGCTACCTTTCCTCTTTGCAGGAATGGTGTTCTTTTGTGCTTCAAGGATTGTGTCCTTGAGCAATGGCCACGCTTCTGCACCCCATTTTTGCCTTCCTGTCCTGGTCCCTCATCACCTCTCCTACTAATGCTCTGAGCCTGTCAAAGTCAGCATTCTTGAAGTTCAGGACTTCAATCTTGCTGACTGATTTGTCAGCCTTAAGGCAGATGGTGAACCTGATAATTTCATGGCCGCTGTCATCCAGGTTCCCCTCTGTGTTCAAGCCACACACCAGATCATCTCCCTTGGCCAAGACCAGATCCAGGAGAGTGTTGTCTGTGGTTGGCACTTGTACTTCCTGGGTCAGAAAGAGCTCCTCGATCGCAGTCAAGAAACTGCGTGAACAATCTGACCTAGCCAAGTGTTCCTCCCGGGCTAGGTCCAGGTAACTGAAGTCACCCATGATAATGAAGCCCCTTGCACATATGACCTCTATCAGTTCTCAAGAGAACTGAAGATCCAGCTCCTCCCCTTGGTTTGATGGCCTGTAGTAAATAGGCACAGTTAGGTCTCTCTCACCTTGCCCCCCCCCACCAACTCCCCACCTAGTAGCTTGTCCCAGAGGGTTTCAAGTGTCTTATCTTTGGAGCCAATGTCAACCTCCAGAAAGAAGTACTGCTCCCTCTAACAATCTTTTTAGACATCACTGCCTATTTATTCTGCTCTATGGATATGGAAGAATAAGCAGCAAAACAATTTTTAAGGGGATCGGACTGATGATTATAATTATGATAATAAAAACCATCATAATAAAGTTATATTACAGTAGGTTAGGACTCCAAATTTTCTCAGGTCTCCATCATGCTAGGCATTGTAGATACACAATATAAAAAAAAAAATAAGCCCAATAGAACCAGGAGTGTTCAAACAGGAAGCTGAGAAACAGATAGTATGAAGGAATAATAATGAAAATAAACAGCTACTTGCTTGGTCAAAATGTTGGTCAAACTATGTATACAATGTGTTGCCCTGCATAAAGCTGGAGGGTAAGGGGAATTATTAGGAAACTGCTTGAAGCTCCCTGATGCTCAAGCATAGAGGCACAATCATATTGGGCACAGGTTCTGTCAGGATCCAGGTTTGAACTAATCTCTATGAGGTAATTACAGCTCTCAAGTGTACTAATAAAGAGTCACTGAAAAGCACTCAAGCATAATCAGTCCTCCCACTCCCAGCTTTCTACTCCAAAGCCAGAGGGTTAGAGTGACACAGGGACTGAGTACATCAACTTCACCTCAGCTGAAAAATCCCTCATACCAAGGGAGTTTCAGCTTTCCAGATTTATCTGCTTCCCAACCCCCTTGTTCCACATGAGTAGTGCAAAGGAATACAGGTAGTGTTATCTGTAGTAGCTGAACATGATGTTTATGAGTGAGAGCAATTGGGAAGAGTACCTTACATTCCCTACATGAAGTACATTTCCAGAGTAGGTCAGGAAAACAGGCAGCAGGAGATAATGAAGCCTGGAAATAACTTGTATGATCCCAGCTTTCAAGGATCTGCTTTAATGTGTGTTAAACTTGCATTTGTAATTCAGCTTCACCAGGAGTTAAACTTACCAAAAAGGTTAGCGAAACTATTTTTTCACAACCTTCTATAGCCTGTATATCACTGTATCAAAGCAACTACCAAAGTAGGGAAGACACAGAGATAGGGTCCACACTCCACTCCCGCCTTTAAAACCATAAGCAAGGTACATGAATATGAAGTGATGCATTGATTAATTTGCATATAAGCACCAGATCTCTGGACCTTTAATTTTAACAGGAATGACTAGATATTGTCAAATGTAAATAAGACAAATAGAAAATAAAAACCCAGGATGAAAAAATGGCAGGTAAAGGTAAAGTAAATTTATCATGAGTAAACTTTAAATATTAGAGAAAACAACAAATTTGGTAATTAATTCAAAGCTTTGAATGGCCACATTCAGAGCCCCCATCATTTGGTTTATTAACAGAAACAAGAGAAATATTTGATTCTATAATAGTGTTATTAAAACAAAGATCCTGAACAGAAATATATTGCAATTTCTAATATATTATGAGACTTGTAGGATTACTTGCTAAATTCATTTTTTTAAGAGGAACTAAGGTTAAAAAAAAAGATGAATATGCTACAAAAATATGTATTAATCATGAAGCTACATTTTCAAGAGAAAAATGCTATAGTGTTTATATAAGCAATAGATTAGGAGGACTGATTAGCATACAAATATGATCAATATGATGTAGATTGGTTGAGGTATATGAATATGTAGAAAATGTTCTTTTACTGGCTTACTCTTATGGAAAGCTCAGGTCATTTTGTCAACTTAATTTATAACAAAACCTGAGCTTCGGATGCAAACTAAACCATATATTCAAGGCACTTGTTTCTAGAAAATAACTCCCAGACCGAATAGGACCCAATTATGCACTACTGCTACCCCCGTCTAAACCAGTGATTACACCATGAGATCCTTTGAAGGGTGCTGCACGTACTACCACTGTTAGGTGTGCGGACATCTACATGAGTTACAAGATAAATTCAAAAATTTAAAATGTGACTCTACAGTGTCAAATACAGTTTGACCTCTTCTGGTCTTTCTAAGCTGGTTACAACAGAATTGTTCTATCAGTCAAAAAAGAGTGAAGTTAGTTAAGAGCTGGCATTTTCCAAGGGGCTACTTTGAGTCTAAAAGGGGTGTGTTGAGTCAAAAAAAGGTTGAGAATCCTTGGTCTATCCATATCTTGAGCTTTTTAACTGCCCCGATTCCTGCTGCTTTCCCTGAATAAGGAATTAAGATTAAGTGCTTAATGTTCCTATGCCTAAGAAGGGCTTCAGAGTCACATTCTGTCCAAAGAACTATAGCTTCTGGACAGCAAAAGATTAGGGGTGAAAAAGGGTAAGAACAGACATTCATTTCTAGCATTCTGGGAAATACACACTACTAGAAATCTTCCCAGGACAGAGGAGTACAGGTGTTTCAGTCTACAGCTGCCCCCTCTCCCTTGCTCCTCATGCTTTCCCCAGATTGTGATGATACTGGGAGGGATAGAGGGGCAGGAGCAATAAGACCATGCCCTCAAACCTGTTTCCCAGACAAGGGAGTCCTGGGTCTGGAGGACACACAGGAAGATGGGAATGGTTTCTGTGCTCTTGGAGAGAAGGGTGCAGTGGGGCAATGTCGCCATGTGTTCTTCAGGTCAGGATGTCTCTGGTCTTGGGAAGGCTTGGGTGGGGGGTAGCATCAACTCAACTCTTCAGCAATTGAGAGGAGTCAAGCTATGGGTAAATGTGCTTCCACCTTCCTTAGACTGGATTCTCCCCCCTCCTTCCATTGCACCCAACCCCACCCCCAAGATTTTAGAGGACACAAGACAAAACAAATTCTAGTTTACCAAAATGAAAAAGAAAAGAAAAGAAAAAAAGAAACCACAAGTGTTTCCAGAAGGGGATACTGCACCAAGGGAAGTGTGGTTGAATGTACATCTTGGGAAATATAATCCTTTGGGAATCTGTAAAATAAAGGACAGTAGATCCAAACTACAATTCCCATTAACCATAGAGGAATCCAATTCCATTTTGAACTCCCTTGAAATTTAAAGTTTTGGCTAAGTGCAAGGGAGTAAAATGAGACAGTTCAATTTTGGAACTTAAAAGTATTCTATTTTGATAGACAAGTGGATAAACAAGTGGCTCAATAGCTAAAAACAAAGAGCAATTACAAATGGATCCATGTTAGAATAGCAGAAGTTTTGAGTGGCATCCCATAGGGGTCTGCCCTATACCCAGTGCTGTTCAATGTGCTTATTAATGATTTACATACCAGCACAGAAAGCTTCCTGAGCAAATTTGCAGATGACCTGAAACTGGAAAGAACAGTAAACATGTTGAAGAATCAGAGCACAATTTAGAAGGATCTTGGCAGATTGGAAAGCTGGGTTGGAACTAATAGGATGAAGTTCAATGCTGATTAATGTAAGGTGCTACACCTTGAGAAGAAAAATCAAAAATCAAAAATGAAACAAAATGGGTGACACCTGGCTGGATGGTAGCACTATCTGGAAGTCTGATGTAGCTGCACAAGGGCAAATGTGGATAAGGTATGCATCAAAAGAAGCATTAGATACTATAGAAGCATAAGACATAGGAGGAAATTGTACCTCTTAACTAGGCACTGGTCAGGCCTCACCCAGACCCTTATGTGCAGTTTTGGGTTCTCCATTTTAAAAGAATATGGAGAAGTTAGGCAGGATCCAGAAGTGATGGCAAGATGATAAAGGACTTGGAAGGCAAGTCATACAAGGAGAGGCTGAAGGAGTGAGTCTTGTTCAGCTTGGAGAAAAGGCACTGAAGAGGAAATATGATAGCAGTCTTGGAATATTTCAAAGGTTGCCAAGAAGAAGAAGGAAAGCAGCTTTTCTCTTGCTGAAGAGTACAACATGGATCAATGTCTTGAAGATGCAGCAAAGCTGGGTTAGATTGGATATTAGGAAAAAACTTCTTCATTGTTAGAATAGTGAGGCAGTGGAATACACTGCCTAGAGAAGTTGTGGACTCCCATCAGTGGAGATGTTCAAGAAGAAGCTGGACAGCCATTAGTCAGGGATGATCTAGACATAGCTATGCCTATGATCTACTATGGGTATCGCCCATACATCTGAACTTTGCTGCTTTCTGCATGGGGCTGGGAGGGATTTTCTGCCCTCCACCACTGCTACATGTCAGGGGGACTTTTTTCCGCCTCAGACGCAATGACAGGTTTTGACTGGAGATTTCGACTGGGGTGTGCAGGGACTGCTGGGACTCAAACATAAAGGTTCCTGGCTAAAGGGTCTTAGCACTCTACTCAGGGTCAGACCTATAGCCGTATTTGGGGTCAGAAATACATTTTGCCCCAGGGTCAGATTGGTATGGACTATGGGGGGTTGCCTTTCTTTGTTGCAGGGGAATGTGGTCCCCTTCCTGGGATCTCTTAAGCCTATCTTAACAACCTTTATAGCAGTAAGATGCTGGCCACTGTGGTCCCCCTGCCTTACTTGTGGCATGTTAGTGTGTTATGTCAGGGTTGAGTGTGTATTACTAAAAGGTTAGAGAGAGGATTTGTGTAAGATGGCTTGGACAAGCATAGTCCAGCCTCAGGCTGGGTATTGGTCTACGTGACCTACGGAGGTCCCTTCCAGCCCTGCTTCTTTCATTCTATGGTTCTATGATTAGGCAACAGTGGAGCAGTGAGCCGGATCTAGGCAAAAATAGAAACTTCATAAGTCTGGTACAAATAATAGCACAGGCTGACGTGCAGGCACATGCAATTTGTGGTGCTGCAAACCTCTTAAACTATATACCACTGCTAATTAGCAGCGCTGGGACCAAATTTGCTACTAGGATTTCCTAGCAGCAAAAAAAAAAGCAACCTGGGGAAAAAAATGTGGCACAAAGCATGCCAGAGTACTGTGCACTGGGACAAACGTGGAGACAGGGGAGCAGGCAGACAAAGGCCGCCTGCTTCCTTGTCTCCATGCACTATGGAGACAGAAGAAGTGTACCTCGAGATACAGGAGCAGGCAGCTCCCTCACTAGCTGGGGCACAAGGTGCCTCACTGTGGGGGCTGCCCGCCAGTTAGCCCCACGCTGAAGCACCCTGTGTCTCAGACAACCCCACCCCCTGCAGCACATGGAGTAGCAGGACAATATGTCCCACTGCAAACCACATGCAGGGCATGCACTGCAGCACAAAGTAGCGGCACACATTTGTGCCACTACTTTGTGCTGCTGCAAACACACACCCCTGGTTGTGTGAACAAAGACCCAGAGTTGGTAAAAATCTCACTTGCACTTTGATTGCAACAAACAAACATTTCTCTGAATCCACCATTTAGGTATACTCTGCAGTGGTATCTGATGAAGATGATTAATGACTGTCATTAAGGTAAAATAGCACAGTATTTAAGATAGAAAGACTAATCCATACAGCTACCATTAGCATCTTTCTGTACACCGTGGGCTTAAATTAAAATGCTGAACTGTGCACGATACAGTATTTTGGTTATAAAATGTTAATGATAACATATGGATAAACATATTTTAAAGCCTGCTTCTCAATTAAATAATGCCCCTTTATAATGGTCAGATAATAAAAAAGGCTCTTATTTCAGATTCTAACATAATTTACCAGAACGGAGTAGAGGAGTCTTCATTTAAATGGCAAGCATGCTTGAAGGAATAGATTTTGCAACAAATTCATATATCAATATACAATTTAATCTATTTATATACATATTTAAATGTTTACAGTATAAAAAATATGATATTGGTGCTCTTTCACAGCTCTCAGCCTCCAAAAGCTAAGTTGCCAGTTAGTGTATATAGACCACTCTGATGAAAATGCATAATATACTTCTAATTTTTTCAAGAGAGAAGGATTTTTGGTGGTAATATCCTTCATTAGGTGGACAGTATACTTAGGAGGGCTACAGACAAACTATTGGATATGAACTACCTTTCCTCAGGTCTGAGAAAAAAGCAGACATGGCTTAAACCAAATTTCAAAAGAAAGGCCTGTTTAAAACTATGTAAATAAGCACAGGATATAAGCCTCCAAAGAAGTGTTGCCTTTGTCTGTTTTCACTTTCATAAAAGTTTTTATGGCAGGACAAAACACAAGCATACAGACATTGTTGCAGTAAAAAGATAACTTGGTAGGTAGAAGAGAAAGTTCAAGAGAGTCGTTTTTATGTCTGGAGTGCAGAGAAATTAACAGGGATCTGAAATTTTCAAAATGTACCTATATTAAGGGGTTTCCATTGCTGCTGCTGCTGCTATCTTTAATCACCAGGGACAGAAAAAAAAAAGTGTTGGTTCAGTTAGAAAGCTCGGATTCCTGTGTTTCCAATAGAATACAATATTGCTCTGGCTTTAATAAAACAAAAAAATGCACTTCATTTTAAAAATATGTCTTTCAGTATTAAATTGCAGAAATTAGAATCAATTAGTTTTGGAAAAAGAAGTGAGATTGTGGGGGGTACAAGAGAATATTTTTATGAATAGTTATTTTTTCTATTTAAATGAAAATTCATTTTTGTTAATGGTTCTTTTCTGTGTTAAATGAAAAGGTTTGAACTTTAGAAGTATTCTCAGTAGTCATGGATTAATGAACAGAGTGCAGGTGCAAACTAAGTACAGTTTATCACAAAATATCACAAGTTATCACATAATGAAGGTCAAGAAAATAATGTCTTTTCACATTAATATCACCATATACATAGCATCACCAAATACAAACATATTAATACTGAGACCTTTCATTCAGTGGGGAAGTATCTGGAAACACATATTTTATCAGTTCTGTTTGTGAGCTAAATTTGGCCATTAGGTATGTACATACACATCTTAGTAGTTTGAATATGCATTCAAATGTTAGTGACTTGAAAGGGAATTGTTTGCACCATATTGGTCTGATGGTATATATAGTCACTTGCATTTCTTTAGGTATCACTGGATTTCATTGATTTACAAAGGTTTACAGGATTATAATTAAACAATTATAAATAAAATAAGTTGAAAGTGAACCCACAGTTTAATTAATACACCTGTTCAAGAAGAGAAACAGGTATTAATATGTGACAGGACATGTGATAGAGAGAGGGAAAAGAAAAGATAAAACAAGCTAGTATATTATCCTAGAAAGAAACTATATAATCTCTGACTTCAGAAGCATAACATATTGTTTCCGAGACATTTTACTCAAAAAACAATGAGCTTGTAAGTGGATTATGAAAATGAATGAAAATTAGAATACATATATACGTTACATTACATTATTAATTGCTTATTGCTGCATCTAATGTAAGAAATGGAAGGCCTGTCATAAGTAACAATAGAATAAAAATAGCAATCAATAGGGAAATAAGTGAAGATGCATAGGAGATGCAGAGTTTTAGAAGATGCAAAGGATGGTGAAAAAAAACATGGCCATAATCTCTGTAAAGCACTCTACCTCCATTCAAATCAGAAAATTAGATGTACTTATTAAAACCTTTTGAAGATTTGGTCTAGAGATTGTCCATCATTACAAAAAGAGGAATAAGGCTCATTGCTGCCTTCTGATACTACAATCGGCTTGTGTAGCAAAAGAAACATGTCTGTATTACTGAGAGTTTTCAGTTTCAAATCAAGGATTTTCCATCGATCCTGGCTTGTGTTTAAAGTGCTAAAGTATAATTAAGTCATTTCAGACTTTAAAATAAATGACCCTTTCAAATTAACTGGAAAAGAGTGGTTTACTACTTTGTTTTGGCATTCTAGTCTTAATGGTTATTAAAGACTATTAAAGCTAGCCCAACATAGGAGTGCTATGATGAGTTCCAGGGAACATATTCTCCAAGTATACTTTTATTATCTATATGTGTGGCTTCATGATCAGGCTCAGGACTGGAAACCATGGCACATTAATGTATTCTTTTTATCAAAAGTCGTCCCTTGTTATAGCCTATGGCCCTTCTGTGCTGTCACCATTGATGAAAGGAAGCAGACTTTTATCTAGGAACTTAAGAAAACTCTACTTTAATTCATGGCAGAAATTCTTAAGGTGTTAAGCTTCTTTCAAAATCTTTAATACAGAATACTCCTCAATAAGTGCCTGTTTTATGGCTATTTGTTTTTCTACCCACCCTCCACTTATCACTACCTCTTGCATGTCAGACTCCTTTATCCACCCGCACATCAACACATATAAGTGAGAAGATAATGAACAGACTTTTTGGTTTATACTTTTCTATTCCTTTAAGTTTTAAAGAAAACTTCATATTGTGAATAACATTTTCTGCTGTAACAGGTGCTTGGTGAGACTGGAATTGCTTGAGTGGATCACTTTAACTGCTTTAACTGCACTGCCGTGTTTTAATTTTGTGGAAACTCTTATCCCAGGGGCCCGTCTCCTTTACTGTAGTGTCTCTAGGAGCCAGGGGAGAAAAAAGGAGAAACTGGAAAGATTGTACAGAGACAGAGAAAGGACAAAAGAGGCATAGAGAAACTGCTTATATAGATTAAAGGTGTTTTTCCACACTGCAATAAGAGAGTCCAGTTTCATCATTCAAGAAACTCATGTGGTTGGAAAGAAGGCAATGGTATGTGGAGTCAGAGTGATTAATATTTTTGTGGTTACAGGATCTGGAGTGGGTCTTTGGCCCTAGTATTGAGTTTGAGACTTGCACTGGAAGCAGTTCCTCATTCTTACCATTCTTGACAAAACAATGGAAATATTTTGAAGATCTAGGCCATAGAGAGATCTACCCTAAATTGATCCCTTCCACTTAGGGAACAGGATGAAAATGAAAGGGGTAAAGTATGGATTTAGCCCAGATTCATCCAAAATAGTTTGTCACTAACTGAACAAAGCTATAATAGTTTCATGATAAAACTTATCTATAGGGTTTTTTGCTGTGGTATTAAGCACCTTACAGTTAAAGGGTTTTATTTGTTCATAGCTCTACTTGCACCCATAGCAGTTGAAGATAGTCAGGTCCAGTCATATAATTGTCCATCTAGAGTTTTCATTTCACTCATATACTCCAAGCTTCAGAAGCATTTCTTCTATAGTCAAAGTGTTGCATTATGCACTACTAAAAAATATCCCTATCTTATCAACAATGGTGATCAGTGGGAATAGATCCCCACAGTTCTCCGCTCACCACACTGTCTTCTCCTAATACAGTGAGTCAAAGATATGGATTTCCCCTAGGACTTCTGTTTCCCATAACAGTGATGTTCCACTGAAAGTACAAGTATTCTTCTCCTATCTCTGGAATCAACCTCAGGACATAAAGCATCCTTTCAGTGCCTTATCCAATAGTACGGAGTTTTTGATATAATTACTAATGGCTTCAGAAGCCATTACATACCATGCAAAGCAAAGTTCATCTCCAGGGATGGACATCAGGCCACTGGAGCCTCCTCCCTCAGCATTTTTCTACCACCCTTTCCTTGGGCAATCCCCACTTCTCCTCACTTGTCATGCCTTGATGTTTTTTAGCTTTTAGCAAAGAGAGGCTGCCCCATGGCTTCCCAAGCCTGGTCTCACTCTTTTGAGCTCAGATGTCTCTTTTCTTCATTGCAGGCTAATTATGTGGCTCTGATTGCCCCTTACACCATGTCCAGACCTCACAGATAGTATCAATCATTTCCCTCATCTCCCTTGGGCCTTTGGCCTCTCTATGCCCCTCTCATAGATTCATAGATACTAGGGTTGGAAGGGACCTCAACAGATCGAGTCTGACCCCCTACCTAGGCAGAAAAGAGCGCTGGGGTCAGATGATTCCAGCCAGATGCCTTTTCAGCCTTCTCTTAAAGACCCCCAAGGTAGGGGAGAGCACCTCCTCCCTCAGAAGTCCATTCCAAGTTTTGGTCACCCTTACCGTGAAGAAGTTTTTCATGATATCTAGCCTAAATCTGTTCTCTGTCAGTTTGTGACCATTGTTCCTTGTTACCCCAAGAAGTGCCCT
The DNA here is from genome assembly GCF_001723895.1 of Crocodylus porosus. Classification (NCBI taxonomy): domain Eukaryota; kingdom Metazoa; phylum Chordata; order Crocodylia; family Crocodylidae; genus Crocodylus; species Crocodylus porosus. Next base: position 72,073,612 of record NW_017728949.1, read on the forward strand.
GGTAAACAGAACATCTCCTGTCCCTTGCTGTTTCCCTGTAATGAATTTGTAGGCGGCCACTAGATCATCTCTCAGTCTTCTCTTTTGGAGGCTGAAGAAGTCCAGGTCCCTCAGTGTCTCCTCATAGGGCTTGTGTGTCTCCTTATAGGGCTTGTACTGTAAGCCTCTAACCATATGAGTGGGTCCTCCTCTGGACCCTCTCGAGTCTATCAACATCCTTCTTGAAGTACGGCACCCAAACCTGGATGCAGTACTCCAAGTGTGGTCTGACCAATGCCTCATAGAGGGGAAGTATCACCTCCTTGGTTCTATCGGTCATGCATCTGCTGATGCATGATAAAGTGCGGTTAGCTTTGCTGATGATTTTGTCACACTGACGACTCATGTTCATCTTGACTCTGAGATCCCTTTCTGCTTCTGTGCTGTTGAGAGGGTCACTTCCCAGCCAGTAGGTGTGCTGGATATTTTTGCACCCTAGGTGCAGCACTCTGCATTTGTCCTTGTTGTACTGAATCCTATTGTGTACTGCCCAAGTTTCTAACCTGTCCAGGTCTGCCTGCAATCATTCCCTACCCTCCAGAGTGTGCACTTCACCACACAATTTAGTATCATCCTCTCTGAGCTTTAGGTTCTCTGGACCTGAACACTGGGCGTCTTTCCCCCGTCTACAACCCTCTCTCGGCAAAGGGTTTCTCTCTAAGCTCTGTCCCTAACCCTGGGCATCTGACTCTTTCTGACCTGTTCCTGAGCTCCTTGCCCTAGTTCTGGGACATTTGGGACCTCCTCCACTCCTTAGACCCTTCTACAAACCTCCCGACATAACTGGTAGGCATTTTGTTTTGAAGCTGTTTCAATGCATTTTGAGCTAGAAACAGTGAAATTGAAACAAAACAAAAGCCTTTGAAACAGCTTCGAAATGACACAAAACATTACATTACAAAACATGAACTCTAAACATTTCAAAAGTTTACAAACATTTTGAGTTTTGAAGCCAGGTTTACTGGCTTCAGCACCAGCCCCAGCTGGCAGCCCCCAGCCCTTGGAGGGCTGCAGGGGCTGGACCAGAGTCCTCTCAGGCGTTCAGGCCCCCCGATCTGCCTGCCAGTTGACAGGAGCCGGGTGCTGCCGCCTGGGGCCAGAGGCAGCACTGATCTTCCTGGTGCTGGGTGCGGGCCGTGCCCAGCACTAGTCTGCCATCTGGGCACCCGCACCCCCAGGAGGACTCCAATACAGCCTCCACAGCTCTCCCAGGGATGTGGGCAAGTCCCCATCTGCCTGCCTGTTGCATTTTATGTTTCTGCATAATAACCTTTGGGAAACAGCATCAAAACACCAAAACAGTTTTGACAAAATGAAATGGAACAATGCTTTTGAAATGAAATGAAACTCAAAATGAAACACTGTTCCAGCAAAACTAAAGTTGAATTGGAAAGGTGCTATTTCATACAGCCCTAATAACTGTAGGCTGTAGTATCCTAGATTTTATTCAGGAGCTACAGCTACCCTGCTCAGGAGATGTTCTCTCAGCAACCTCCAAGGCCCCAACTGCCTGCCCAGCTCAAACCATGCTTATATCCCATGACAGTGGTGTTCCACTGAAAGTACAAGTATTTTTCTCCTATCTCTGGAATCAACCTCAGGACATAAAGCATCCTTTCAGTGCCTTATCCAATAGTATGGAGCTTCTGATATAATTACTAATGACTTCAAAAGCCATTATATACCATGTCTAACAATGTTCGTATCTAGGGCTGGACATCTGAAATCTCCTTCAACCCTTGTCTACCTACCCTTTCCTTGGCACTTATATCTGCCCTCAGTTCTTCTGGTCAGGAAACGCTCTAACTGGCCCCTATCACAACTGCAGGCTGCTTCTCATGCTGCCTGCCTTCTCTTGAGGTGACAGGTATACCAAGCTATGATAGCATGTGCTGATCCTCACTTATCAGATAAGGTACAGTTAAGGTGCCCATTTTCTCAGCTTTCCCACATTAATTGCCTGCCATGCTTTGATGTTAATTTAGTGAGGGACTCACTGAGAGGGCTGGCAAGGCCCCAGAATGTCTCAAAGTCCAGGGTCCTCTGGGTCTCCTTATCCACAGCCTCCTATGACTTCTTAACAGCCAGCATGGCCTTTCCAATGTCCTTTGGGTTTACTATCAGTCCTCTCAGGACTTGTTCCACTCAGTATCTGCTGGGTCCTTCCTGTCATTGGCCCCGTGTATTTAGATATTACAGTGATTGGCTGGGATGATCTAGTTGGGGCTGGTCCTACTTTGAGCAGGAGGGCGAATTAGATAACCTCCTGAGGTCCCTTCTAACCCTAACTTTCTATCATTCTATGATGAAATCAATATAGTAGGCAACCATCTGTCAATCCTCTCGATCATGCATAAGAGGCTTAAACCAGGTGCCTGATGAATCTGCTTGTATGGAGTACTATGACCACCACATCAAGACCATCAATGCATATGCCTAGACAGGAGTATGGAGTAGTGGAGGATGCCCAAGACCTACCATCCTCCCTTTAGACCACTGAGACAGAACCCAAAGGACAGGCTGAGTCCAAACACTCAGTACTTCAATGGCTGTAGCTTCTGCCAGACAGCAACAGATAAAAACTGCTGCTGCCTCAGCAAGGGCACATTTCTGTCAGGGTGATTTCACTGAGCCTTTCTCCACCCAAGGAGTATCCAACAAGGCAGTAGGAAATAGGGTTTTGAGGCACCTTACCCCACCACATGCCACCAGGCCTACCAATCAAATGCATTTTATGGTCATACCCAGGACTATATATGAAATCAATAAATAGGTATATATCAGCAGTTATATTGTAATATGACACAAGCAACCCCCGCTTAGTGCTCTTAATTGGTTCCTGAAAAAACGAGTGTTAAGCGAAACGAGTGTTAAGCGAAACCAAAAGTTTTTGATGATCCAAAATGGCAACCGCAATTGTTTTTAATGACCCAAGATGGCAACCATGAGTGTTATAATGAAACTTGCTAAGTGGAATCAGGTATCAATTTAAAATGAGCATTATAGCAACATAGTGCTAAGTGAAACAGCATTAAGCAGGGCTTGCCTGTGTAACATTATGGAAAAAAAGAAAACTAAAATGAATCTAAGTCCAAATTCAAATAATATTTTGGTAAAACTTTAAATTAGCTTTACTTTTATTTCATCACCATTCTTTCCTTCTCCTTTCCTTCAGCATCTCCTCACATCCATTTTATGGTTTCAACAATGACTGAAAATGACACAACCATTCAAAAATGGCTATTTGTTGAAGTATTTCCAGTGTGACTGTAAATGTTAGGTGTAATTTACACCTAACAAACACTCTGCCCTTAAGGGGTTTGCAGCTTCATATAGCAAATCTAAAATATTCTTGTCCTCGCTGCAATTTGGATAAGTATCTGAACATTTGGGGTATTTGCTTAAATCAAAGCTATGAAACTTTAAAACTCCACTCATTGGTATCAAGTTTATAGTCAGTATTAAAGCAATTATTCTGACAAATACAAAGATACCTGTCCTTTGACCTCAGTACACATCTTGCCATTAGGAAGGACCCCTTGTCCTTCTCCTCCTCCTTTATGAGATGATGGCAAGCTCTTCACTTTTGCTGCCTGATTTTGTATCCTGACTTTCCTAAATAGATGTATAAGCTGTACTTTTATTCTTTTCCATGTGCATATTCGGATGCTGGGTACTGTAATAGGGTATTTCTTCTTACTCCCTTTCCTAAAACATGTTGGAGTTGTGTGTGAACACAGGTAATGAAAATGGTAATGTTAAAGGTAAAGGTAATTTTATTTACTCAAATATACAATGGTGTTTACCCTTATTGGCACTATTTTCTATTGTCCTAGCAAGTTCTGAAATAGGAGTTGGATTTTTTTTCAAGGTCTGAAATTTCTGGAATCTCATTATTCTCTAAATTTCATCCTTAAACTTTTCTTCTGAAACTGCCAAAAAATGCAAAACCATGACCTAGTGAAATGACATGGTCTAAAAGAAAATGCCATTATCTCACAGGGACCAATAAAAACCTTTGCTGAAATATCTGAAGACAGCTAATAAAAATCCCTAGTCTTGGAGAAAATAGTTTGGTATTTTGGAAGCAAAGGGTAATGAAGAAGTCACAAGAAAATATAGCTGTATCTATGGGTATTGTTTGAAATTCAGTTTTTTCAATCTTTAATAAGAATGTCTATCTGATCTTATAAACTAAATTTGCTGGTGACTTATTGATTTAAACAAATCCTGTTGATTACTATTTTCTATCAAAACAACTCAGGAATGCCCATAAAATAACCCATAAAGTTCTTATAGCTAAAGTCATTTTAGTCATTTTATTTGCTTGTTCAATGACCATAGCTTCAACTTTGTCAAAAAATATATCCTTAGAGACAAAAAAAGATCCTTACTGTAGTCTCTATCAATGAGGAAGGCTGAAAAACAGTTACACTAAGCTCCTGCATGCACTGTGTATTGGGAGGCAGGATATGCCTTTTATTTATGTACATCTTTACCAAGCACACAAGAAAGAACCTTGTGAGAATGTGTTATCCAGTAGGGGTGAGCAAAAAAGGCCATATACAATTTGGATTCGCCCTGAATATGGGACAGTGATTTGATTCGTTGATTAGGGTCACTATCCCCGATTCGATTCGGCTGAATCCTTATCTGAAGATCCGATGTATGGGATGGAGTGCCCCACAGGATTGCAGGGGGCTCTGCAGCATGCTTGGCAGCAGACCCGGAAGTGGACAGAAGAACTTCTGGTCCACTTCCGGGTCCACTGGGGAGCATGCTGCCCACTCCCCCCAATACTCCCCCGGCACAGTAAATCTTTCTGAGTCTCTCTGAATCAATTCAGAGGGTTCCGATTCAATTCAGAGAGATTAAAGGGTCTCCTGATTCAATTCAGATTTGGAGATTTGGCTACCAAATTGGGCCAAATCTCTGCCGAATCGAATCAGTGACCAAAGCGTGGCACACCCCTATTATCCACTCATTTTTAAAGAACCTATTATTGAGCATTTATAATTAAGGGTCTACTCAATTTACAATTCCACACATTTCATGGGAAAAAAAATCATGGAAATAAGATTTTCTGTGAAATCAACTTAAAAAAAATTAATAAACATAAAATGCTGGCTCCTTAGTGGTTGTCAATGCTATGGCTGCCTGGGGCTGGGGAGTGGAGGTGGCAGCTGGCAGGGCGGTATGAAGGGCAGCAGTCACCTTGCTGAGAGCTTGTCCACCTGGATCCAGTTACACACAAGACAGCAGCCACCCTCCTCCCTCCGTTGGATTGTTTTTATTAAGGTAAACATACATTAGTATTTCTAAACTTGTTGTACAACTCTACATAATATTTACTTTGTTGTATGAGCACATCCAGGAAGTAGCAGAATTTGCTATTTATGACATGACCAAGCTAAAAAAATTGTTTAGTTTCTTCATGATTTAAGTAGACCCCTATTTAGAATTTAAGAAAGATCATAACAAAAAGAAAATAAAAACCATAACAAAACAAACAAACAAAAAGACCACACATCCAGTTTGCAGGAAGTTTAAATAGGTAATGTTCTTAGGATTTGAATAGACTGACATAAAAGCTTTGTTAATGGATTTTCTGGTGATTTAATACAACACACTAAAAGCAGTGTTTTATGACCATTGAAGAAAGAAATGAACGTTGTTTCACATTGATGGTCATTCTTCATTAGTTATAAGGACCCATTTGCAATTTGGAGATTTTTCCTTAGTGTCACACATTTCAAGGCTGCCTTGTGTCAGTTGTTGTAATGACCCGATGTCTATGCATGCTACAGAATTGGCTGCTAATAAGTGTCTCAGCTTGAGAAAAATGATAATGAGGTGAACAAAGGAAGTGTTAATTACCTACACAATTAAAGTGCCTAATACCAGCAATATTGTAACACTTCAACACATATGTTCTAGATATTTATACATCCAAAGTGTGTAAATGTCAGTGTGTACAGTATTCTTCATAGAACACATTTAGTTCGCAGATAATGGAACTACAAGACATTCAGTATTAATGCGGTGGGAAAATACCATTTTACAATGTCATTAAAAATGCTGAGTGTTATTTAGGATATGATAGAATAACTCAGCCTTTCCAATGCTATACCTGTTAAAGCCTCAAAAATACTGAGCACATTTGATAATTATGAAAAGACACTTGACATTCAGGGCATCCATCCATTCATATTTCAGAAGGGCTCCTTATTAAACTAGATAGGTTTACCTGTTAAAACAATGACATTATTGATTCATATTACTGTATTTTCCTAGATCATATTGTAATAAGTCCTGAATACCCAGATAAAATTATTTCTTTAACCCCAATCTTGCAAGTATTTATGCATATGAGTATCTATTAATGTGTATAACATTGAAAAAGTTTTAAAATATTTTTATTTGCAGTACTGCTTGCTACACAATCCATGGTTTATTTATGAATTTGAAGAAAAAATGTAGTTAAAATTCATCACTGTGTTTTCAAAACAAAATGAATATCTAGCTTACAGGGCCAACGTCAACTAAGATTTTGCCAGTTTTTAATAAAGAGAAAAGTAAGAAAGCTGTATTAAATCTGTATCAGCTACTTATTTAAAAGATTATACTGTATATTTAAGGCATCGATATTACAATATCTTGGAATGACCTAGATATTTTTTCAATTATAAAATTATTAATTGTTGTTGTGTAGAAGAATGCATATATGTAAATTAAATCTAATACAAACATGCAGTTTCTTTATGTGCCCATGCATTGAATCTGTGTGAACCAATGTGCACTTATACATGTGCAGCAAGGCTGATCCGATGCACTGTAATTACAGCACATCGGAGCAAACTTAGTTAATCGAGTCTGCTGGAGCATAGTAATTACCATGCTCCAGCAGACTTTGGGGTAATGTCCCTGTGCTGAAAAGTGGCGGTGGGGGCACTTCAACTACAGCTTGTTCAATAAGCTTTAGTTAAAGTGCCCCCACCACCATTTTTCAGTGTGGGGATGCTGATGCACTTTAATTAGAGTGGGTCTTGGAGAGACTCTAATTAAAACACCCCACACACACCCTTCTGGAGCATATATATAAACACCCAATGTTATTTGTACAAGTACAAAATGTAGCTTCATAAAAGTTATAATTGGGTTGATTATAGTATACACTGACTGGGTGCATCCTTCCATGCACTTAACTGCACAGTGGGCTAATTAGCTGTGGTGTAAAGCATCACAGTCTTCATGTGTGAAACTGTTAGACTGCAGCAAACTAATTGTTGCCACCATAAGATAGTACTGTTGGGGGTAGTGCTATCTTCCGGCAATGAAAATAACTGCCTAAATCACTGACCTAGGTGTAAATTGCACCCAGTCAGCCCAGGCATCAGGGGGCCAGACCCCTGCAAGCCACTTAGCCATACAGCTCCTCCCTTTGGACATACCTGTGCCCCAGACAGTCCCAGGGCTGACTCCTGGGCAGGCAGCCTGACTCCAGGCAGCACCACAGTGTCGTTGCCTAACACCATGGCCCAGAGCTCAAGGCTGATTCCTGAGTCTGCTGCCAGCCCATGACTTCTCTGTTCTGGTGCAAACTGCTGTGGTCCCAGGCACCAGTGTAGATATTGGGCCTGGGAACCATTAACTCTGGGGAGGACCACAATGGAGTTTATTGCATTACACTAATAGCATTCATAGATGCATCCATTGTGTCAGAAAGATTAGAATTATATGTGCACACTTCAAAGATGCTGAGGGCCCCATTTGCTATGATATATGGTCTGTAACTATAAAAGTGCATCCACTATTCTTATTTTCAGATGAAACATTCTGATACGTATAGTCTGCAGTGCATACCAAGGTGAACTTGTTGTCATACTGTGTTGGCTACCATCTTTTCCCTTTTCCTAACGTCATAAAGTCTTCTCTTGAAGAGACAAATATAGGTGAACTAAGTCTCTAAAGGCCTTGTTACACCTTACACTGTGAGCTGCACCAGTGTTAGAGCTAGCTTTTGTTTGGAGAAGTCATACTTCAGGCCAGCAAGGGCCTGGAGGACTGAAAAGTAAGAATCCCCCTCCCTTCCCATTCCAGGGTTCTCCCCTGCCCCCCAGGGGTACCCTGGTTCCCCCCCCGGCCCCTATGGATCAGAAGCAGAAGAGTTAACTGTGGCCATACCGGTAGGTTAACCCTTCCTTGACTGCTCCCTGGGACAGAAAGCCGCAAATAAGCAAGGCTGGAGGTTGGGGGGTGGGGGCAGAGAAAGGGGGCAATAAGCAGGGATCTAGGATGATGGGAATAGTGAGAACACAGTGAGCCTGATCTGGGCCAGTCACGGAGAGGAAACGAATGGAGGGTTTACACTATGGTGTAGCCTAGAGTGACTAAACCTTAGTGTACCATGAAGTATGTAATGTAAATCAGAGATAATCCTGCCCTGGAGTGACCTAACTTTGAGCCACGTAAGGAGTATGTAAAACTAGTTTCAGGTGTCAATGTGCAGACAACCCAGGTGTCAAGAGCTCCAAAAGCCACCCCGAATTACTGTGTAATAAGGCCCTACTCACATACTCTTATTTAAAACATGCAGAGAGGATTTAAAACCTAATAGAGCCATGTCATTGGAGAAAATGGTTTTACTGGAAAGCACATAGAGATCCTTCAGAATTTAAATCTGTTCGGTGGGTATGCATAAATTTGCTTCCATTTCTAAACAATCTTTTTCAATGGAAATGCTCCCATTTGCTTTGCAGCTTTAAGTCATGGAAGGAGAATGGATCAGGTCCCAAGTCTAATTTAGTTTAATCTTAATTTTTCATTGGTAGTTTTTAACCAAGGATTTTTAAGAAAGCAAGCATCAATGGCAAAGCTGATCTGATAGTTGTCTCCAAATAGCCCTAGTGCAGAAGCAATGAATTCAGCAGACTTATTTTACACAGAGTTTTTGAGTGGGGGGGAGGGGACTTTATGTTTAGTTCTCCTTGGGGAAAGCACTGGATCATTCTGGGTGACGCAGAAGACCAGGAAAAAAACCTAGAATCATCAGAAGAATTTTCCCTTTCATTTTTTACAACAATTTTTCCTTTTCATCTATGTAATACAGAAAACACACAAACATACAACACTAAGTAGGAATTGCTGAGGGGAGTGGGGTGTGGGGGGGAAGGGACCACTTTAAATTATTAAACAAAAACTTTAAAGACATACTTTGATCAGTGGCATTTCTGCTATTTAAAACATATTGAAGTATTTACCTTGGACTTCTATGGGCTATGGCATTCTTTCATTCATCTGGATTAGCAATGACTGGACTTGAAAAACATACTTGATGAGCTAATGTCCTCTTTTATTCTCTTTTTTAGTACCAAAAAAAAGAGTAAACTCACCAAACACAGAAGCTATCAAAAGCTTAATTAAAGTTAATGGAGAAATTTAAACGGTAGGAAAAATTGGGGCATTGAAGAAAAATGTATTAGTTACAGGAAATCTTAGATTAGTGCTCTTGTGAGACTCATGAAAAACTTCACAGCACAATAAGCAATGCGATTTAGGTAGAAAATAATTGGTTTTATATGTTTATCAGTTATAAAACTATATAACCTGCGTTGCGTTCTCATTTTGATTCTTTTAAAATCAGCATCAATGGGGGGAACTATTTTAAATGATAATAGAGCAAATGCTGCATCTTTTCCATTGTATTTCCCTTTGAGGAGCCTAAAAACCACCCCGGGGACATTCAGGGTAGTGCCACTGGACCCATATTAACAGGGAACTGGGTGATCACTGATGCCCCATCAAGTGCCTTCTCACAGAGGACCCTAACTTTTGGGTTTCCACAAAGGATGTGGCTTAACCTACAGCACAGGATGGTAAATCCATCTCCAAACAAATTATTTGAGGAAGAATTTTGTAAGATGATATTCCTGTATATTTTCTTGCCCAGAAACTTCCCTGCAAGGAATGCTCACAGAAAGGGACAATGTGGCCCAGCTTTTTTCAGGAATACGGCTACTCACCAATTTAAGAAAAGATTCTTCGAATGAAATGATTCATAGCATGTGAATGAAGCAATGGATAAGAGAGACTGCACCTCTAACTTCAGCAGATCGAATGGGTGTATACAGCATAGCAATAGAAACTGCTTCAATGAGGCTTCCAAAATCAGTCAAGGTCCAAAGTACAGCAAGGACAGTCTACACAGCAATTGTACCTTTCCCTCTTGCACTTCTCCAGATACAAAATGCAAGTACTGCCTATCACTTCAAAAGGAAAGTGAAAGCCTTGATCTGCCCCCAGATCACTTGAAAGAATACAGGCTGTAAATGTTTTGAAGAGGGCACTAACTTTGGTTAATACAGCGCTCGGCACAATGGAGGCCTAATGCATGATTGAGCCTCAGTGCACTACATCGGTACACAAAAAATAAATAAAAAAACAGGCCTCATGCCTTCTGCCTTGGATCAGAATCACCAAGTATGGCACTGGATTAACAAAAAATCCACGCTGGAACAACTTTCCACCATCATTGGTGAATGAAATAAAAGTTCTTGTCTTACCCAGTCAGACAAGGGAGAGTTGATAGGGGTTTTTTTTTGATAAAATGAAATGTAAGCAAAAACTGACAGCTCAAAATGTTGCATTTGAATCCCTTAGGTTGAGCTCACCAAAGTGAAGGCAGGGCCCTAAAGAAACCCTTCCTAGATTCCTGGTGTGTCTGATATAGCGTCTTCAACAGTCAATCAGTTCTATCCCAAATACCAACTGACCAGATATTTGCTCTGGCATCTCTAAACCAATGATGGTGGATGCCAGGGATGATAATGAATAGGGGACAGATTACTCTAGAGAGACCTAATTCAAGGCTTCCCATCTAAAGCAGGGCTGTCTAAGCAGCCAGGGGCCGCATGCCCCATGAGCTTCAGCAGCAAGGGCTGCACACTGTTGGAGCAATTTGAAATGCAAAAAGTTTTGAAATTCCAGAGTTCATGGTATCCACACAGCTCTATGTGTAACAATGAACCATTAAAAAGATGCTTTGAAATATTTAGCACCATCTTAGTGGTGTCTATTTTGTATCATCTTTAATAGACTTTGCAATTTGCTTTCAGAATTATTTGATTAAAATATACATAGATTTGTGGAGATGAGCTAAACAGGCACAAAATCTTTGCTTCCTTGAGGGAAAAAAATGAAGCGATATGGCTTTTTATGGACACAAACACTCGGTTTATTGAAAGTAATCTGTCTCTCTCACATAGTCACAGTTCTAGCAGTTAAAAGATTTTCAGTTAATCATAATGTAGACTGTATTCAGCTGGATTTATGATAGGTATTAAGAACATCTGCCCCTACATTAGAGTGAAGTTTAACTGTCAAGCATCAAGATTTTAAAATGTATTCAGATGAAATGTTGCTATGTTTTAAAACATAAAATCCAAGGAAGTGTCAAGATAGTTTATGGGAAAACTTGTACGTTCCATTGTTTTATTATAAAGAATATTATAAGATGTATGGGAAAAGAAGAGGACAGTTGGTATACTGTTAAAATAAACACACTGTTTCTGTTTAGAGCCTTTTATTACCTCATAGCATCATTATCCCATAATCCCAAAGCTAGAGTAGTATCCTGTATGGATTATATATTAATATATCAAGACAGATAGTAAGGTTATTTTAGCAATTGAAAGTATTTTTTTTCCCTCTGTTGCCATAGTCCCCATCCCATGGTGTGTAGGCAACATGTTACCCACAAAGCTACTGACAATAAATAGGATGTTAAAATGTTGGAACTGAGGTTGACAGGTAGGGCAAAGTATGATGCTGCCCACAGTGCAACACTTCCACAGTTACTTGGGCCAGCAAAGGTTAAATACCACTGCTTTAGAGAAAAGCATTACCACGTTTACATGAATATAAAATGTCCTTGAATAAAAGATGACTGCCCAACAATTAGATTCTATACCTGGAAAATTTATAAATTTGTTATAATTTTCCAGGTATAGAATCTAAGTATTGGAGGGTTGTCTTGAATGCCCGCCTCCCCCACCCCCTTCCTGGAAGGAAAGCAGTGGCTAGGGGAGGGTCAGGTAGACCCATTGCCCCTGCCATATCCACTTCTTCCCCCTTCAGCTTCCTGCCCCACCTCCAGCTCCCCACAACCTCTTATTCTCCCCCAGCTCTTCCTAGTCTCTGCCTCCTCCCCTACTCTCCCACCCATCTCAGCTGTTCCCCCCTACTCCCCCTTATTGTCAGATACTGCTTCAGCTGCTCCATCCCAAAGCACATCACATGGAAGCCCAGCCCACCCAAGCAGGCAATGCAGCAGTGTTGGTGCTGCCGATTGGCCATTTAGGAGGAGTTTCTATGTGCTCCTTGCTTGGGAGAGATCTCAGCCCAAGCCAGAGCTGAGCTGCACCTGATAATAAGGGGGAAGGAAGGGGGCAGGGGCAGAATCTGCAAAGGGGTAGTGGTATAGGGAGGCAAGAGGCTACTGTGGGTCTGACTCTGGCCCTGACCCAAGCTCTGGGTCAGAATCAGAGCCACACCAGCTGCCTGCTCCCCCTCTGCTTCGTCTGCATGTATAAGATGATAGGCTTTTTTCCCCATGCAGAATGGGGGGTTGGGGCTCATCTTACATTCAGGTAAATATGGTACTTAAGTTAGATATTTAAACTTACAGACAGGAAATCTAGTTCTTCAGCTTTCTAAAAACCAGAAGGTGGAATCCTGCATTCAGGGCTTGAGATATGGTTTTCTTTGTTTTTTCAAACAATTTGTTTGCAGAGACCAAGGGACTTTTTACACCTTACACTACGAACCGCACAAACGTTGGCTGGCATTGCTACTAGGTTGCATTTGGAGCAGTCACACATTCAGGCCACCAGGGGCCTGGAGGACTGAAAAGTAACAATCCCTCCCAGCTTCCCAAGCTTCCTTCCTCCCACCCCCAGCAGTCTGTACCAAGGGAGCAGGCAGGAAAGGGTTAACCTGCCTGCCCAAGCACTGCTGTTGGGCTGCTGTTCTTCTCAGGGCTGAACCCACCCAAAGAGCAGCAATGACAGTGGCCAGGCAGGCAGTTTAACCCCTACCTGTCTGATACCCCTGGACAGAAATCAAGGGCAGTTCCAAGTAAGTAGGGGTTAGGAGGAGTGGGGGGACTGAGCAGGGATGGGTGGGGACAGTGGGGCAATAGGCCCATCTGAATCAACAGGTGGGAGGCGGGTAGGGAGTTTACACTAAGGTGTAGCCTAGCATGGCTACACCTTAGTGCAACATGAACTAGATAGCACAGGTCAGAGATAATCTTGCCCTGGAGCAGCATAACTATGAGCCACATAAAGAGTTATTGAAGCCAGTTTCAGGTGTTAATGTGCAAAAAATCCAGGGGTTAAGAGCTCCAGGAGCATCCCAAAATTATCATGAAACAAGGTCCGAAGTTGTGTGTCATTTTAGCACACAGGAGTACAGGCTGTAGCTGTGTTGGTCTAAGGACATAGGCAGACAAGGTTCTTTTGGCAACTCTGATATCTTTTATTAGACCAACTCAAAAAGTTGGACAAATTCTTCTTAGCAAACATTCAGGTTTAAATACCCTTCATCAGGCTGAGGAAGCATCTGCAGTTGGCATGTGCTCTTCGTGGATGGAATGTCATTTTAGCATACATAGATATTCTGTAATGGGTTAATATGACACATTTTGTGATTTGCCTTTAAGAAGTAGTTCTTCTAATCTCTACAGCAATTGAACGTTCTATAATTTTTGGGGGGTTTTTTGTTTTTTTTACTAACATGAAATGCCTTTCCTTCAACTGCCTTACAATAGGATGAATGAATAGTTATAATAAATGCCTCCTTAATCTCAGCTGGAGCATGACAATATCGTTAAAAAGAAAAAAGACAGTCATATATGCTACTCTACAGACAACCATAATGGTTTCCTGAGCTATTCTGCTATAGGACTTCTCAGTTCTTTTGGATGAGTGTCAGAATGAGATGAACTTGTTTTACATTTTTCCTCAGGGATGCATGATTGTTTTTTTTCTGAAACATAAAAAGAAGGGAAAGGTGAAGAAGCGTATACAGAAATGAATGGTACCTGTGAGTCAGTAAGTTCTTTGTGGTTCAGCAGGAGTGCTGTAATTTAGCTATCTTGAGAAAAGACATTTACATTTTGGTTTAAATAAAAAGTGGACTGTTTCCAGCAAAAAAGACAGTACATAAGAGATAGTGTCCATGGTGCTCAAGTACAGTAAATAGTAAATGACTGCAGTGATTGATTAAATACTGAACCAAAGCAGACATGATTAATAACCCTAAAAGATATATAAGCATATGACCATGTTGCCAATTATTCCAATTATTCACCAACTTTATATACTGCATAGAGGAACAGTGGTTGAATGCATTTGGGGTGTCCTTACAATAAATTACTTGTTGGGTTATTGAACGTCCTTGCTTTGCTCTGGCATTCGATGAACAAAAAAGCTATTCATTCAAATAAAAAACATATTTTTCCCCCCAAAAAGTAACCATATCTTGTATGAGCACCTAAACACATTTTGAGCTAAATAAACTCCAGAGCTTTATTATATCCATTTAAGGAATTTTAAATGTGCACACAGAGCATCCTAACTGCAATTAGGACCTTCAATCAAGCACCTACATTGAACACCTTCAAGAGTAAATTGGATGCTTATCTTGCTGGGATCCTGTGACCCCAGCTGACTTCCTGCCCTTTGGGCAGGGGGCTGGACTCGATGATCTCCTGAGGTCCCTTCCAGCCCTAATGTCTATGAAATCTATGAAAACTATGAAATTCAGTACTTGTAAAGAGATTGCTGCACCCACGTACAATCCCACTGATTCCAATGTCTGGGTCCTTGTGTTGTAAATCGCTGGACCAGAGCAAGACATATTAAAGACATAAAAGATGCGTTAACATTTGTTTAGAAAGGCTTATTATTTTCGGGACTCCTTGATTCAACCTTTATTACCATTCCATTTCTTTTTCTTTTAACAGGACTTCGCACAGAGCAGTGGGCTAAATGAATGAGATTACAAGATCGATGTTTTCATCGTTTTTTCCTCTTATGGCCGTCTTCCTCTTGTCACTTCCCAGCATGATGCTGGGTCTTCCTTAAAGACTTGTTATTGAGTTAAGTGATTAAATAGAGGCAAAAGATGGATTTGTGATTTTGTTTTCAAAGGGTTCACATAGGGATGATTCAGAGGGGTTTCTGCAAGCATTCTACTATGGCCCATTCACTTTGGCCCAGATCTTCAAAGGTACACAGGTGCCTAGAGTTAGATCTACAAAAAGATCAAAGTGCCTAAAGTAGGTCTTAGCACAAAAAAGTGATCCTGAAACCTCTGTTCAGCTGCAACATTACTTTGGAGACATGTGAACTCCATGAGTGTTAGCTTTTAACCTTTAATTTCTCAAGACGCCTGGAAGTTCTGTTTCTGTCTGTGCTCACAAGTACCTTGGTTTTAATAGGATTGAACAGCTCTGCACTAATCTGATACCTAAACGCCAGCAGGATTAAAAAAGGAAGAACTCCTCCAGCTGTCTCAGGAGACTCGGGCTAGTAGGTACTCATATGCTTAACATTTGGCCACCCACAAAATAGAGTAGAAGTTGTTGATTCTCTTTAAAACACATATGAGAAGTCCCCTGTTCATAGTCTAGTAGTTATAGTATTTGCTCAGGTTTAAATCTCCCCATTGTTTGAGGAGATTCAAACTTCTCTCTCACCTCTCAAGATGGTGCTAGAAAGCATCACTAGGCTATATGGCATTCTGGGCAGGCACTCCTCTCCTCTCCATCTGCAACTTTGTGGAAAATAATTCAGGATTCTTGAGGGGCATGGGGGAGCAGGGAGAGAGAGAGAAAGTACATGATTCTTGTGGTTACAGCATCCTAGCAAATTATTGAATAAAAATACACAGGCTTTAAGCCGGGGCCAGAATCCAAGATTCCCACCACTACCCAGATAGAGTTAGAGACATGCTCCCTCTTGCAGTTTTCTTTCACCTAACAAATCTTGAATCCTTTGATACGTGTCATCAGGAGCAGTGACAGCACCCAGAAGACGATGAGCCTAGAACGTGGTGGCTATGACATTCTTGGGAGGTGAGTGATAGATGTTTGAAAAGTCTCAGTCAGAGAAAATAATTGTCCCTGGGTCTCCAGCTTCCTAGGCAAATCACTAGGTTCTCTCACATAAAAAGCAACTTATGTTTTAAAGTAAGAGAGAGAGGTCACCTCAGTTTGTGGGTTAAGTGCTTTTCAGGAAAGGATTTTGCAGGCAGTAGGTGACAGACCCCTTAGTATGGCGTCTTGAAGCATGAATTTAAAACTTCCCTCAACATACAGCATTTCCCTATGGACTAGATGGAGGCAGCTGTGCCCTAAGGGCATGGTTAATAGTCCTCACATACCATGCCAGGAATGCCATAGTGAAACCGCCATGCTGTCCATGTGCAGTATTGTTCACACTGGAAGTAGTTTAACTACCTTCATTTCACACTGCAAGCTGGCTAACTGACTCTGCTTCTCAGCAGAGTTAATTAGTCCAGATGCAACGCAATGCAAATACAACTACAAGGCTCTGGTTCATGATACAATGCATGCAGAGCACACCAGGTGCATTTCAGAATGGGGAACCATTTTTGAGATGTATTTTTTAATCTAAATTCGACTTTGGATGAATTTAGGTGTTGTGCTTATTTGGGATTTACGAGAGCCCCAGTCAAGTCCATGCAATGAATAAGGCAGAGTAAAAATGCCTACCCAGGGCTCCTCTCTTGCCTAAACCCACTAACTGTCTATATTAAAAAAAACTTTATTTCTCCCTTTTGAATCAGTCCAGCCTGACCCCAAAAGCTGTGCTGAGCTCCAAGGGCAAAGGCAAGCTCCAAGCGTGCTTACTTTTAACTGGATGCTAGTGTCAGGATAGCAGTTTTTCACCCTGTTTTGAGCTACCTGACTTCCTCTATGTACTGCAGAAGTGCCCATGTACCTCAACAAGGTTTCTGGAGTCTATTCTAGGGACTAAGAAACTAAGCATTAGGTACCAAAGCATGCAAGCCCCTTATTGCTCCTAGCCTCCAAATCCTATTGATTTCAACAGATATGAAGTGACTAAATACCTTTAAAAATCAAGGCCTAGACCTGCTTTGCTTTGGTTAGGGTTAGATGTCATTACAGTAACAACAAAAGTTATTATCCCAGCTACACTAGAGCTCCCAATGCCGTTGGCTACTGTTAGCAACAATTTGTGAAGTTTTCTTGGCACAAACAAGGTTTACATAGCTTGCTGTGTCAGACAATAAAAACTGAATAGTAAAAACATATTTATAGATTATTTCCTTTAAAGAATGAATGCCAAAGTTGCATCATTTATTGTACTGAGTGAATTGGATGAATATAACTTGTCCAGCTATGAGTAAATACCTATTATTAATAATGAATTGGGTAATAATGAATTATACAGTAGCTTTGAGACAGATACAGTAAGACTGATAATACCAGAGATTACAGAAGTCTGCAGTTGTTTACAGTGCTCAGATCTATGTGGAAGACATCGATAAAATACGTGTTCTTTTCTTCATGCAAAACAGTTCAAAACCTAGTTATTAGCATCTTGCACAGACAAATAAATAACACCAGTTAGGTTTTAGAAATCTCCGTGGAGAACTGTAGCAGCCTGTGTTATGATGGTGCATCTGTCATGATTGGCAGTTTTTCCTAGAGAGAATTATGATGAATACCTTTTTGCTATTTTCCAGAACTGTAAAAAACTTAGGGAAATATGCCTCACTAGCAAGTTTGCTTATTTAAAAAAAACCAACAAATAGTCTCCATGTTTCCTGTTTTGCAGGCCTTGGGCAAGTTTAATTATAAATCAATTGAGAATATTAAATGGAGGGTAAAAAATTAGGGCAGCATGGTAAACATGCAGTTTGATAATTAAGCTGTACTACTTTCCCTGATGTGCTTCTCTCCCCATTTGACCCTAAGTAAAGAAACTGGCATGCAGTATGTATTGAAGATGAAGCAGCAGTGGGATACTTAGAGCTCTGAATAACTGGGATGCTAATGATTTTCTATTTGCAGGATAGTTATATTTTCATTTCAAAAATTATTTTGGGAATTTTCAACAGTTAGTTCCATTCAGGAGAAGAACAAAGGATCAAGGACCCCTCAGTATGATAATTTCATTCACTGCTGGGGATTGGAACAGAAACATAATGAGAAACTAAAAACATACTCTGTTCTCAAATTATAATTCCTTACTGAAAAGTTTGGCTCACTATTCTTCTCCTAACAGTGGCCAATGATTTAAGTTTCTAAGGAAGGTGTAAATGTTTTCCCACTGTGAAAAGAAAATGGAGTCAGGGGAAGGGAGGGTCCCATCTCTTCATTTAATCAGCATATGCTAATTACATATATGTAATTCTGCTGGCATTGGCTCCACAGTTCCATGGATTTTTCTTTAATACAATGTTAGTGAAGAATATATTATATTTTTTCTATAAATTAAATCAAATTTTAAAAGTATCTTAGATGAGGGAGTAAAGTCAACACTCTGATTCTTTGGAGCATGGCCAACGGGTGCCTCCCAAGTCTGGACCAGATTGCCAGGGCAGGGGGGAGGAGATTCCCCCAGCAGCTGATCACCGAGCCCAAAATCACTAGTGGCCAAACAGGAAGTGCACTTCTGCCAGCACTTCCGATTTTGTGGCTGGCATTTCCAGGGGGTGCACTGCCAATCTCAGGGGGTGCATGTGCACCTGCATGCATCCCTTATGCATCGTAAATGTTTTGGAGCATTCTCAAGTTTAATGGACTAAATGTATGTAAAATGGTGAAGGAGATGTGGAAGCCAAGGAAAGGCAAGAAATCTACTTTTATCTAAAGCATCTGATGAGATTACCGTTGACATTAGAAGATGCCCAAATTACAAAGTTCTGAAGTTTCAGGTTTAGCAAAGTGTGGAAGACAACGCCGCATCTCATTTTGCACACTCCCACCATATATGCTAATGCAGGTTCTCAAGCCTGAGTGTGCATGTTACTGAAACTCCAGAGCATGTCTGACAATGTTTTGCCCAACATGCACATTTCTACTTTAAGACTATTTTTGCATGAAACACGCAGCCTTCTGTCCATTAAAATTATTTGATATTGTCTGGGGGAAAAATAGATACCAAAATGAGAAAGTGGTTGATTTGCTGTAAACCTTAAATAGTTTGTCCATGGTTTTAAGAGAATTTTTCACACCCTGGTGTTCAAAGTAAATTCCTAATGATAGCTAGGATGAGCGTCACAATTTTACCCTCTATGAAATCATGCTTTCTTTTTCCTGCAGTTTAAAAAAAAATCCTAGAAGTATCTCTCTTCTGGTGTCTGACCAGTTGTTTTACTTTTAAAATTACAACTAAATTAAACTGGAAAGTATTCTAGGTATACTTCTTTCTCTTCTTTCCTTTTACTCTTCTTGCTGGAAGTTTTTGCTTTCCCTGATTGATGCCAGAGTTAATTAAAACACACCTCACAAAAAAGCATGTTTTCAGTCTCCAGAACTCTTTGCTGTAACCAAAAATTTAAGAGTGATATTTTACTCCTTCCTCTGTTGCTCTTTAAGATGCTTCTAAGGTGGTTATGGGGAAGAAGTTAGAAGGCTATTGAGGGCTCCCCTCCCCCCCCATTTTATTTTATATCACTTCCTTATTGTTTTAAAGAAAAAACATCATTTACTTTAAAGGGCAGCTTTAGCACTTCATTTTCTTCACCCTCATCTCTCTGAGGGTTTTACCCTGGGCACTCTTAATATAACTATTTGAAAAATGGATGTTCAGAGTGAGACCTTTGTATAAAAAATCTCACCTTTTTGGGATTTTTGTCTTGTGTGCAGTTAGTACAAAAATGTGTAATGCGGAAGAGACTGGGAAGGTGTTCTATTAGAAATGTTATGATAAAGAGCAAAATCTGTTGATCCCTCAACAGATAACTACCATATTTATCCTAATTCAAGATAACCTTGGATTCAAGGTGACCGTTCCCCACTAATAATTAGATTCTACACATGGAAAATGTATTAGTTTGTTCTAATTTTCCAAGCACAGAATCTAATAATTGAAGGGTCATATTCAATAAGCCTCTTGGGGTGCTGAATTGGGGCAAGCCGTGGCAAGGGAGGAGGTCTGGGGAGGACAGTTGGCAAGGAAGTCAAGTGGCTTAACCCCTGCCCTTCCCACCTATCCCCTTACCACCTGCCCTTCCTGCTGCCTGTTTGCCATGTGCCTGTCCATTCACAGTACCTGCCCCTCCTGGCACTTGCCCCCCTGCACTGTGTCCCCCCTGCTGCCTGCCCCCACCACCTGCCTTCATGACATGTCACCTATTCCACTCCCACTGTGCCTGTAACTGCTAGTACCTGTCTCTCCCCACCACTTAGGTTTTACAGCCTGCCTCCCTCCACCCAGGATTTCTGGCCTCCTGCGCCTGCACCTCTGGTGCTGCCCTCCCCACATAGTCCCCCTGCTGTATGCCCACCGCAATCCCTCTCCCCTTCATCTGTACATCTGTATGTGTGGTTTTTGCAATTAAGTATAGAATAACTGTCTATATACATTCAACTGAGCGCTTGTTGCTTTGGAGATGCAACCAGTATTCTATAAGGGAAATAACTAAAGGTACTCTTTTGAGTCCTTCCGTAGGTTTCTAAATAAGGGCACAGACAAAGATTTTCCATTAAATTTTACTAGTGTCAAAAAGTAGCTGACTGACAATGCAATGACCAGAATAATTTTGTCCAATCTGATGGAGAATTACGCTGAAAAAATTAGGGGTAAAACTCTACCTGTGTACCATAGGTTTTGGTTTTATCTTCCTCATCCTGTCTGATCACATATATGCATTTTTTATACCAGTTTAATTTACAATGTATATACAAGTGGATATAAATTAGATTAGGGTATGTGTACATCATCTGTCCATGTCCTAAATTACCCAATTTTCTGAAGAATACTCAATAGTTTTCATGGAAGTCAATGAATTTAGAAACAAAAATCTATTTTTCATATCTCCTCTTGAATTTCAGATGTTCTTTCTTCAAATTTTATATCAGTAATATCTGAATATGGAATGATTAAAATGCTGCTAATCCACTAGAGAGAGAGTTCTGAGTGGTTTACCATAGAACTGAATCATATTTCATATTTATTTTGTTTTCTTAAGCATTCATATCTTCCTTTGCATTGTTGTAGAATTGGGAGAATAGCAGTTGATCTCATATGTCATCTGCCTTCTACCGTATGACCTTTATACTGCTTTTTCACTGTGTCTTGCACTGTCCTTGCTTTAAGAATAGCTATGTCTTGGGGATAATGGAGTTTATGCTTGGTCTGCTGTGCAGAACTGTCAACTTTGTTACTGTATGGATAGTTTTTAGAAATATTTTTAGTGTAGATGTTACCAACTAGCTAATATATATTTTACTAAAACGTTTTAAACATAAGCTATAAACCCCATGCTATTTCTGATTCTTATTTTTGCTGTTGGTGTTTTTTTGTCCTACCGGCTTCTCTTTCTAAGGCCCACATCACCAAAAGTGATTCCATTTATTTTGCTTCTACATTTCAGTTTTTTGTTTCCTTCGACACAAGACTTGCCTTTCCTAATAATTTCACATCATTGCCTAATCAGTTTCATTTAGTCACTTTGCACTTGTGAACTTCATAATTTCCCTCTCTCATCTTTTAGAGTCACAAACAGATCTCACTAATAGCAGCGAAGGAGTTCTAATAAAGTGTATGCAGCCTTTTGATTGACCTCTTTCTTCGGTTCCAGTGATATGCTTCTACTTCATTTATTTTTTTCATTTTCCTTCATAGACATTTGTTTTCATTCATGCATTCATCTCCTACCAGAAGAGCTGCAGAGGAAATGGTTGTCTTGCCCCATGAAAACTTCTGAGTTTATTTTTAATCTAAATTCCACTTCAGATGAAATATAGGTGTGACACTCATTTGGGATTTAGGAGAGCCCCAGTCAACCCTATGCAATAACACAGAGTAAAACTGGCTGCTCAGAGCTACTCTCTTGCCTAAATCCACTGACTGTCTACATTGAAAAAAATCTTTTAGTTCTCCCTTTTGTATCAGTGCAGTCTGACCCCAAGAGCTGTGCTGAGCTCCAGGGCTAAGGGCAAGCCTGCATCTCCCACTGAGAACTCATCAAAGTACGAAGGCATTAGTACGGTAGCACTCTCAGAACTTTCTGAGCCTCTTGTATTTCCTTCTTGCCTCCACTACCTATCACTACACACCCAGGGACTGAGATACTTCCTAGACTTTATTTGAGGGATTGGGAGTTTCCATGTGTAAAGCCCACTATAATCCTAATTGACAGTGGCTTTTAGGGTTGTCCCTAAATCTGGTCCTGGGTATGTTACTGCACTAGTTAGTACCCATTAGTTTTAGCCTCCATTGATCCCCATTAGTACAAGGGATAAGAGGAGAGTTCTACAATGAAGTAATCCCAAGATGAGGTATCAATGGTCTATGCGCATAAAGAGGTATAATTGAAAAGTAGTAATTATTGTACACAGAACAGTGGTAGTGCCACAGACTTATGAAGTGACTGCAGGAAGAAAATGAAATGCTATAGTCATATGTTTTCAGGTGGTAAGTTTGTTATGCTGAGAGTTTTCACGATTAAATTGCTTTTAATTTTATTTTTTAATAAATCTACCTCTTTTACTCAATCACTGTTTCAAACATATTTGAAGCATAACATACACAACTGACAAAAGAACAAGTAATCATTTTTTTATAAATCTTTGGAAATGTTTGCTACCTCCCATCTTTTCTCATATTAACCGTAAGTAGTTACAATCAAGTAAGTAAGTTTCAGAACAAGAACAAGTGATGCGGCAAAAGTTATTTCAATTTTGACAGGCAGCTACACCTCCCGTCATGCACACATTACCATTCAGTGAAATGAAAAGCAGCTTTCAATGGGGAAAATTGATTTTATGCCTGTGATGAACTTGGCAAACCTTCCTCAGAAGGGAAAGGAGGGGTTTTTTTATTCCAAGTTGGGAACAGCTGAAAAAAATCTGAGCAAAACATATTTTGCTATGTCCCTGTGGTTCCATTATTTTGTGGATGTGGCTATCAAAGATTTTTTTTCCAGTAAAATGAAAAGTCATTTTCATGCATCTAGAGACCCTGCAACCAAAGGCCTCCGTTCTTCCTAATAACTCTTAGGGCCCTTCAGTAGAAGCGAGGTCTAAACAAACATGGCATTTACATCTTGTAGAACGTATGAAGGCTGCTGTTTTGTTTTATTTTACAAGGTCTTGATAAGACCCCATTCCAGCTCTGTGCAATGCTAGGAAATGAACATAATCTCAGGCAGCTCTCAAACATTGCAACCTTTGATCATGTTCATCCTGAAATTCTACAGCGCACTGCATGTTCAAGAAATGGATTACAACTTTTGATACTTGTAAATGTCTCTGATTTAGTCAAGCATACAATCCTTCCTTCAAACCTGTTTTTACTGGTGACAATACTGTAACCACTAGTTCAATCCCTCAGATGAAAATTTCTAAAGCTATACTGCCTGCTCAAACATTGTATTGTCACAGGCAGCTGCATTAATTAGAATAGAAAATCCAAAGGCATTTATAGTTATTGATGCTTTGAAGGAACTGAAGCCTTTACAAGCCGCTTTTCCAGCTGTTATCTCACTTTTTCACCTAGTTCTTACCATGTCTTCTTGCAAGCATTTTTTTCCCTGACCTAAAGTGATTTAAAACTTATCTGTGTTCAACAACTGGGAAGACTGCTTGAGCGACCTGACATCTGTTTCCATATAGCTAGAGATCTTTCTGTCACCCCTGATCTAAGGACAATTGTTGACATGCACAGAGATTCAAATGATAGTCAGATCTGACTGTAATCGGTATTTTGTAGAGCTCCAGTGAGCTGTTCAACAGAGATGCAATCTCTGGAGAATAGGCCCCCTCAATGCACATGAGCTCACTGACATTTATCCTTTAGGCCAACTCTGCAGCCTGAATTTGTATTTCCCCTGTTTGGCTCTTAATATAAAGCCAAACTAACAAAATGGTGGAGAAAGAAACATGCTTCTCTCCAAAAAAACAAAACAAAATCAACCAAAGCAACGAAGACAACAAAAAATCCCAGCATGCTACTAAACTTCCTGGGATTTCAAAACAGCCCAAGCATGGATTTGTTCCAGACGGAGATCACAATATTCTAATCTCACTCAGCATAATTCACTCCTTTGTAAAGAGCCAGTTCAAGCCTTCAAAATAAGGGACTTAAGAAATGCTTTGGTCTTGTGTTGGCCCTTTGCATAGTGATAAATCTTCCTCATTCACAACACGAGGGAGAGATTTAAAGAATAAAAAAGGACAAAATGAGAAAGCAAAGCGAACTCAAAATAACATTTTGGGAGTCATTTTAAGAGGATAGGGAAGAGAGATGTTTTCTTCTCTTCCCACCACCTGCCTTCACCCCATGCCACCTATCCCTCACCCACCACATCTGCGCCCCCTGGTACCTGTCCCTCCCCACCACTTACTATTTCCAGCCTGCCTCCCCCCACCCAGGGTTTCTGGCCTCCTACACCTGCTCCGCTGGTGCCTGCCCTCCCCACTTACCCCCCTGCTGTATGCCCACTGCAATTCCTGTCCCTTCCACTTGTACATCTGTATATGTGGGTTTGGCAATTAAGTTTAAAATAGCTGCCTACATACATTCAACTGAGCGCTCGTTACTTTGAAGATGCAAACAGTATACAGGCTGGACCTGCTCCACGCTGCATTAGGCCTTGGCCCACTCCCTTCCCCACTGCATTAGGCCTGGGCCCACTCCCCTGCTTCGTTACCTGAAGGAGCAGGGCAGGGGGGCAAGGCCTTGCTCTGTCCCCTTTGTCCACACGATCATGGCGGCAGGCTGCCTTTTGTCAAAATGCTTCTTCTTACTCCGATTGGCTGTTTGTCATCCAATCCGAGTGCAAGGTAAATTTAGGCTTTTATTTTATTTATTTTTATATATAGTTTACATTGGAACTGAGTACTGAAAAATATCCTATAACTCATCAGCCACTTGCATTACATGGGAACACAATCTTTAAAAAAAATTCTCCCTCTCCAAAAAGGTTTTCAGTCAGAGATAAAATACTACTGTCATTTTTTTTAACAGCTGGTGTTAGTATGTAGCACAGAGTTTGCTGAATATAAACAAGAAAAATGATATACTCCACAAACTCCACACTGGTTTGCTGTGTAGAATGGATACTACAAGCAGTAATTTCAAATGCTCATTTTACACAATTTATTACTAATCTTGTAATATATTGTGGCATCATTTTGAATCATTTATTAAAAACAGCCAGCATAAGACAATTACATAATACTTAGACAATAACTATTTAGCTTAAATATGCCTACAAATTAAGTCTGTCACAAAACAAAGAGCCAGACTAGATATATCTCCAGAAGGTAACTTCCAGCCCCAGAGATGCTGTATGTCAAAATAATTACAGTGTCATTAACAAGCGTGCATATTTTCAATCATTATTAAAATCAATAAACACTCAAGAAAATGACTCAGAAAATTCACATTTGGAAAGCAATAGATGCCATTACTACATAAAATCAACCTCATGCACCCACCTGGGGTGTTTGGGAAAGATCTGGATACTTCCGCAGCAGAAACAGCTCCCTAAGTGGAAGCAGTTTTAAGTAACAAATCCTATTCTACTTTGTAGTAGGTCACTAGGTACAGACCCTTACACATACTCAATAATTAGTCTCATCTCCCTTCCGGTAGAATGCACTGGACTTTCTGAATCTTTTTATGTTTTGTAATTACTGGCATTAGTGATGGCAGATTTTCAAGTTAATTTGTAAAATATGTAGGCTATTGCATAATTGTCCACTTGTGTTTTGGGCAGCATAGAATTATATGACTTAGGGTTACAGGTTGGGCCTGATTCGTCTTTAATTTACATTAGCATGAATCACAAGTCATTCTACTGATAATAATGGGATTTATGGACTGGTCTAAATTTAGTGTAAACCACAAGATAATCAGTTCCATTGTTTTCATGATTTGTACTGTGGCTGTTCTTGGAGAATAAAAGAGAGATGGTTGATAAAAACTGAACTGTTCAGAATGAACAGTTTATTTAACATATTGGGGTAGTGCATTTTCTATGAATGAGTTTACTCATTTTTCAAAACCACCAAATGAACGGTTTATGCAAAAATTTCACCTGATGATCCGTGGCAAACTATTTGACATGGCTATTTCTCATGATGCTGTAAGATTGGCCACTTAAGTCATATGATATTGTTTATTCCCCTCATCTAAACCCACAAAAAGCTGCATAAGCAGGAATTTATGCACTTACAAGAATGATTTTCTGCAAAAAAAAGTGTGACTATTTTTTCCCTTTATGAAGGTTGACAGAAAGAAAATAAAAGGCCTCATGAATACCAACATTAATTTATGACTTTTTATTATAAAATAGGCTGGCAAATGCTTTGTTGCAGTATGTGCCTTGCTGTAATTATTGATGTGCAATACCAGTTGTATTTAAAATAAGGATCAAATCAATGTCAGTGGTAACTCTAATTTAAGCAGCAGCCCCTGGATATTGGCCAATGAATCAAAGATTATACTGATGAATTGGCTTTCAAACTTTCCTATGGTTTTAGTTCTATTTTGCAAAATATTGTTCTATACACTGATCTGATTGGATATTAACCTTAACTTACCGAGTCTATATTTTTTTTCAAGCTGTAATTCAGATAAGCAAAAGAAGTATGATGGAAAAAAATAATAAAGGAATTGTCTGAGAATATTTGGCAAAAATATTAAAAACTTCAATAAGGCTAAATATAAATAGTAGGGTTAAAGAAATTCACATTAGTAAGGAAGAAAGATAAAGGTCTGCCATACAAATGTAAGTGTTCTCAAAAAATTTAATCCCAAATCTATTAATCTTCTGCAGAACCAAGTCTGTTACCAAATGTCAGTATGCAACCAAAAGATTGTGATAATTTTTAATAGTTCAATACCTTGGATTTTCAAATTGTCAAATAGTTAGATCTGTATTCCATTATAGACTGCTGTTTATTAAGGAATAGTACTGAAGTACCAGGGCAGACACCCAGGAGGCTGACCTGGAGAGAGGGGAAATGCGTAGGAAAAAAATGCCGCCATTACATCTACTGATTTGCAAGGACAACATAGCAGCATCCACGAGTTGCCACTGCACCTGTGTCACAGCTGCTCTGGGTGGCTGGTTGTATGGTTACACCGCTACTAAGGAATGTTACATCAATTACATGCACACACACATGCACCTGCATTAAAAACTGCTGCAACAATAGTATACCTATAAAAACGAAAATTAAAGCAAATAGGAAACATTTCAGACTCATACACATTCTTTTAAGATGCCCTGAGGACCATATTGTGTAATGTGTGTTTTCAAGAAGATTTTGCAATAGAAAGCCAGTTTGAGCCAGAGGGATGCCGCAAAATATTAAATGAATCAAAATGTAAAGCAAGTTCAAATTTTAAAGTAACCTATAATTCTGTAATGCAAAACTAATCCAAAACTCTTCTTTCAATGTAGAATCTGGCAGGCCTTATGACAAATTAATTTGCTATCCAAAGTTATAGGGCAGTTCAAAACAAGGAATACTTCAAACCTGGTTGCAAATTGTGTACTGTAAATATGTATATAAAAAAGTGATGGAAATTCTTATTTATAAGATGAAAAAATAACTTCCTGTCTCTTTCAGTCTCTTTAGTATTGCAATTTAAATTTTGTTTTTTGAGCAGGGGATGAGAAAGGGGATGGAGAAAAACAAAAGAATCGGAGCAAACATCTTTCCTCGGTTTATTTTATTTAACTTACCAAGGAGTAGCGGGTGAATAAAGCAACAATATCACATTGACTATTAACTCATTATCCATTAGTAGGTGTAACTTAAATTCGGTTTACCTTTATTCATGGCTTTTAAGCATTGCTTACCATAAGTTGCCTACAGAACGAGTTAGCCAGCAGACAGACCCAGCTGAAAACTTCCACTTGAACACTACATGCCAGGCAGACCTTCATTCGCTACCTTTGTCTAGTTCTTTGGCAACTCGCTGAGAGAACTGCCTCAAAATGGGGGAACCCAGGGATTCCTCGATTCCCAGGAAGCTTACTACAAAGACTTCAGGTACATGCAGATGCTCACTGCACCCACTCTACAATCGTGCAGTTTAAGCAGAGCGATTGTAGATCGGGGGCACTGTTTGCAGACGTTCAGTGGTACCAGGAGCCGTGCTGGGAACCCATTGTAAATAACTCAGGGTGGGGGTAGGGGCAGGCAAGTCCACAGAGCAGGAGTTGGTGCATCTTGGGGGAAGGGGAAGGATTTGGCAGAATAGTGAGGGCTGATGGGTCTGCGGGGGGGGGGGGCTGTTGTCAATCCAGTAGTGGGGGAATTGGAGGACTGAAAACAGTCAGGGTGGGTGGGTAAGATGAATGCAGCCCAGCAGATGGGTTGAGAGGCTAGATTTTCACAATCCCTGGGAAGTGATCTAAATGTGTGCAAACGTTTAGAAGTTCAGGTTAGTCTATTCCAAATCTAAATTAGTTCACTTTCCCAAGGGAACTAATTCATATTGGGATCACCATTTTTTGCCCAATTTAATCTCTTTGAACATCTGTACAAATTGGCACTTAGATCGACCTACCCTAGTTAGGTCAGTCTAAATGCAACATCTGTATGCACCCTTCAATTTGGCGCACACAAAAATTTCAAAATCATCTGCAGTTTTTTATTGATTCACTCTTTTCTGTCTAACTCTAATACCAAGTAAAATAAGCTATATGATATCTTTGTGCAGATGTTCATACATAGTAGGTGATTTTAATACTAATCCACCTCCGCTATTAACCAAATCCTTTCTACTGAGATCTAAATGCAACTTTGTTGTCTATAGACAATGTAAAGAGAGTAACTGTAGAATTGTGCATGTGTAAAAGTCCCATCAAGGCCTAATTTATATCCACTGATTTTCTCTAACCAAAATTAAATGCACTGAGATAGCTTTTTACTGATATTGGCAGCTGTCCAAGGACTTCAAAATAAAATAAAAAGAACGAATGAACACAGGATGCTGTACTGCATTTTAATTTCTAACTGATTTCAAAACAAGAAATGTTTTGTCCTCCACTCAGGTTATTTCAGAATAAGGGTTTGAACATGCAAATTTATGACCATTTCAACCTGTCAAGTTACATGTCTCTTCAATGTCTGCCCCGCCCACTTTTTTTTTAAGCATCTTTATTGCTCTTTTAAACGTTTGAACTTTTATTTTAGTCTTCCTCTCCAGCTGTTGCAAATAGTGCTGCTTTCTCATGTGCCTTATGTATCTTTCACTATTTCTCAAACCTGGTCATGTTCAGATATTTTCACTATTCACTTCTCTTAATTTGCTGTTCTATACTCTGCATATTAGTTATCTACTTCCATTTTAATGTGGTTTTTTTTTTCTTTTGGTAGTTGCTGACTGTTTTTTCTTCTTAACACATGACAACACCTCTAAAGAAAATATCAACTACTCACCATTTTTTTCAAAACACAAGGGAAAGAAATCAAACTAAGGGGGTAAAGAAAAACCATCTACAAGAGATTTTACCCTGAAAAAAGAGACATGTTAGTGTTTCAATTAAGCTTAGTAGGGACTTTCTTATCAAGCTAAAGGTGCTCATTTATCATGCTAAGAGCTGACAGCAAAACCTCCCTTCTATATTCTGAAAAAAACAGAACAAAACAAAACAAAAAACCCAGACCTCCTGGTGGTTTAACTGAGTGCACCAGTGTAACCAACAAGTACATCTACTGGAGTCAAAGGGATTGCAATAGGTAATAGAGGAAACATGCCCTTTAACCATTCTCATGCATTTACTATATCAATATATATTTTCCAAAATTTTCCTGGAAAACTAGGTTGAGGAAGCAAAGTTGTACTTCTTGATATTTTAGCTCTTCTTCTATGAGAAACAGTTTTGTACAATCCCATTTGAACTCTGATGACAACTAAGACTTCTAAGCAATATGTTTAAAGTGATGGTATAATTTGAATGTTTGTTTTGCCCAGAAAGACTCTATTAAGAAATAAGTACTTCAGAAAACAATAAAAAAATGCATGAATAAATATTCAGTAATCAGGAATGACAGATGTTTCTTTTCCTAAAGTGATCTGATTTTGTACTATATACCAACCAACTCTCTCCTTAATCTGAGATTTAACTTTGGCAGGAGAGCTGGGGACCATCCAACAGGTTTACAGGTCTCTGCTGGATCTGTTTTGGTTATTATTTAGAGCAGTGTAGAGGTAAAGAAAATTCCTTAGGGTACCTTATACCAACTGGGGATCAGTCAAGAAAAGCTCAGCCCCCATTACCCCATCTTCACCATTCCTGCTCACTCAGCTACGACTCCTCGATCAAGATGGAAGGCGAAGCTGGTAAAATTGCTGGTATCTTTATGCCAGCCAGTTACAGCCAGAATCCAGTTCTGCTACACCACCACCTCATTAAAGGAAGCAAATCTTATGCAAGAACCTGACCTTATTTTTGAGGGTTGAGTTTTTTGTTAACTTTGATAATTAATTTTCTATTTAATTTTCACTAAGCAATATACTGTCTTCAACATTACATCTTCTGATCAGTCTAGACATCAATCTTAGCCTCTATTCCGGTGTCTCTACCATACAACCTCCTATTGTCTCCAACTTTCCAGAATACTATTATTCACAGCTGTGATGCCCAGTACTGTATGAAAGAACAGGAAGATTCAAGTTATGATTTTTTAAGAAATACATACACATGTATATTTTGGTTAAGTTGTAAGATTTTGTCAGAGAAATAGGGAAAGAAACAATTTGAATATATATTATAACGTCAGAAACCTAGTTACCAGCCATTTATGCTGCCGTGTTTTTGCTGTCAAGTTTTCCTAAATGACAACAGTTTGATTGGTAAATAAAACTTCTTTAATAGCACATCTTTGGCATCTCCATTACAGGGCCTTCAGCTCTTCCTTAGCTTGCTGCCTATTTTTGGTTTGTTTTGTTTCTTTGCCTACTTGTTTGAATACAATTGTATAAAATGGGTAACTGTACCATCCCCTGTAATTATGGAAGCCACTTTTCTTCAGGGAAAACCACAAGCTTTATCATGTGGCTTAAAAATCTAAGGTAGAAACTGATAAATCTTCATTATTTCATATAGAATATTTTAGATTTATTTTATATAAAATAAAAGCACATCAATTGATATAATATGTATATTTCAAAGCCATAGTATATTTTCTCCTGGCAAAGTATTTCAGTATTATCAGTAGGTGGTGATTTTTTTTTATTGACTCTACATAACAATGCTCAATTGTGCTCAATTAAGAAATCTTTTTAGTTGTTTTATTTTCAAATCACTATTTTTCCCAGAAATGCTCAATAACTGAGCTAGGAGCATGAAAATGCTGGGACATTTGACGTAAACATTTTTGCATCTGTAATTATTATACATAAATATCCTACCCACATTTATTCATGAGTACTACTTATTCAATCCACTAAACTTGATACACAAACAATTTCTGGAAATAACTCCGTGTCCTGCCATCATCAAATTGATATTTTTGGTTATCCATTTAGATGTTAATTCACATATATATTCCATTTGAAGAGATGAAACTCTAGAATTGATGGTGAGCAGCATGATGAAATCATGCTTATTTGACATACTGAAATATTAATTGACAATTTAGTGCATCTAGTAACCTATCAATCTCTTCCAGAGTTTATGAAATCCAAATCCAGTCAATTCAAAATCCATACCAAGTTTGGATTAAAAAGCCTCAACTGAGTACGGCTGTTGTACGGATGGCATGTATATTAAGAGAAGACGGTGTTTTGTTTCTTGTGTACTCAACTGCCTGCTAGGCAAGAGTCGAGAAAAGAAAATGCTGCCCAAGACAGTTAATGATGGCTGTGCCTATGTCAGAAAGAAAACCAACAGAAAACACTCCTTCTCTTTACATATTTGTTCTTTATTTAGGCTTTCCATCCTTAATCTTGGACAGAATGAGACCGGTCTTAAAACATCCCAGGTTAAAAAGCATGTTCTATTTCTGGGTCAAGGTGTGCATGTAACAGTTAGTTTTATAGTATGCAAGGCAAATAACAAAGAAGCAGAAAAGGTTCCAGCCAACTCTTAATAGTATAACTTATTCATGATTCCAACACTATAAGTATAAATTAAAGACAAAAAACATAATTTAGAAGCAAAGCAAATTAGTTTCATAAGCATATGGACACAATTAAGCAGAGTAGTCATTGTAGAAGTGATATAATTAAGCAGTATCTCGATGGCAAGATTTTAAACACTAGTAAAAATGTATGTGAAAAAAAAGTTCAATAGTTAGACTTCCTGCAACATCTTATGAACATATTCTATTTTTGGCATAAAAACAAGCTATCTGTTCCTGGTATGCATATACATTGAAAAGCCATCACAAACTGGGTGTGTCTACACATACAATTAATTCAGAGCAATAAACTCTGAAGCAGTGTGAGCCAGAGTAAACTACTCCTTAGCACAGTGTCTACATGTGTGCCTGAAACCACAGCAATTTGAGCTGGGGTGGAACAGCTTATACCACGGCAGCTCAGTCCTGGGCTCCCGGTGGCAGCAGCAGGTGGTGAAGGGGCTAGTTGGGGCATGTGGTTGCTGACAGTTACAAGCTGTCTAGCTAGGCAGCAGGCAGGACTCTGGCTCCCTGCTAGCTGGGCTGACCAAGCACAATTTATGCCCATAGTCAGCACCTACACATGGTTTTATTTACAGTAAGTTATATGTACTATGTTACGGTGGTGTCAGTTAGTTTACTGTGACCTGATACGATCACACATATAGATGGTGACACTTTGGTCCACAGCTAATTAGTCAACTCTGAAGTAAACCCCTTTCCCTCCTGCCTCCTGCCCAGGTCCCTCTGAATGTCCTCAGCTCCCCAAGAGCAAGCACCAGAAGGAGGAACTTCCAATCACCACCCTGAATAACTTGAGCTTCTGGGATAGCAAGAGAAACATAGTGAAGGAAAAGGGAGCAGGGACCCATCCATTACTGCTGCTTGAGCCTGGTACCCAGTGTGGTCACTTTCTGCAACTGGAGTGGTGCAGAAGTGGTCCTGGTGTATCCCCTGCCCTCAAGGCAGC
This sequence comes from Crocodylus porosus, assembly GCF_001723895.1. Classification (NCBI taxonomy): domain Eukaryota; kingdom Metazoa; phylum Chordata; order Crocodylia; family Crocodylidae; genus Crocodylus; species Crocodylus porosus. The sequence continues at coordinate 72,106,992 of NW_017728949.1, forward strand.
TAGGGACATGGGGGCAGTCAGCAGATCATCTCTTTATCACCTGTTCCCTGCTTGATCCCCATAGGTGTTCAGTGCCAGCACAGGGTTCCAGCCATACCTTACACTCCACAGGAGACCCATGTATCAAGGCCCACAGAGAACTGGAGCTTCTGGGAAGTAAACTACACTATGGAAAGTGGGTTTGACTGCACCACTTCACCTCTCCCTGGATCCATCCCCAAATACTGTCATCTTCTCTTTACAGATGGGAAGACTGAAACACTGTGATTAAATGTTTTATTCAAAGGCCCCAAAGTGGGACTGTGATAGATCCAGAATTATATTTTAGGATCCCTAATCCCTGAACATGTACTCATGTATTCCACACTGCCTTCTTTGTATTTACTCTTATAACATGGTTATGCAAAGATCTTTAATTTTGTTATTTAAAGACAAAACACTTTTCTGTAGCTCTACAACATCAACAAATTTATAGTGCAAGTACATTTGGATTTGTTTTTACAGGAAATAAATAGTTAAGATAGCATATTTCTTTTCTGGAAAGCTTCAGTGATACGATTTTCTGTTCTCCATTATATACATACAACTTTTCAAGGTCAGAACTTTGTAACAATACGTTCAGTTTTTTATTGTCTTCATCAGTAGCTGAAAGGACACTAAATGGGTGTTTAGAAAAAAAAAGAATCAATTTATAGCTGAGTATCATTCCAGCACTCTGCATAATTTATTTTTCAGAAGGTGCTATCCAATGTCCTCAGATACATTTAAAACAGTTGAGAAACAAATCTGGGGTGAAATATCCACAATCCTCAACATCAAACTCTCCAAAGGGTGGTTTATTTTTCCATTACCAGGGTGCAGAACCCTACTAAGAGTGAATCCTATCTCATTCCTCTGTTTTCACATAAGAAACAGGATGATGAAACAAAAGGAGAACAGAAGGCAACAATGTACATTTCTCAATCAAACGGAAGAGGAGAATGAATGTTGTGGCCTGCCCCTTGTCTTTCCGTATCCTTCTAGTGAACTATGTTTTCCTTTAGGATTCTGCTATGCCTTAATTAGGTGGTAATTCACTGAGAATAAGGTTTAATCATTGTTCAAAGTTTTATCCTTTACTACATGTGTTATAATGGCATTCCTATTTGAAAAAAGTGCCCTTAATTTTGCAGCCACACTTTAGCTCCATTAGCTACTCTGCATAACAGAGTAGGAGGATACTTCGTTTTTGCTGCATATTTACTTCATCTTATTTTAAGGATATGTAACTCATCTCTGTCTCTCTTCTTTCAGCTTTTTCTCCGCAGATTTAGTGACTGCATTCTACAAGGATTTACATTGTGGTTAAAAAACAATATATGGGACTGCTGTTACAACATACCCCAGTTTTCATTTGAGTCCTTAATATCTGCCCAAGGGCTTAATAACTACATAAAGGCTAGTTTAGCCGTAGCTGAGGTTAACAAAACTATTAGCTTTATTTTGGAAGGACAATACAGTGTTTCTCTGATGGAACAAAACTCAGAAGAATCAAGTGTGTCATCATGATTATGACAGATAACGCTGACTTTGCAGTCAATACATAGAAGCTTAAGACATGTTCATCATGTCATCTGATCATGGATAAAAGCAGGTAGAATCAAGTCAAGAGTACTTGACGTGATGTTGTTCTCTACATAGATTATGAGGTCAAATCAGAATTATGTTGGTTAACATAAGTCTTTACAGAAAACATATTTTGCAGTAAAAATGAGTGATTCTTGAATGGCACAGTAGTCATAAAATACATATCCTGCTGACTGGGAAAGCTTTATTTTAGCTATTTTCTGAGCCAATTCTGCCTGTGAGAGAGCTTGTATATATTCCTAAATCATTAATAACATTTATTAAAAGATGTTTACAGAAGGAATATTTCATAGCTTGACTTGATTTTATAAATGTTTCCTCCGTCTACTAATGTGCTTAGCAAAAATTGTAAGTATAATCACAGACTGAATAGAGACTTCCAGTACTGTACATATTTTTCATCTAAATTCAGCAATTCTTTAGGAGGCTTATTATGTCAAAATAACTGTGGTAGTATCATTTATTTCTTTCTGGAAATGTATTACCTTATATATCAGGGAAATTAATTAGAGCCAAAAACATTGTTTTGTTGGCATTGTTTTTAAATTGTACACAACCCTTATATTGGCATGGTGAATTGTCCCTGTGAAAAGTGATGATTCTTTCAGAGCAAGGCACCTGAAATCTTTATTTAACAAAAGAGTAAGCCCTGGAGGGACAACAGTTCCGTATGTCAATGTAATATATTTTTCAAAATATGCCGTATTTCATGGGGTAGAAAGTGAATTTCAAGAATATTTCTTAATGTTTAAAACCCATTCAAATAATGTAACCTTACTGACCAAGGTTTCCTGCTACTTTACTCCTACAGCATATGTAACAATTTAGACCACATAAGTGGCCATCATAACCAACAAAAAATACCTTTACTGGGGAAACTACAGGCTACATTTTAAATCCTTGCATATATTGACTTTTTCACTTACGAATTGCCAGTGGCTACAAGCATGCCATAATGACATTGTTTCCATAGTTACTAATGTATTTCAATTTTTTAAAAATGAAATTATTTAGAAGTACTTTTCATATTACTGTATTTAAAACTGTTTTGTAGAAAACATCCTGTCTCATACAGAATTCCATTTGTGGAAAGTCCTGTGTACTCCTAAGTAATTAAAAGACACTTGAATAAAACACCCATGAAATAAATGCTTTTCCTTTTATTTTCCTATGGCTACCTAATTTCTATGGAGAAAAGCACCATTTCTGTTTAGCATCACTGCCATCAAGCTCATACATAAAACAAAACCAGGGAACATCAGTGAGTCTCAGGCAGCCAGAGGGAAAGATGAGGAGTAAGCTGCCATTCTAGGTTCCCTGAAAGACTGGTGGATCTTCTTGTCTATTTACCCTCTCATGAAATGCAGGAACAGAAACCTCTTGGATGAAAATTACACTTATGAGCTTCCCCCAATCCATAAATAAACAATGAATACATGGAAGAGGAACAGCAGCTCAGTACCCACAAAACAATCTCTTTTTTCCTTCTGTTCAGAAATCTGCATCAGTCTGCCAATCTCAAGGTGGTTGCAGAGGAAAGAATAGACTGAAGCAAATGCCCCAAGTCTAAAAGCTGTAATGTAATTTTCCTGATAATGAATTTACATTTAAATTTACAGTTACATGTATGTAAACTGTGGAAGTCTGAATATGTTTCTCCAATTTGTTCCTAATTTGTCCTCTTTAAAAAACAAAACAAAACAAAACAACAACAACATGATACATGATTTAGCCTCTCTAAAACAGGGTGGTGCATTTACCTTGAGGATTCCACCCTGCCCATCTTGCAACAGACTCACTTGACTCTGAGGATCCATATAAAGACAGAGAGTCAATATATCTCCATACCTCCCCTTCCATGAATATGGGGCACCTGCCTTCTCACATGATGGTTTGATCTGGAGGGAATGCTCTAAAGAGAACATCGCTGTGACTCTTATGCTTTTATCACAAGCATATGATAGAATTTTCTTCATTTTCTTCTTTGTGGGCATAACCCTGTCATATCATTCCACAGAATATATCCAAACAAATAATTTAAGCCAAATTTAATTAACAAAACATTTAAAATTTGCTGAAATAATGACACTTAAATGACAATAATTTAATGTTCTGCAGTATCTCCTATTCATCTTTTATTTTGGAAGAAGCGTTTATGCATTTTTTTTTTTTTTTACCTTTTCCATCTCATATATTTTTCTATTGTGAATAGGATTAGACAAATAAAATACCTGAAATCTGCATAGGATTTAAAGGATTTTAAGCTTTCAACTGCCATTTAAGTCAACTGTAGCCAAGAAGTTAAAATCACATCTTAAGTGTTGTATCAAATAATTGAAGACGCTTCAGATCTCTCCTATAGAGCTGTTGTCTTCTGTTATCAACCCATGACAGTTGACAGTCTTCCACATCACCTCATTACATGAGATTTTAAAATGGGCCCACTACTACTCAACCTAAAATGAAGTCTGAACTCAAGACTTAGGTCAGAGTGTCCCATCACTAGTCACTGCTGCATGAGGGGTATTTTAAAATATGTGACATGGGGCAACTGTTCTTTCTTCAGCTTTTACAAGACTGATTCCAACCTTGAAAGTGTCGAAGACATGTTACATAATAAACTAAACTATTCTAAAGCAGCATGAAGGCAACATTTCAAAGGATGACCATTTGCTCACTACTTAAATTACTCTGTTGCTTTTAGTCTATCACTCAAGACTAGGTGTTCCATTTCCCTATTTTTAGTGTTTAAAGTTAGGACTAGTTGCTGAAGGTCCTTTGTGCTTGTGGAGGTGGAGGGAAGAGAGGGAGACAGATACTTTTCTCTCTCCCTCTCTTGAACCCACTAGGATGATGCTTTCCTGTAGCATTTTGAATGTAATGTGTGTAACCAGTTGGAACCAGGGGGCAGTCTGCAGAGCTGTGATGACTGTTAATTTGAATTACAACTCTTAGAAATCCATTGGGGCTAGAGGGAAAGGGGAAAAGGAAAAGATAGCTTGAGTCTGTAATAAGGAGAGAGAGCAGACTTCACATGGAACCTAGTCAGTCCTACCCAGAGGAGTGCACAGGGGTGCTAGAGATCCCATTGGCTTGGTTAACCAGGACTGTGGACTGAAGAAGCTGGACTCAGACTTGCGAGCACCTGGTTGAGCACTCTAGTGACTAAAGGCTTCTTTGGGAATACCTCAGGAGGTGTGTATGTGTGGAAGGGGTGGAATTAAGTTGCTGAGTATAGGTTACCACTGTGTCGGTGTTTCTTTACCTTCTACCTGTTGTCTCCCTTTGGCCCTCTGTATTGTGACCTATGATTTCTATATAAAAATGGGAACTCCTCCTTGTTTCTCATGCCACTTTCTGGGGCTACAGGGTTGACATACTCTTTAATACTTATTCTTCCAGCCAACCACTGGCTAATTTGCAGTTTAAGTCACAATATTCTTCAGTTTGATGGCTGGGTGGATAGTTTTAAGAGTGTTATGTATAAGTTATTACATTGGCCTGGGTATTGCAAGAGGGAACAGAAAATCAGTAGGCTAAGATGGCTTTCTGAAAAAACAAGCTTTATCATTTTATAATTTTAACTCCTTAGTCTTTTGAGAATAACACATGGTACCAGGAGTGAGGTGCAATGAAAAACAGCAGAGAAATGGAAAACAATTAAACAGAGCTTTACTTTATATATGAGAACCAGTGGAGCTACAGAGAAGTGAGATCCACTCAAGGTAGCTATTTTTTTTTTTAATATAGCAGACCCAGAAGGCCTCCCTCTTTATAATAGCCTACAACGGTTGGAAGCAGAACAGAAAATCTATGGCACAGTAATAAAAAAAGTTTGAGGAATATTGTACACCCAAACAAAATGAAACCTTTGAACAGTATAATTTCCAATGAGGGAGCAGAAAGAGAGTGAGACAGTAGAGGAGTTTATCAAAGACCTCAGACTGCTGAGCCAGATAAGCAACTTTGGAGACCTAAAAGAGTCCAATATCAAACACCAAATAGTATTAGGTGTAAGTGATACAAGCCTCAGGAAAGGACTGCTACAGGATCCTGAGCTTAATTTGGAAAAGGCAGTTAGAATGTACCAAGATGCTGAGATAACAGATGCCAGACTACAGGAGCTGGAAGGAAAAAAAACAGAACAAGCTAAACTAGACAGGATTACAAGACTGCAAAAACCTAAGGCAGCACACAAATAATACAGAAAGGAGGACCTCACTATGAAGAAGGCAAGTAGAGGCCAAAGAGAACTGCTTGAAGAAATAATGGTCAGCTGCAGATGCTGTAGGGGTTACAACAAACCTATGTAATGCCCTGCATTTGGTAACAAATGTAAGAAATGTAAATGATTCAATCACTTGGCAAGAGTTTGCAGAAAGGAACAGTATTCACCACATAGCAGGTGCATGCTCTATGCAACAAGGAAGAGGAAGGATTTTTCATTGGCACAATGTAAGAAGAAGTTCATTCTTCTGAGGATTAGACAATCACCTTGGACACCAATAGAATAAGGGTAACTTTTAAATTAGATTTGGGGGCACAAGTCCAGAGTATTTTATTTAAAAAATAAAAACTAAATCTGAGTACTATGAAAATTAGAAAGGGAAACTTAGAGCATACAATGGGAATGTGATTGCAACCAAGGGTGTTTCCGCACTGCATGTTAGACACAAGGGTAATACAGTAAAAGTTCAGTTTGTAACAGGCCCAGGAAAACTAGTGAAAATTATTGTGAACATGTAAAATTAGGTTTTATTAAGAGAATTGGAGGCCATTGACAGACTAGAAAGCAAGAATACAGAAAAGTTTTATGATGCGTTTTAAGGAATAGGGAAACTGCCAACTGAGTACAAGATAGAATTAAGAGAACCAAATACTACCACCATACATTCTCTAAAAAATGTTCCTTTTGTACTAAGTGAGAAACTGAAAAAGGAATTAGATAGATTAGTTAACATGGACATACTATAAAAGGTAGAGCAACCAACTGCTTGGGTTTATTCACTGGTCATAACAGAAAAAAAAAAAAGGATGAATCCTTGAGATTGTGTCTGAATCCTAAGTAAATAAACAGGTACATCAAAAAGGAGCACTTCCCCATTCCCACCAGGGAAGAGATTTTTGGCAACATGGCAGAAACTAAATATTTATCCACTTTGGATGCCTCTTCTAGGTTATGGCAAGTTCCCCTAGAAAAGAATAGCACTAATTTATGTACCTTCAACATGCCTTGTGGAAGGTATTGCTTTCATGCTTTCATTTTTGGACTGTGTTCTGCATCTGAAGTATTTCATGGAAAGGTGCAACATGTTTTTGAAGGTCTTGAAGAAACTATGGTTTATATTGATGATGTATTAGTCTGGGGAAATACTATGGAAGAACATTACTTGAGGCTAAGAAAGGCACTAGAAAACTTGCAGAGCAGGTCTAAAAACAAAAATGCAAATTCAGGGTCAAAGAAATAATTTATCAGGGAGAAAAGCTCTCTGAGAAAAGGGTGCAAATCAACCCTGCAAGGTTTAAAGCCATTACAAACATGCCACCCCTTACAGATAAGGAAGGAGTGAAAAGATTACTGGGAATGATCAATTTTGTAGGGAAATATCTACTTAGTTTAGCCGGGGTGACCAAACACCTTAGATCACTCCTACAAGAGAATGCTCAGTGGATATGGGAACATGAACATGAAGCTGAATTTAAAAACTTGAAGGAAAAAAATAACAAAGGCTACAGTACTAAGATAGACCAATTAAAATAGATCCTAAGTTATGTCTAAGTTGTTACACTGCCCCAGGGATTGTAGAAGGGAACAGCAGATCAGTAGGCTAAGAAACTCTCTGAATAAACAAGCGTTATTGTTCTATAAGTTTAACTCCTTGGTCTTTTGAGAATAACACTATGGCCAAATCTTCCCTTCAGGCCTAAATCATTAATCTTCCTTGCAGCCTGTGATAGAGCAAAGCAAGAACCTGTATGTCTAGCAGCTCACCCCTTTCCAGAAATCCTAATTCTCTTCTGCTTGTAAGGCCTGTGGTCTTGAGCATCTTGGACAGTTTTCTACCAGGCCATTACTGAGCTCTGTCAGGGAAGTTCTCAACCTCTCTGGTAGGTAGTCTCTTCAAGCTTGGCTAGAGTTTTATTTTAATTTTGAACACTTTCCAGGCACCAGTTTCCAGATTTCTCACCAGAATCACTTCATGGTTATGAGGTGAAGTCTATAACACCTCTTATTTAAAGTTAGTGGGAACATCATTCCTGTAAGCAAAGCCTGCCCCATTCCACCAAAAAGGAAGAGAGGTCATTCATGTGCTCCCTCGCAACCAAATCTTCCATGACAGTTTCAAGATGAGATACAACCAAGTGATCCCAAGGTTAATCCTTTTCATCTTTTTCACAGGGTGTAGTTATCACTAGCCAGCAGTCACTCATGAGGTAATACTCAGAAGGCTTGAGGCCCACTTGAAAGCAAATGTTTTATCATGCCATAGGTATGCTTTTGAGAAGGAGAGCTTAAAACTCACGAGAAATTCTTTTTCTTCACGTTCTTGGGGCCCCATTGCCCCTATGGCCACCACTAATGACTTCACTTGGAAAATTAAATGCTGTTAAAATTGAGAAGCAATAGCTCCAGCTAACCGCACAAGGCTGGAAGGCATCCTGATTCTTAGGAGCTCACCATGTATCTGGAGGTGTACAGGCGTTGGTTACTTCTGTGAGGAATGCATAACAAACGGTAAACCTAAACATGATGCTATGTCACCATAGCAACACACTACGGTGACGTAGCATACATGGGCACAAACTGTGACGCTGCTGCTACGTCACCATAGCAACATGCTCCCTTGGTATAGTGCACTGCTATGGCAACATAGCAGCTGAAATTAACCTTGTGCTGCTGGCACGGCCCAATACAGACTGTTACTGCGCTGTCACGTAAATGAAGATGCAGTAACAACAGTGCCATAGGGGCAGGTATAAACGCACCCAAAGTTACACATTTTCTAAAGTGCCCTGAAATGCCAAGAAAGAGGTAGACGTAGGCTCATTTTGCAAAATCTGCACTTTGGGGACTATGTGGTCTAATTTCGCCATACCCCAGACAACATCTTATGTGACATATATTTCTTTTCCCAATGGCTTCTTCAAGTGTCTAGTTTTTATGCCATATTTTTCTCTAGTGGCACTTAATTAGGAAACAATGGAAAGTTAACTCTCCAAAGGCAGTGGCTTGTGGTGGTTATGGGATGAGTTATGTAAATCCTACTGCAGTGCTATACAAGTGGCCACCCGACACACATTGCACTTCTGTTACAAACAGACCTCTAATGCGGGAAAGGATAGAGTCCAAAGAGCATTGCATTATTTTATCATAATCTATAAGGCCTGGGTTCACATTTCGTAGTGGTTAGACTATGGATTAATGGAGATCAGCATTTGGATTTGGACCTTCATAATATTCTAGAACTGTTATGCCCAGTGGTTCAGAAAGGGACGAAAAGGAAGTCTTGTTCCCATCTTTTGTCACTGATTAATAGTGCGACCTTGGGGCAAGATTATTACCACTTTGTCACCCTTTGCTTCTCGTTACAATTTGTTTAACAACACCTATTATAACAGTCTTCCAAAATTTAATTAATTAGGTTTGTACAGTGTTTTGAACTCTTCAGTTGAAAGGTTCTACATAAATGTTATTTAACTTTAAGTTCATTATAACTCTCAGGCTAATGATCAGTAGAAAAGTCATAATCTCAACATTGCTATATGATGGTCTAAATGTTAATCGTTTAGAAGATTAGAACCATTATCATCAAGCCTTGGTTTTTATTTCATTGTGAATTTTACACGAGCTGAGAAAGATAAGAAGAAATTATCTCTATTCTTTAAAAAAAAACAAAAAAACCTCTGTACGTTATCAAATTCTGACATCTCAACTCTTTCCATGAACAAACCAAGACTACCTGCTGACTTCCATATACTACAGTAATGCCATTCCAGACAGATTCATGTCACGAAAGCCTCTGTTTTAGAATACCTCAGTGACAGTGAATCACCATCTTGATGTCAGTCTATAATTTCTGCTGCTGGGAATGACTTAGCATTGACTTGAGAAAGACAAAAGAAATCAAAACATCTGTCTAACCTTAAATTGACAAATATTTCATATTTGTGGATACCCCCATTTTCAAAGGAGATGCTGAAACAGATTCTGACAGTTTGACATAAAGGCAGAGCTTATGTTTAGCTATTCGAAATGCTGGAAAAGTACATGTGCACAGTGACCCACATTGCTGGAAACCATCTTTTAATACTCTACAGAGCCACAGAAAATATATCTTAAAGCAAAAATCTGGCACAGGATACCTCCATCTCTAATTTTTATGATTCTGCTTTGATTCTGAAGTCTTAAGTGGTGAAGAATTGTCCGTTTTTTTGTACAAAACAATGATTATGGAAGTTTCATTAACAAGTCCACAGTCAGGGCTGCACTGTGATTTGCACCTAAAAAGGATTAAAATAATCTCTCACATACATTTCCATGGCTAAATTTAATTTCCAAATCTCACAGAATAATTCCTTACATAATTTTTTTTTTTCATATTTGTTAAGCAAAGATACTAATCTTTAAAAGGAAAGTTTTGCAGCCTTTGTTTTTAAATACTTAATGAGACCCACTTTCTCTGTCTTCATAAGTTTTGTCACCCAACCTTCACACATACATCCATACACATTCACATGATGTTGCAGACATAAACCACAATTTAAATTTTATGTTGTAAACAATTACCCCTTTCTTTTCTATAACAGAGCACTCAAAATAAAACCGACAGAGCCACTCAGATAGTTCCCATATCCAGTGGTGTATCTGTATCTCCATTTGCCTCACACACCTACCCCATTTGTCACCTTGGCTCTTGGCTAAAATCCTACCTAACATTTAACTCTTCTTAAGATTTCATACACATTAGGGCTGAAAGGGACCTGAAAGATCATCAAGTCCAGCCCCACATCCCCGGGGCAGGAAGCCAGCTAGGGTCAAAGGATCCCAGTAAGATAAGCATCCAAACATTTCTTGAATGAGTCCAGAGTATGTGCTTGCACCACTTCTGGAGGAAGTCTATTCCAGGTCTTGGGGGGCACAGACCATAAAGATTTTTTTTTCTTCTGTCCAGCCTAAGACAGTCTTGTAGGAGTTTATGACCATTGGTCCTTGTTTTTCCTTGGGGCGCTCTGATGAACAGACTTCTCCCAGATCCAGATATATACCCCTTAGGTACTTATAAGCAACCCCATGTCTCTCTCCCAACTTCTGTCTCACCCTCCCAAAACAGCTGAGGGCCCCAAGTATCTGTATTTTGACATGGTTAAGCTGCAAGATCAACAGAAGCATGAAGGAGATTTTCTTGAGAATTTGAGCCATCCAAGCACCCCGTTAGGTAGAATGATGTGCAGCAAAACCAATGTCAAGATTCTCCTAATGTGAATATACAGCAATACATATGAAAAATAAAAACAAAGCAGACAAGGAAGAACCCCAATAAGAACAACAAAATTAAACATGAACAAGACACACCACTGCACACATTTCTTCCTCCATGGAGAGAAACACAAAAGAATGAACATGGGACAGATGTTCATCATATCATAATGCAATACCGGAAAACCCAAAACTGCAGCGACAAATGCAGTAAAAGAACTATGTAGGATAGATTGCCACAAGTTGGCAGTCAGGTTGATATTGACTTAACTTGTGATTTTTTAATTGATTAGACTGATAGAATATGTACCTGATCTAACCGAACTTTGATTTAGGAAGGTATTATTGTTTTTGGCTTAGCGCAGGTTTCTGTTCTGTTCCATTCGGTTTCTGAATAATGCAACTGAAAGATGTCAGTGACAGCTCAGGCCTCAGAAATAACTGTGAATGGACCTGAACAAAATCAAGTGTAGGATCAGGACTAATATATTCACAATGAAGTAAAAATGCTCCTGTATAATTATCAGGTTTCAGGGTCAGAAACATAAATCACTGCAATCCTGCAAAGTTGCAAGATGGGACAATGAAAAGGTAATGGTAAAGAATTGATAGCCCAAGAAAAAGATGCTGCTTTATCTGGTGAAAAGTATGGATGAATGGTATCAATAAGTATTTTTTCTAATGATTTCACTTGCCCAGAAATTCCTGAAATTCCTACTGTTTAAGATATATACCAAACTTAAGAGGTGACATTGCAGAGACTGTGCCATTCATTTTTTTTAAACTTTCCTACATGAGGACATTGTTAGAAAGTCAGAATGTCGTGAGCATAAATTGTCAATGCTGTGCCTCAAACCCTCTATGATCATTCTCCTCAAAAAATGTGATAATGTAATGGGAAGGGGACACTATTGGAGGGAACATATTGCATTAGCAATATATCCAACTACATAAAAATAATTGGGCCAGTCAATGAATACTCACATCCACCACACGGTCATTACCAGAACTGATAGTAGATCTCCAAGCCAAATGAAAGTGCTATTGTTAAACCCTTCAGAGGTGTTATGTCAGGTTACATTGTACCATATCTTGTTAAGGAATATCATGTCAAAAGCCGACGAAACAACAGGATATGATTTAACTTTGCTGGTGTTAATGCAGTAGAGATCCACCATAAAATCCAAATAGGCTAGTCTGCTCACAAGGAAGTTATTCCAAAATAGGGTGCAGGAGCTTATAAAATCAGATATTAATTTAGGTTTTCTAAACAGATAACACCCCCCCTTTTTTTTTACTGAAAACCACAACAGACAGACAGAGCTGACCAGAGGATGGCAATTCTGTTATGTTTTCAAAATGTTTTTGTTTCGTTTGGAATTAAAACAAAGTCTTTTGAATTTCCTCACAAAAGTGGTTGTGTGAAAATATCTATTTTTTTCAGCTCTAACCTGAGCTTTTCAATTTGGGGACTGTGCCTTCATTAGTAAGGAGCCTGGTTAAAGCCATCACACATTTGAGTTCAAGTCCCTGGTCTACCATATTGAAAGCAGAATTTTTCAGCCAAGGCTGCTCTGAATCAAGCAGAATAGGGGTTTTAATATGGCTCACCGAGGGTGCTTGTACATTTGCTGGGGGCTTAGTTCTCCCTAAATTGAAATGGTGGGGTTTTAATTGTGTCAATTAAAAACCCATCATTTCAATTTTAGGGCTTCCATCACTGCGATGGAACCGTGATGGCCCCGTCAGGTCATGCCCCCACCCCCTGCCGCAGGCAAGCTCCACTGAAGGAAAAATAACAGTGCAGGGCCTGCCCTTTTTTTTTCATCCTTGGAGCCCTCCCGCCTCTCCCAAAGCAGGGTGGGGGGAGCTGCTGGTAGTCTTGGAGCTGCAGTGGGGTGGGGGGGGTGCTTGCCTCCATGGTGGTGGCAGCCTGGGGCAGCACCCACCTGCTAGCACCCCACTTGAGCTGTCCTGGGGGGCACCACTGCCATGGAGGGAAGCACTGGGCCTCCCCACAGCTCAGAAGCTGCATGTGTAGGCAAGCTCCCCTGAGGGAGAAAAAAAGAAAAAAAAAATAGGTGAGGGGTCTGATTCTTCCTTTCTCCCGGAGCCTGCCTGTGTCACCCATGGGCAAGGGATGAACAGCCAGTGGGCCATGCAGCCCCTGAGCTGCAGAGGGCCTTGGTGCTTCCCTCTGGTGGGGGCAGCGCCCCCCTGAGCCCCTCCAGGTAGGTTGCCAGTGGGTGGGTGCCACCCATGGGGTGCTGCTGCTGTGGAGGGAAGCACTGGAGGCCCCTGTAGCACAGAAGCTACTCGGTCTGCTGGGTGATACCTCCCCCTCCCCGCTTGGCCACAGGAGATGTGGGTTGGCTCCACTGGGGGGGTGAACCCCGGGTCCCTCTCTGCTTCCCTGCCCCCAGGCAGAGCCTGCAGGTGGAAGCTGCCACTGGGTTGCACAGACCCTGAGCCGCAGGGGGCCCAGTGCTTCCCTCCACAGTGGTGGTGCCCCCCCCCGGCCACCCAGGTGGGGTGCTAGCTGAGCAGAGGCTGCCCCGGCTGGCAGGGAGCCCCCAACCTGATATAACACTGCACAGGGCGCTGGAAGCCTAGAAGTGCTTGGGAAGCTTGGACTTGGCAAGCTTCAAGCTCCCTGTGTGCCATCCCCACTGCCTTCTCACCACCTAAAACTGCCCAGAAATGGTCCAGCTTGCCCCTGGGGCATTGTGGTAAAGTGGCAGGAGGACTGCTAGGTGTGCTGGCAGCTGGAGAGGGTGACAGGGGTGGTGCATGTGGTGCTGGAAGTCCACCAAACCTGAGCTTCCCTGAACAAGCCTGGGCTTCCAGTGCCCCATGCATCATCCCTGATGCCATCTCCAGATGCATCACTGTAATTTGTATGTTAGCTTGCAACATAACATTGGATGTGTTTTACTTTGCTACATAAAAAGTCAGTTAAATCAAAATACGCCACTGCATGGAAATACTGTGATGAAACTTAATCACAATATGCTGCCATTTGTGACACTGTGACAAATTGCTAAAAAGGGCAATTAAACCGTTAAAAGGGTCAATTTCATCATGTGTACAAGGGCCCCTCTTCAAGGGTACAAAGGCCCCAACATTGCAAACCTATTGAGTTTCTTTCTCCCTCTTTCCACACTTCTTACTTAATCAGCACTTTATTCAAACTATTTCATTTCCATTTCAACAAAAGCAAAATCAGCTGTATAGGTGCAGCTTTCCAGCACTGTCCAAACCACCTATAACGCAAGTCAGACTGATCCTATGAGTTTTCTGGTCTCATAAAACTAATGGGACTTCTTGCTTTGGTCTGGGTGAACCACACCACTTCTCTAACAGTATTTTAGCATTTTCTCCAGTGCAAGTTGTATGCCCAAAATACAGGTGTGGGGATTTTTTTTTGTTTTGTTTTTTCAATAAAAGTACATGGCCTTTTACATACATTAAAGCACTTTTTTTTCTGGTTTAATTCAAACAGACTACAGCTTGGGAAGATTTCTGTTAATTATCTGTCCTGATGTACAAAGCAATAAAACTTTATCTGACTTGATGGATTCATTTATGGCTAGCATGAAGAGAACAAAAATAGCTTTCTATCTTTTATTTAATTTAAAAGGACTTCAAGGCCATGCACCATGTGTGTGGATATTCAAGCACATACACATATCTAAAAAAGAAATAAAAATTTTTAGGATTGAATTTAATTCACCTGTTGATAGAAGAACATGGCTACAAATGATCATACTGGCCTGGTTTTATCTCAGAGCCTTCAGAGATAGATTTGCATTCATAGATTTTTTTTTCCTTTAAGCAAACTGATCCCTGAAGCCACAAGCAGGCATTAATTTGGATCAATTTCAAACTAATTCCAATATTCATACCACAGCTCAATTATTTAATCATAAAGTCATACTAGAGACATGATTGAAGAGTCCATGTTTTTTTGCTGAAAGTCCTTAAGATTTGGATCACAATGGAAAATAACTCCCCTCCCACCCAACTCCCCCTAAAAAAAAATGAGGCCCATTAACATTTCTTTAAACTTAACCCAACAACTTTAAAAAAAGCAACACAGTGTATTTACAGACAGTTAATGTAGACGGAGTTAATACAGCTTTACACTTTGTATCAAATTGTTTTCTTCCCCTTGTAGTTGCCAAACCATATGGCATACAAACATGATTCATCTTCCATGAGGTGAAGCACTGTGGTTGAATCTCCTTCCTGTGGTTGTTCTCCATGTTCCTGGAAGTGGTTGGACCATCCCTCAAGCTTTTCATTCTCTTTACTTAATCGCTTACAACAACAACAAAAAGAAAACTTCTACTAACAAAATTTACTTTCCATTATATGGCATGGCAGGATTCTTTTCCTTTACAATTTATATGCCAAATGGAATCAAAATATTTTCTGCTTGCAAGTCTTCTTTTATTCAAAAAACTTCTTTTGACCAAATGTCTTGACTCGGGCCATTTGTCCTGCTAATTCTGTCATTTTTCTTTTTCTTTTTTATGTCTTCTGTCTTTTCACTCTCTCACCTACCACAATCAATTTCAGTGTTGCTTCTCTTAGGGTTTCTCAGGTAACACAGCTTGTTACTCTGGGGTACTTTCGCATTCACTGCATGTGACTAGCCTAAACTTAATATGCATTAGCCTAATGTGCTTAAAGGCAATTTAGGCACATGCCTACCTGTGCATATGCTAGCTAAGGCGTATTACTGTGGGTGGGTGGACTGATTTAGGATTAAACTTAGTGCCAAGTCAGCAGAGACACCACGTTAATGTGCATTAGTGTGTCTACATGTTCACTAATGTGATTTATCTATTTGCATATAAATTTGATACTTGCTTTATGCAGGTATCAAATTCAAGTTGAAATAGCCTAAAATTGCCATTGTTAAGGCACATTAAGGGCACTCAAGTGTAGACATGCCAACTCATATTAAATGTGCATATGTAGACATGCCCACTCTCTCCAGCTTGATGCCTCATTTCAACTCTTACTTCAGACATCAGTAATACAGAAGCTATGCACCCTCTTATTAATTTTTTTCTGGGAGTGCTTTCCTGATTCTTTATCTGTCAGCAGATTTCACTTAACAATATTAAGAGAGAGATGCACAGAAGGTCTGGCCTTGACATAGTTACTCAGATCTCAGTCAGACAAAATCTCCAGTGGAAATTTTTGCTGAAATAACACCCTGATCAAGCAAAGTATTTAAGCATGTGTATAGCTGTAAGTATTTTGCTGGATTGGAGCCTTAATGGCCTCAATTGTGTAGTTATTGATCGTGGTGAGGATGACAGCTGGAGAGGCATGTGTGCACAAATCTACCTCGACAAAAAAAAAAGCTGTCGCATCAGAGTGCATGCAACTTGAATGGGGTTCAGGGAACAAGCAAGCTCTTGCCTGATTTCTCAGCATATATATCACACAAATGAAAAAAAATGTTTGTAATAAGTATTAAAAATGAATTGTTACAAAACCAGAAGGGACCCCTGTAACCATCTAGCCTGACTGTCTATAGAACAGGACACAGGGCATTGTTAATACTTCTTTGATCTAATGCAGGGGTGTCATATTCAAATGAGTTTCTAGGCCAGAGAAGGCTTCTCTTGAGCCAGGCATCCCAAAATGTTGGCCTGGTAAAAACCATGAGGATGACGTAATCATGGTCCAACAGCCTAGTGTAGTGATTCTTAAGCAGGGTGCTGTAACACAGAGGGATGCTTTGAGATTCTTTCAAGGGTACCAAGGAGTACTACACAATGTTATCAATATTACGTGGACACATCTGATTCACCAGGTAAACCCAGAGATTTCAAATAGGAATCTATAGTATTAAAAATCTTCGAACTTGTTGTGGTCTTTCTGAAGTCTCTGAAACAGAAGAACTGCTTTACTGTTTTTCTACAGTCAAAAAAAGAGTGAAACCAAAAGCTAGTATTTTCCAAGGGTGCTTCAAGTCTAACAAGGAGTGCTTCAAATCTAAAAAAGGTTGAGAACTACTGGCTTAATGGCTAGGGCACTGACGTACAAAACAGGGGACTTGGGTTCCAAAGCTGAAGGGGGTGCTGGATAACCACTGGAGGAAGAAGTGGTTAGAGCACTTTGCTGGGAAGTTGGACAGATAAAGGTCTAAAACTATAACCTGGGTTTCCCACTTGCTGAGCGAGTACCCTACCCACTAGTCAGGGACAATGTCATGACCTTTGCTCCCCCCAGGACAGTGCTTAGGGAGCAGTATATCTTTGGGCAGAGTGTACCCTAGTACACATCCTCAGTAGCTGCTGGAATGTTTATATGTTCAGACAGTGCATGGAATAAGATGGTAAACTATGCATAAGTACTAAAATTGGCAGTTAAGAAACTAGGTAACTGCCATTTGACTGTAAAAAAGGATTTTGTCCCTAGATATTTTCACTATAAGGCATACTTTCCAAACCCTTAACATTTCTGTTGGCTCTTTTCTGAATGTTCTCCAGTTTGCCAATATCGTTCTTGAGTTGTGGACACCAGATCTCAATGGGGTATCCCAATTTCAGCATCCCAGTATCTCAGAATATCTCACTGGTCATCCAGAAGTAAATCCAGAAGTTAGGTGTTCCCTATTTGCATGTCACGTGTACCAAAAGTGGATGACATATGGCAGACTGGGGGGGAAACAAGGGACACATCCACACATGCTGATTTAAGGGGCATTAGCTATTTTTAAGGTGCATTAAGTGTGAGGGTCTACATGAGTTCACCCCTAATGTGCCTTAAAAACGGTGATTTTAGGCTATATAATTTGGGGGCCAATAGCTAAAGTGCCTTGATGCACATGTAGATGCACTAAGGTGCATTAACGTGGTGTATTTCGACTGCCTTGGGACTAACTCTAGTGCCAAGTGAGTCTGTACAATGTGTTAATGTGCCTTAGCACATGCACATGTAGACACATGCCTTAATAACCTTAATGCACATTAGGTAAATGCACATTAAGTTTAGGCACATGTAAAAGCATGTGTAAACATGCCCAGGGAGAACAGTGGCAAATTGTGCAAGGAGTAGAAAGCAGAGCAGATCAGCCAGGGAATACAGGGCAGGGAATAGATAGCAGAATACCAGATAAGAGAAAGGTAGCAGTCAGGGAGGGTACAGGACTTATTTGTCAAAAAAATTGTCCCCTACTGGGTTAACTCTTTGCCTACAGTCTTACACTGGGAGATCATGCTTAATTTATTATCCACCATCATCCCCAAACTTTTTTCTAATACAGTCTACCATCCTGTAAGGATCATCTTTGTTCTTTAGTCCTAGAAATATCGTTTTCACATCTGACTTTATTAAAAATGAATTTTATTTCCCCTGTACGCAACTAACGAAATTGGGCCATGTCAGACATTCACCTGCAACTGTTGCAAATCATTGGAATGTTAAAGTTAGTACATGTTAGAAGATATCCCTTGCCTGAAGCAGAAAAACTTTGCAATGCCACAAGGTACTTTAACACATGCTAAATTGCTTGAACGTGTGTCTGCTTGCATTTTAGCTGTATTTAGTAAGTTCCAAATTGATGTGTGACACCCTAAGAAATTCTAACTACTTTTTATCAGTGACCTGTCACCTCAATTATTTACCACTTCTTCAATCTTTCTATCATCTGCAAATTTTTATCAGTAATTATTTTATGTTTTCATCCAAGTCTTCCAGAAACATTATTAAATAACACATGAAGAAAATCAGATCCCTAAGATAGCCCACTAAGATGACACCCACTTAGTGATGATGATGCCACACTTATAGTTACACATCATGATACTTGGCAGTTAGCAAGTTTTAATCTATTTAATATGTGCAATGTTGATTTTGCATCTTTCTAGTTTCTTAATCAAAATGTCATGCTGTATCAAGACTCCTGTAAGGCATTTGACTAAATGTGTTACATTGATACTGTAACTATTGTCAATCACACTCATAAACCCAGGAAAAGATAACAAGTTAGTTTGACAAGATCTATGTTTCATATTGATGCTGATTGGAATTAATTATATTTTCCTTCGTTATTTTTATTTATTTATTTACTAATCTCTTGTAGTAGCAACTACATTATTTTAAGATCTTTATCAGGATAACAGACTCCTTTTAAGTATAGGCACAACATTTGCTTTATTTCAGTCCTCTGTACCATCTCTAGTTATTACAAGGGAAAACACTACACCAAGAAAACCAAGAAAAAACATCAGTTCGCTATCAAAACTCAATAAGAGGCCAAGCAACTTTTTTTGGACATTTTTGGCATACTACAGACTGGATTCACAAGGAAGACTACAGATACTCAAGTAAAACACTCACGTGCCACTGGTATTTACAAAACCCTCATCTAAAATTCTTTGGCATCTAAACTTTTAGCTAGTTCTATAGGCATCTAACTTTCCTCTGTAATGATACATGCCTAAGCACCACACAAATGGGGAAAAAAAGAAATAGAAATTTACCTATCAATCTCATTTACAAGGTTTGATGCAGTAGACATGCTCAGAGCAATTCTTATCCCACAGAAAACATTGCTTGAGAAACGGGAGCTATCTCCCTATTATTATTAAATACCTCAGTGTTTAAATTATTAAATATCTCATCTGACCTGGAATGTGGCAAATTGATTGGAATCCTTCCTCCAATTGAGGGGACTTGAACCCATATTTTATACCACAATAACTACCTACTGTCAGATGTAAGCTGTTTTGGCATAAAATGCT
The DNA here is from genome assembly GCF_001723895.1 of Crocodylus porosus. Taxonomy (NCBI): domain Eukaryota; kingdom Metazoa; phylum Chordata; order Crocodylia; family Crocodylidae; genus Crocodylus; species Crocodylus porosus. The sequence continues at coordinate 72,126,864 of NW_017728949.1, forward strand.
CTCAATTCCACCAGGTGTTCAACTTTTTATAAAATATCTAAATATTAATTGCAATAGAAAGTGGAAGCAAAGTGATTTTGTAGGGTAGTAGTTAAAGAATTCATCCTGGGAGGATGGAAGATTTTCACAGATTCATATATTCATAGATTGTAAGGCTGGCTGGAAGGGACCTCAGAAGATCATCGGGCCCAGCCCCCCCCGCCCATGCCAGGTAGGAAAGACAACTGGAGTTAGGCGACCCCAGCAAGGAGACCATCCAGTCTCCTCTTGAAGATTTCCAGGGTAGGTGATTGCACAACTTCTGGATGGAGATTATTCCACAGTCTGGACACCTAACTGTGAAGAAGTTTTTCCTAATGTTAAGCCTGAAATTGTCTTCCAGGAGTTAATGGCCATTGCTCCTCGTTTTCCCCAAGGGTGCTCTGGTGAACAGTTGTTCACTGAGCCCTTGATGTACTCCCCTGAAGTAGCAGTAAGCTGCTACCAAATCCCCTCTCAGTCTTCTCTTTTTTAGGCTGAAGAGTCCCAGGTCCCTCAGCCTTTCCTCATATGGCAAGCCCCTGATCATATGGATGGCTCTTCTCTAGACTCTCTCAAGTTTTAGCACATCCTTGTTAAAGTGCAGTGTCCAGAACTAGACACAGTACTCCAGCTGAAGTCTCACCAATGCTGAGTAAAGCAGAAGAATCGCTTCCTTGGTTTTGCTGGAGATGCATCGATTGATGCATACCAAAGTATTATTTGCCCTGCTGGCTACAGCATCACAATGATGGTCTATTATTATTACTCCTAGGTCGCTTCCATTCGTGGTGCTGGTCAGTTTGGCACCTCCAAGCCTATATGTGTGTAGAGGACTGTTTGTCCCCAGGTGGAGCACTTTATATTTCTTGGTGTTGAACTTCATCTGGTTTTGATCCGCCCAACTCCCAAGCCTGTCTAGTTCCACCTGTTTCTGCAGCTTATCTTCCACACTTCCTCATAACTTGGTGTCATCCGTGAACTTGGCCATTGAGCTCTTCACCCCCATATCTAAATCATTGATAAAGATGTTGAAAAGCACTGGACCAAGCAACAACCCCTGAGGGACACCACCGGCCACTTCTTGCCAGGATAATAGACCTATTTATTAGAACTCTCTGGGTCCTACTCTGCAGCCAGCTTCCTATCACACAGCCAGCTTTCTACCCATCTAACTGTCACACAGTTAAGTCCACAATCCTCCAATTTTCTTATGCGAACATTGTAGATTACCAGGTCAAAGGCTTTTTGGAAGTCAGCCTCCTCTCTTATCCATGTCGTAAGTTACCTGATCATAAAAGGAGATGAGGTTGGTAAGGCAACACCTGCCAATGACAAAGCCATGCTGGCTGTCATTCAGAATCCTACCTTCTGCAAGCCTATCGCACATGGAATCTTTAATAATTTTTTCCAGGATTTTCCCTGTGATAGCAGTTAGGGAAATTGGCCTATATTCATCCTGGTCTTTCCTCCTCCCCTTCTTGAAGATGGGCACAACATTGGCCCTCTTCCAGTCCTCAGAGACTTCTCCGGAGTTCCATGAGTTTTGGAAGAGTTTCCCCGGGGGTTCCATGATAACTTCAGCCAGCTCCTTCAGCAATCTTGGATCAAGTTTACCCAGTCATGCTGACTTGTACATGTCTATTTTATTTTGAATTGATCATGCACCAGTTCAAAGCAATAGTAGGAAGGCAGTCATTCCTACTATGCTCATTCGGTACCCTATCTGGCATGATTTTCCCCTTAGTCAGGTGAAATATTGAAGCAAAGTAGACATTCAGGAATTCAGTTTTCTCCTGAGTGCCAGTAACCAGCTGTCCTGAGTTGTTGAGCAATGGCTCCACACTTCCATTAGTTTTCCTTCTGTTTCCTACGTTCTTAAAGAAGGACTTGTTGTTGTCCTCCATTCCCATTGCTAAGTTCAGTCACCACCTTAGCCTTTTGAATCTGTTCCCTACAAGTACGGGCCATTGTTGTCCTCCTTGGGGCCTGTCCCAAGCTTACCATTGTTTGTACATCTCAAGTAATTCTAGGCCCTTCTCCAATGCCTATTTAAGCATTTTAAACACCTTATTTATTCACATACTACATAAACCTTTCCCTTAAAAGTTACCTAAAGAAAACCATGGGGGAAGGCATGCATTAAATAAGGAAACTAGTTCCTACATGGCCCTAAGCATTAGACTGGGTAAAGATGGGTAAGCCTCACTCCTCCTCCCCTTCCATATGCTGCACAGCCTAAGTACTTGTTTAATCCTCACACAGCTGCTACTGAATTAAGGCTTTTACCATGTTAATCCACATACAGTTAGGCTGCAGATATGATAGGGTTAACCCTTTAGTTGTTGCAGTAGCAGCATCTAGGGGGAGGAAGATGACCCTGGTCCACATGACCAGAGCCTCCAACCTCTGCTTGGGCCCCTGCTGTGGCAAATAAGCCTTTGCCTGCTCCCCCATCTTTTTATTTTTAACCAGGAAAAGAACATTTCATTCATTCTACCTTTCCAAAACAAGACACATCTCATTTGTGGCCACATGATATGTGAATATATATGGCATGTGCTGTAGACATTTAACTGTGAAGCAAAATGGAGCACCAACACCTCTTCCCCCAGTGGCATTTTAAAGGGTTTTTGTTCATTTGTTTGTTTAATAAGGGCTGGGGGCGGGGGGAAGGTTAAAAGAAATTCTGAAACTTCAAGACATGGTTTAAAGTTATGAATGCCAGTCAGATGGCTTTAGGATGCCAAGTTTCAAAATGCTGGCCATTTCACACCACAAGCTCCCACACACATGCAAATGCACGCTGACACCTCAGTATGTCAATATGGTGAGAATAGAGGGTTAAGGCTTCTGAATTAATTACAGACCACTTCCACATTTTTGGTAACTGTTGTTGCTAACTCAATTGGTTAGACATGTTTCTTTGTAAAAACTTTTCAGAAGCAACCATGCTATATCAAAGCAATTAAAACAATACTATGTCTTTTATTTTCCCAAACCTAAAAGTTGTTCCTGCAAAAAATTATTAAGGTTGTGATACAAAAAAAGTAAATGCCAGGTATTCTCAGTGATTTTGATGGTATTGTCTAATTCCTGCTACTATGCTTTTCAGTGTATTGCAGCCTCTTGAGCAACAGCTTTACCCTTTTCAACCAGGCATGTCTTTCTATAATATACCTTCATATGGGTGGCAGTGTGGGAAAAGGCAAGAGTTCCAAAGGTTTAACATAACTTGATTTTTCTTTCTTCTCAGCAGACTTATTGTTATGATTTACTCTATAAAAGCTTTCAAGGATGCAGGAGATCAAGTCCACATTGTGAGACCCTAGTTAAGGTAACTGGAAATTATTTTTTATGTTTTGTCTGAATCCAGTATTTTCAAACATTTTTGGTTGAAGCTGCTCCATCAAAAATAATAAGAGAAATTACTTTTTTTTTAAAAAAAATCTATTCATATTTTCTTCTTGAATGGTTGTGGTATGCTATGTGATTAAAGATTAAAGTAAGACTAGATTGAAAATTAGACTGAAACTAAAATATTGATGCCTGTGCTATTGCACATGAGAGCTAATGGGTTATGATGTAATGTAATTCCATAGAATGAATTTACAGTCAGAAGCAATCCACTTTTCAAGCTTTGCCTGATCTTGTTCATTTGTATCCTTTTTAAAGCGCAATGTAATCCATGCTTACTTGTACTGTGCCACTAAAATAATTGAGAATCACATGGATCTGATTTCTCAAAACAAGAATAACAAAAATAGACACAAAGTATACATTTAAGGAAACATATATCTATTTATAGATATCAATCAACATTTGTATCTATCTATACGGGGAAATGCCTACAATTCTTTCAGTAGGTTCAGGCTACCTAAAAGTCACCTGTTTGTTTAACCCCTAACATGTAGGTTGTGGGTTAGATTTTCAACTTGAAAATAAATTTCTGTATACTTGTCCTTCCTCCCCTTTCATAATTATGCTTCTGAAAATAGAAATGAATTAATGCCATCTCCAAAAACTTTAATGAATTTTAAAAACCTTGAGAAAAGCTTTTAAAAAGTGAACAACTTGACACCATAAATACATATCTAATAAGATGGATGTTGAGATGCAGATTTACTGATGTCAGTAGTAATGCAAGGTTGCTGAGTGGCGGAAGTATGTTATTAGTCTTGTAGCAGTGGTGGTAGAAATCATAATGTGCCTAAGGGAAATAACTGAAAGTTAGGGATATATTTCTACTATATTTCTATAGTCAGAGTGCAAATGAAAACAATGGGATTGTTGTAGAATTCAGGACTTATAAAACTACTGTGTTGTATAAGATGCCCCTAAAATTCTAGCATTCCCAATTTATTTTACATCTCTGGAAATCCCAAACTCCTATAAAATATTTAGGGAAGGGCTAGAGGAAGGAACATTGGTAAAGTGAAGACTGGGTTCAAAAGATAAACATCAATCTTTTATATGAAAGCAGAAATAGTTAAATAAGAAATTTAAAAAAGTAGAAACAGTTCAAAAGTTTGAAAAATACTAGTTCTAGATTTTAAAGGCAATAGTAAAGGTTCAGTACTTCTGAAAAATGTTTGCCAGTGCATGCAAACTTGCTTTATATATATAGAAAACAATAATTGAGGATGTTATAAAAACCACCTGGTCCAGAAAAACACTAATCCAGTTTGGCGATTTTCTGTGGCTGAAACTTTCTTTCAAAACTTATCACCTATCTAATCCTCCTATCCATAAAATATAACCATTTGGGCCCTGAAGCCCAGTAAGCTCCCTTCCTCCTCCCTTCCCAACACACTAATTGGAAATCAAGGCCCCTCCTTTTTTCTAACTACACATTAGAGAAGAGGATGGAAGAGAATGGTATGCTGAGACAGTGATGGTGATGTGAAGGCTTCTTTGACAATGGGAAGATGTTCAGGGGAGAAAGAATGCTATCAAGAGCTGGGATCCCTCTGACCAGAACTTGGAAAAGCATCTTCTGGCATCATCCGGCCAACTTGGTGAGGAGGGCTTTAATCTAGATTCTGCTGGGGATGGTGAACAAAACCTTCCAGAAACAGACCAAATAATTCAGAGGGCAAAGGATTGAAAGAAGCAGCACAACTCTGAGAAAAGGCCAGAGAATCAAAGGACAGCAATAAATAGTGCAAAAGGAAAGCAAACATGCAATATGTCTGACACGTGTATATAAAATTTTGGGAAATAAACAAAATGAGCTGGAAACTGCAGTCTGTGAAAAAAAAACTTTAGTCCGAAGTTGAAACCAGAGCCAGCTGCCAACACTTGGGACTAACTTTAGTCCCAAATTGAAGCCAGGAGAGACAGCCAGCCAGGACCCCTGGGTCTGGGTTCAAGCTGGCCACCTAGTGGCTGGGCAGACCCAGCAGCGAGGCCCCTGTGTTACTGTGCAGTAGGGCTGTGCAAAGCTTTGGGTGCTGATCTGATTTGGAAGAAATTCAGCCCAATTTGGTGGCCCAATCTCTGAATCTGAATCAGATCAGGGGACCAATTTAAAGGTCTGAATTGATTCAAAACTCTCCGAATCTTTGGCACAGATTCAGAGAGGTTTGATGATTTGGGCAGTCCCCAGTGCAGCCACTCTGAGCTGGTAAGTACTAGCAGCAGGGAGGGGGAACTTGAGCGAGGGGAGAAGAGACCATGGGGGACCTTTACCACCCTCACCTGCTCCCCCAGCCCCCTTCCCCATGATTGCCCCACCTACTGTAGCTTCTGCAGTTTAAAAAAAGAAAAGAAAAGAGTCCCAGTGCTTACCGGGTACTGCTGGGTGAGGAGCAATCCCCACTGCCCCACACTGCATGGGGAGCTCTGCATGAGCCCCCTTGACCCCAGACTCTGTGCTGGTAAGTAGGGGATGGGGGAGGGGACAATGGGGGGGACCCCTGCCAGGCCCCATCCCCTCCCTGCTCCCCTAGCCCCCACACGGCCACCCCACCTGCCGGGGCTCCAGCCCTTTAAGAAAAAAAAAAGGCAAACAAAAGCCCCACGACTCACTGCTCCTGCTGCAGCCTCAGGGTTTCAGGGGCTCCTGCAGAGTCCCCCCACATGATGCGGGGCAGCAGAGATCACCCCCCGCTAGCACTAGCAGTGAGTCCAAGGGTTTTTTCTTAAAGGGCAGGAACTGACCCATGCAGGGCACCCGTGGGGGGCGCTGCAGGAGCAGGGGGGTGGGGTTCAGGGTCTCAGGCAGAGCCCCCCACAGAGCATGGGGCAGTGGGGGAAGCAGGGATCACCCCCTGCCCAGCAGCATCTGCTGAGCTGGGGCTTTCCCCCCGACAAGTGCTGGGAGCTAGGGTGGGCGGGGCCATCGTTGGGCTGGGAGAGGGGCAGGGGATGGGCCTGGCCTGGCCTAGCTGATTCAGTTGAATCAAATCACTGTCCCCCAAATCAGCTGAATCAGCTGTTGCTTCGCACAGGCCTACTGCACAGTAATTTGTTTATACATGCATTACTGTGTAGTAACTAAAGGGTATAAATTTGATATCTGAATGATGCAGGTATAAAATGTATGTGTAAGTCAGCGTAAGTCATCATATTTACTGTGCAGACGTGTGCCCATGCTGTGCAATAATTTTGGTTCCTGCACAATAAATGTTCACGTGTAAACATGCCCACTGTAGACCAGAACACAAAAGACAAGACTGTGTCCTTGAGAAACAATGTTATTTCATTGCAGTGCTAGTAACTAAAGACTTTTCTTCCTAAAAAGTTTGAATACTGTCCCTGCTTGAATACTAAGTAATGTTCAGTTAGTATTTTAAGTTTCAAGTTTATGTACTTAACATATTATTTCCTTATTGCACTGAAAGATATTGGGTTCAGCTGTATTCCCTTTTTATTCCCTTCTTTTACAAACCATTAATTTTCAGAGAAGCAATAGGAAGCAGTTTGAATACAAGTCCTAAAACATAGACGTTTCTATAGAACTACCAACTTTAATCTCAATCATAACAAAATACTTTTAGATGTTTGTTTCTTAGACAGACTTTTTCATGATTTTAATTGAGATTCTTCTGCAGGTAGTTAAAATAGCACAAAAAAACTAGGACAAAAATCATTTTATATATGTGTGTGTCAGACATTTTGCATTTTATATACATATATGTCAGATTCTTCTGCAAGTAGTTAAATGGCACAAAACATCACTGCAAATGAGGATCATCTAAATCAGTCTGCCCAACTTTTTTGCCATGTGGGCTGGATGAGCAGTGTCGGGTCCATCCATGGGCTGGATCTGGCAGGCAGGCTTGATTCAGTACATAGGACCTATGAGGTGGGGACCTGATCTGTCTGCAGCGGTGGGGGAGCGAGGGCACATGGCCTAACCCTAATCTGTCCAATTGAGGGGAAGGGAAAGAGAGCAGCCAGTCCCTGATCCAGAACTGCAGGTTGGGACGGGGGGAAAGCAGTCTACCCTGATCCAGCTGCATGGCAGCCAATCCTGGTCCTGCTTCCACTGTGTGGCAGTGGCCCAAGCAGGGCTAGATCTGACCTCAGAGCTTCCATCACTCCCTGTGACCAAATTTTCTTACCCTTGGAGACCCCCACAAGCTGGATGCCATGGTTGTGAGGGCTGGATTTGGCCCATGAGACAGAGATATAGCACTCTTGACCTAAACTACTAGCTCAGAATCTGGGTGTCACAAGACCTTTTGTGGGTGCCATGGCATGGGCCTAGGGCAGGCATGAACAGGCAGCCCCTCTCTGTCTGGCCCCATTGGTCTATCATGTCCATCCTCCCCCCGCCCCAGAAACAGGCATGCACTTCTATCTGCCCCATACATCTGTTTTCAGGAGATGTTGTAAAAGGTTGGACTTGGAAGGGGTGTGACAAGAGCAGGTATTCTTTTCTGGTTTAGGCTTATCAGACAGCCCTATTGCAGCACCAAGTGCTGGCCAGTTGAGACTGACTGAGGTAAGCTGAGGCAATACAACAGTGATTCTTAACCAAGGTATTGCTAAAATCAAAAAAGTTATGGAACTACACCCTAATCAAAAAGGGTTAAAAACCATTGCTTTAAACCAAGAGAGAGTTTCAGCAGGATGGGAAGTTGAGAATCACATGCAAAAACCCCATATATGTGACTCTGGGACTTTTGTTTCTTACTAATCAAGTAAAGAGTTCTTATAATTTCTTCATTAACAATGCAGATAATGCTGATGATACATTTTGGATTTGCATTTATATGCAAGACAAACACAATTTAAATGCCTTTTTTCCACATTGGTGTACTCTCTGTGGGTCTTTTGGTACATTGCTAAATTATCAATAGCCTTTATCTTTCATTCACAAGTACAACATGTGTACATAAATCAGGAATAATAAAAGAGGACATTATCAAGTTTTTCCAGAGTAAACACCATGTTAACTATTTTTTCAATAAATTGTTAATGTGCAATGAAATGGCCAATTTCTCAGGAAGCATTTTGCCAATGATTGTTTCATATCACTGGAACACGGTGGTTTTCAAAATGAAATGAAGGCAATGTACTGTAGCAGACTATGAATGATTTTCACAGCAAGCCTATCCAGGGCTGATTATCTCAATACGGGAAGACTGTTGTGGTGCTGAGTAGATACTGGGGCTGACTATTTGCCAGAATTTCCAGAATGCAGAAGAAATTTTACATTCAGTATGAGAAATGGTTAAAGGATTTTGGGGAGAGGGCTAAAGAGGGGAATAATCCAGACTCAGTATGCAGCACCAGAAAAAATTTATGTTGCTGCCTTTTTGTAAAATTGATTTAGCTAAAGCAAGGTGTATAATAACTAAATCGCCTTGTGCCTTTGAGGCAATAAGGAGTATCCATCTTTTATAGATTACATGGCAAGAGCTCTTATGACTTGCCTAGTCCTAAGCAGTGAATTAGTCTCAGATCTACAGATAAAGTGTGTAAATTCTAGGGTTTTAATCCCTGGATAACACTTTTTTCTTCCCAAAATAAATGTATTAGTAGCAAACCTGTTTACCTATCTACACTATAGACTGCACAGGTACAAACATAGTTTTGTCAGTTGATAGAAAGAAATGGAGTGTTCCTGTCCCCTATACCCTGTTACTACAATTGTAGCTTAATGATCCATGAGGATTTCCACTGTTATGATTCAATTATAACTATAACACATTAGTGAAACCAACAGAATATTTTTCCCACTGATATTAAATCCTCCTTGATTATGCAAGTAGTTTACATACAGATACTGCTATTTTGCATGTTAGGTCACTTTCATATAAATGCTTCCTTTGAAATGGAGTAGTTGCCTTGCAGTTTATATTGCCGACTTTTAGCTGTAACCCACCTCATTTGTAAATGTTCAAAGGTTTGAGTATTTTCAATACGTTGAGTCTAGTCAGGAAACTACCACACTACCTCATGGTCCAAAGCAAACAATTACTGGTGGTCTCATTATTACTTGTTTTCCACCAGTATAATGAGTTTTTAACAGATTTTCAGAGCACAAACCATGTGAAGTAAATAGTGCATGCCTGACGTAAGTGGGATTTAAAGTTCCTGCTGTGAATACCAATCCCTTAATACCTTCAGGTTTTTCTTTTTGGCATAACAGCTTAATTTTTAACACACTCTTGTGTTTGTGCTAGTGTTCTTAACATATGAAATGCGAGCGTCTCAGAGGATACAGCAGACTTTGAAATTTTTCAGCATTCATTAATAATGCACAGGTGTCACATTTTAAGACATAAAACTCAAGTTCTCATTACTGCCTGTGGTTAAAGAGTGCATCACTTTTTCAAAGGGTGAGGTTGCTCTGGTCACATTTAATCTGGGCAATTAAAATGCGGTCTATTTAAATTCTTCTTAAGTTCGAAACAGATTTTTCCTCCATTTTTTCTTCAAACTAACTATCTTATTATGATAACATAGTAGAATAATCATTTTGACATGCCTATAGGTGACAGCAATAGCAACATGTAAATAGAAACATTTGGACTTTGCTACATTATCCTCTCTTGGCTTCATGTAGATTTGAAATGATGTGACAAGCCAGTAACTTGTGATATCCTGCAACTAGATGCTGGCAAAGGAGTTGAAAAGTTGGAAGATTTTATATTTTTTGAGATCTTCAAAGACCTAACCATTTCCAAAAAACAGTTATCGTGAGTTCTTCTCAGCAGTTACTCTCTTAGGTCACTGGATTTAGCCACACAAATTAGAAATTTTTTACTATTGGTTTTCTTCAGGAGGTCAACATTTTTGTTAGTAACAGAAGAAACCAGAGACATTGAGAAACCATGTAATTTTGCAGGGATTTACACGTATATATATATCTCCATGAGCAATACAGTTTTAACTGTTCTTAGAATATTCCCTCCTGGTATTGATTTTTTCCCAGCCAGGCCCAGTTTCTTTGAGAACATTTTTTCTAGTTGGCATCTCAATGCTGCACAGTTCTGGGAATTTTAGACATTTGTAGCTATCCATTTTAATAAATATATTCCTAGCATGGGTTGGTAGAAAACTGTAAAGTTCACGTTTTTGCTTAGATAGAGGATGTCATGTCTGTCCTAGCTCTTAGAATTTACCATAGAAAATGTATTCTACAGGACACAGGGAAAAATATTTTAAAACTATAATTGTAATCGACTACTGAATATAGCTGTTGCAAGCTACAACAGAAATAACTGTTTACAAACACATGAATTTCCAGGGGAATGAAAGATTTACTAGAAGGTGTATATTTATTTTTACAGGGGAATGAAAGAATTATTAGAAGGTGTATAATTATTTTTATTATTAATATCTGAAAAGTTATTAAAAAAATAAGACTTAATAGCAGGATTTTGAGAGAAGTGGTTACCATATGCATTTGAGTAGCTTACTAGCAAGAAAGTTAAGCTTCAAATTAGAATTATCAGCTTGGTTTTTCTTTTGGATGAGGTTAGGGGTAGGGGTGGAAGTTGCGCACAAAAGACCCAACTACTTTAACATGTACAATTCAAGAAGGAGAAAATATGGCAAAATATACATCTGTCTCTACAAGAAAACATATATAAATGGCTTTAAAACTCCCCTGCATAAGGGTCATATTTAAGTTAAATTGATTCTTTATCCTAATATGGATGCCAAGTTTTACTGATAAACCATATAAAATAGCAGGTTCCTCTATAAGAAATATAAGATTGCAATTGGAAAAATAACTCTGGGATAAGTAAGGATGCCACTTAGGTCATCTCATCTGCTTTTCTCCCCGAAAGAAGCAATTTTAAAATATCATACCAATAGGTATAGTAGAAAAAGTGTCCCCCATTAATCTACAAAAGAATATTAAGTACTGCAGAAGAAAGTAAACATGCATTTTAGCCAACAATTAGTGGGCCTATGAACTCAGTTTGAAGTTTGTGCTGTACGTTGGTGGAAAAAACAGTGATTTCTTTCATGTGCAATTGACATTTGTGAACAACAAGGCATCACACCATCAGGTGGCTAATTTAAGCATTAACAGCCTTTGGCAGGAAAGACAGCCAGACTGCATGCAGGCATTTATGACAGAATTTCTAAATGTAGGTTTTATTTTGTAATCCTATAAATGAACAGTCTTTTATGCAATGTTTTGACAAATTGAGGGAAAAAATGCCAGGAAAAATCCAGCAGATAGTATGAGTCACACCTTTCATAAGCCCTTTCAAGCATCTGCTACTCTTGGACCATATGGATAAAACAGAAAATGCAGGTACCTTTTCCAGTCAGAAGGCATTTCAAAGATCCCTATACTGGTAGAAGAAACAGAAAAAAAAAATGACTTTGCTGGCTTTTATTGCCATCACTTATGCTTGGCACAGCTTGTCTCTTCTCACTCTTTATGAGTAACTATTGCTTTGTGTTGCTCTTCGCACCATGCCAGGGAGATGCCAAATGCATGGACTCACTTATATTTAGAATTTATTAACTGTTTTAGTGTTTTGCACAGTGCTATCTAGTCCATGCGTCTGATGGGAGTCTCCGAGTGTCCCATGCTTATGAAAGTCAGATCAATCTTTAGGCGCATAATGAACCTAAGCCTACATTTGGTCACATATATGAGTAGTACCCATAATACAACAAGCATAATATTCAATGTTGATACTTTTATCAAATAATGTCAAAAGATGTATTAAAATAAATGTGACTTTAGTACAGCTAAAATGTAATTCAGTTTCGAAAACAAAATTACTGCATACCAAATGCAATAATGGTTGATATTGTATTATATTGGGTTAGTACTTAAATTTATATATGAAACCCAAAACGATGTGTCCATGAAGTCATAACTGCTCTACTTTTTGAAACCAAAGAGCTTGCTACCAATGCAATGCAAGAAGAAATGCCTTCCAAGTCACATAAAATGCCATAAATAAAATGCATTTAGGAACTTATTTCTTATGGGCCAGGAATCTTTTTAGCATATACCGTAAGTGTTTATCAGTGCCAGAATCATGGCAGACCAATGAAGAATTGAATACTTTTAGGTAGAATCATCTCAGCTGGTGGCACATGCGTCTGTACTGTGCTTTGTATGGATAAGGCATAACTACAGTCCCATAACTGAGCAGTCACAGCATTTCAAAGATAGGACTCAATCTACATTCATGTTTTGTGGTTTGAGCACCTCTCTCAGACCTACTTTATAACATTTTAAAAGGAGTCTTTGTGAACATTCCTATATAATTTTTTTTTTTAATTTTTGCTGTTAAACTAGAGTGCTACAGTGGTAGCAACTTGAAAACCCCTTATCAGTTTCAGAAATGTTATTTATACTTAAAATTGAGAATATTGGTAGATATTTGTCAAGCCAGGTCTGAGTTTACCTCAGGGTCAGGAGAAGCAGCTGAGGTCCAAGAGGTGCATGCCAAGCTGGCACATAGGGAAGTCAGAAGATCTACCCAGGGAATTGAGTCAGAGAACCAGAGAATTGAGCAAAGTGCTGGGTCAGGAGGCTAGCCAGATCAGATATGCAGAAAATCAAACCAGAATTAGGTCAGGTATCCATACAGTCAGGCCAGACTCACGGTGCATGGGCAAGCCAACCAGCACAACCTAAGGGTACAGCAACCTGTATACAGGGCTGAACTTCATTTCCTAGATACTTCCTTTTCCAGGTCAGGGGTTTATACTGAAAGTGGTGAGGCATCAGCTGACCCTGCCTGGCCACTCCTGTGGCAGGGAGTGGGTTGTGGATAGGCCCAGGTAGAGAGTTCAGGCTACCTGTGTCCACCCCAATGCTCTACTGAGGTGGCGGCAGACCAGGATGAGTGGCTGTGCTAGGCAGGCAGAGGCTTCACGTCTAAGGCCATAGCCTGACCATGCTTTGCAAAATGGTATAATTTTTAATCTGCCTTTAAGTGTAAGTACTATATGCTAAATGAACTGCTTTCAAATGTAAGAATTCTACACTTAGGGAATTCCACTTAAAATAAATGCCTTTTTACACTCCCCATCAGTTGGCTATTCTCCACATAGAAACTGGTGAATCACAAGAGATGTCACTATAAGTAAATGCTGGTTAAAGCTTAATTGTTGTACCCCATCAGAGAGGCGACAGGGTGTAACCACAGAATGCCAGCCAATGGTAGCACAGTTTCTATCTGTCATCCATCCTCCCATGGTTTGTTAAATGCATACAAATGGACCTAATCTATGCTGATTTCAGTATTTGATGTCTCTCTCTTCCCCCTGTGTTCAAACTTATTTTCTATAGCAGTGGTTCTCAAGCTTTTTAGACTTAAGGAACCCATCACTATACTCCATAACTGCTGTGAATTGAGCACTCCCCCCTGATTTCAAGAACTAATGTATTAATTACAGTCCATAACTCCTTGCAGAAGGGCTGGGCAGTAGAGGCAGGGGAGGAGCCTGCACTTGTCTTCTCACTCCCAGCATATCTCCTGAGACACCCTTCAAAGCCCTTGCTGTTCTCCAGCATGTTGCATCACACTAGTTGAGAATCACTGATATACGTAAACTATCTTTTTCTTTTTTAGATTTTTTTTTTTAAATTTGTAAATATATTCATAAATTTCTTCATTGGTAAGGCTTTCATATCAATGCTGAATTCTGACTTCACTGCAATTATATATTCCTAATCATTACACCAACTATTCATTGTTGAATTACTGGACACCAATTTAAATACAAGTGCCGCACAGAAAGTTTTGAGAACTTAACTTGATTATGTGTGCCAGACAACTATAAAAAGACTACCCAGCTACACTAGCTTTATTGACTTCATTGGCTTTGTTTTGAGATTTTCGTGTATGCAGTTATAAGAACACAGGGCATAAGAACTGCCATATACTGGGTCAGAGCACAGGTCGATCTTGCTCAGTATCCTGTGTCATATCCTGTGTCATATCCTGTAGCAGAGAGTAGATGCTGAAAGGGAGAGTGGAACAGGGCATGACCAGGATTTTTCCCCTGTCCATCTCCCACTTTCAGTACCTGGCATTTGAGGTCCAAGAAGTTCTGATTCAGAAGCCAGATCCCTAACTCCCATGTTCAATAGCTACTGATGCATCTTTCCTCCAAGAATTTGTTCAATCCCTTTTTGAATCTGGCTAAACTGCCAGCTTCCACAGCATCTTGCGGCAATGAGTTCCACACTTTAATTACACACCATGTTAAGACCTCTCTTCTGTTAGCTTTAAACTTACTACCTACTAGTTTCATTTTATGATCTCTCGTTCTTGCATTGTAAGAAATAGTAAATAATAAATCCCTATTTACTTGCTCTTCACCCTTTAGTATTTTGCAAAGCCTTATCATGCTCCCATACCACTGAACATCCTTGTTGCTCTTCTCTGTACCTTCTCTAGTTACTCTATATCTTTTTTGAGGTGTGGGGACCAAAGCTAGGCACAGTATTAAGTGTAGATGCACTCTGGATTTATAAAGAGGCGTAATGATATTTTTATTCACAATTTCCTTGATAACTCTTAATATTTTGTTTGCTTTTTTGACAGCTGCTGGGCACTGAACTGATATTTCTGCCCACAATGACTCCCAGACATCTTTCCTGTGTACTAACAGCTACTATAAAGCCCAACATAGTGTAGGTAAAAATTGGGTTATTTTTGCACACGTGCATCACTTTACATTTCTCTACATTGAATTTCATCTGCCATTTAGTTACCCATTCACTCAAAAGTGCAAACTCCTTCTGTGGTTCTTCACAGCCTGCCTTGGTCTTTACCATTTGGAATTATTTTGTATCATCCACAAATTTGGCAATGACACAATCTTTTGAATTATAAAGTAAAATTTAAAAAATTAATGTAGTATCAACACATACTTGATTCTCAACTTCATCTATTTTAAAGAGTAGAAATTTTTGAAATCTAGTCAGGACTGTCTACCAGATGCATTGCACAGTCTAGATCTGGAATCATATGATAATCACTAGAAATATGATTTTTTGATCAAAGAACACCAAAAGAGGATATATCCCCTTTCGCCTCTTTTTATTTGCCTGAAAATTAACTAAAGTCTATTCCAGAAAGCAATCCCATTGCCTTTAAAGATAGATTAAATGAGTTATCTTTTTTCCCCAAAGCAGCATGTAAAATTAGCAAAAGATGTCTGGCTGAACAAGAGAAAGTACCTACTTGAAAGTACTTTGATACCAAATGCTGAACACAGGGTAGAAACTAAACTAGACTAGACAGCTGGTTAGCTGTGTTAGTCAAGTCAAGCAGAAGGTAGGGAGGATGGCACCTGCTTATAATGTCCATCTGCTGTCTAGATTGAACAGACATGGCAAACTCTGTGTGTAAAAATGAATGAACGCAGATCTGACATCAGCTACAGGAAGATACAAAAGCCTACGGCAGAACAGTTCAGCCTCCCTGGACATGCCATTGCCTACCTCAAATTGTTGTTCTCAGGTAGAAAAAATTTAAAACCAGTTCAAATAGGGGATTATAGAACCACAAATCATGCACAAGCTGGACTGTGTTAAGCATTGTTTAAACAGGGACTACAGATCCTTATCGCATTACCTGGGTTAGTTTTTGTGACCCCCTTGTTCCTATGGGGTCTTTGCTTGTACACCTCTCACATCACTCCCTCTCCCCCTGTTCCCACTTCCTCTCCCTCCTGCTTTCCTACCTATTGTATTCTAATCACTGCCTCTACTTTATACTTCTGCTCTATGCTGTCCTTTCACAGCAGCTGATGAAGTGAACCTGGGTTCATGAAAGCTTGTGCTCTCTCTCTCATTTAATTAATCTATAAAGGTGCATATCTACCCTACCTTGGAGACTAACAGGTTTAGAGAGGCTTGAGCTTTTGTAGCCTGCTTCCTCATATACTATGATTGTAGGTGCAGATAGAAAGCATTTAAAATAGAGAGAAACTAAAATACAAAGGAAAAGGACATGAGTAGAGGGCACTGCTGAAAGGCAAAAGATGTGTTGAAAAGTTAAAAGGGATAAACAAGGCATCTAACACATTGAAGGACAAAGGAAAAAAGGCTAGCAGGGGAATAAGGACCCATAGCCTCAGCTGAGCCAGCCTGTGTTAACCTCCCTGGACATTTTACCTTTGACTGACCTGAGAGTAATTTTCCTTAAAGCAAAAAACACAAACAAGAAAAGCCCCCTTTAAATATTTAGCTTTAACACAAAATTGCAGAACAAAAAATTACATACAGACTAGATTGTGTTCAACATGCTCTTTCTGCAAATCAATTCACAGCCTTTGAGGAAGTGCCCTGTTACCTAAGAAAGTTCATGACTCTCTAAGCCAGTTAGGTTAGATCAGAAAGAGTCGGAAGAGCAGTAAATTGCACCGATTTCAAACTGCACTACTCCTCTCAGCTGAAAGATGGCTTCTGAGGTCAGATCTCTGGCACACGACTATTACATGGAAACTTTCACTTCCACTGACTGAGCCATATCTGCCCCCTAAATAGGGGAGATGCAAGAAAGGGAATACCAGCTTTAGGGAGAATCAGATGTCTCAGAAGGGAATTCAAAGCATTTGTGAGGAATCTTTAGGTCTTGGATTTACGAATTTAGCTGTGGCTAACTTTTAGTAACTGGATTTTAGTAAAATTTGGGATGGATTTGAAACCATTTTACTAGCTATTAGCAGAAGTGAATATACTTTCAAATGTCAATAAGAGCTATAATCTGATATTATTAAACACTAATCGCAGAGAATGAATGTATTTTTCTATTCATAATTAGAAATAAACCTCTGCAAAATGCCACAAATAGCTATGCCAGTAGATTGTGACAGGTTCCTTGCAGGAATACATGACATGGTGAAGGGCAATGTGCTTTTGAGAGAAAGTGACTGAGTGGATATTTACTGTGGATTAAAGGGGCAAAAAGAAAAGCAAAACTTTTGATTTATCTCTTTGTATAAAAATGCCTAGCAATATTTCACTTAGATAAGAACAGGTTGACCGAAGCCATGTTCAAGTGTTAGTCGACAAACATCTTGTTAACAGATTAAGCAAGCTCATACTGATAACAGTTTAACACAATTGTTTCTCACAGGTTACATGAGATTTTACACTATAGGCTTTCTACCTTGTTATATCTATGAAAGGGACTTTCATTCTTTCCTAACACAACATGGTAGTTCAATACACCAGCCATAATGACAGGAACTATGTTGTATTTCTCTTCTGCAGCTGCAAGGTAGTGCATATATCTGAAGTGATAGCAGAGATATTAAGTATAGGCAAGAATGATGGTCTTTGAGGTGAATAAAAGGATGATTTAAATTGATTCTTCTGTTTTTCGTTACTTGAAAAGAGGAGGTCAAGCTTCTTCTAAAATATGAATAAATTTAACGGCAATTTTTTTCCATAACAAAAGTAGTAATGGCATTCCGAGGCGTCAGCAAAGCAAACTCTATTTTGTCTTTTTAACAGCTCTTCTGAAATCAGCAATGGAAAATTGGACACTAGAGAGAAATACTAAGTTCAGCATCTGCCAGTTCATTTACTAAGAAATAGGTATGTTCAGGTAAAACAGGATCATAGAGTGGTTGTCTGCTCACGAAGAACAAACTCTCATCACACAAACTGTTTTTGCTGTCTGCCTTTTTCTTTGTAATTACTGCTATCACCTGCTGAAATATTCAGGGTCAGCAGCCAGATCATCCCACAGAAACATGTACAGAGGGGATCCGTACTGTTGGATCTCCCCAGGTCCTTCCAGGTGGGAATCATTTGCTTCCACATGACCTCGTCTTTGCCTAGACTCTTACCAAGGTCCAGGTGAGAAAGGCAGGAGACAGGGCAGATTTACATAATTCTGTGTTCCAGCAAAACCTGGACTATTTGGAGGATTTGGTAGAAAGTCAGGAGACTGTGCTCCCCTAGCTGATGGGGAGTATATGAGTAAGGCTTTTAGAAGACAAACTTTTTTCCTTGCTACCAGTTAAACAATACAATTATCAGGAGAATGCCTGACAGGCAGACATTTATTTTGCAAGAGGCAGTAATCTGTCCCATAGATGCTCATACATTTGACGAAGGAACACAGGACTGAAATGGACCTCCTGAGTCATTTAGACCAGTCCCCCGTTGTCACAGGCAAATGCATGATATAAGCATTTTTAAAATAAACTTTTCAAGCTTTTTCTTAAAAGTCTATCTAGGTTTTTTTTTTTTACTTCCTTACTCCTGTCAAAATGCTATTTTAAAAACTCACTCCTCTGACGGTTAGAAACCTCCTTTTCAGAAATGAGAACATTTGTTGGAAATAAGAATCTATCTGATCTTTTGACCAGATTTGAAAGTCAGTCTCAGCTGAACCTTATTTTGAGTTTCATTAATGCGGTTAACACTATCTATCCTTGTTTTCACACATCTTTGCTGTTCTTGTTTCTTGCTGGGATCAGCAGCAGAAAGTGCCAAAACATCATGAAAGAGACTATTTTCTTGGTATCATAGACCTATTCAGAAGCAGGAAGTACTCATGATTTCTCATGCACTCACTAGGTTTTAGATAAAGATGCATTAGGAATCAAAATGTTTAGATACTTACCTGAACTGAAATGAACTTCTAGACTTTTTTATGCCTTATTATTTTTCATAGCAGTGAGAGACACGCACACACATGCATGCACACATACCCTTTTCCTTTTCCTATGCTTAGTGGCATGTCTTAACCTTCTGACTAGACAGACTAACAAGATAGTTCTCCTTCCCCCTATTTCTAAATGAAAAGCTTTCTTGGAAAAGGGTCAGGGTTAGACGTACGCTTCAGTGGAATACAGAAAACACACCAAACATTAGTTTCTTTAAAAAAAAAAAAAGTCACCTTTTAAAAACACCTCTCTTCCTCTTCTCAAAAGCAAAACCTAAAACATAGCAAGCGTTATAATGTCTTAAATATTTAAGGATTCTAATTCGGACTGTAATTTTTCATTAGTCAGTACATGTGGCCAGATTTATAGCCTCCAAACAATTTTTCCTCTAAAACAACATTTTTTTAATGGGATCATAGAATTGTAGAGTTGAAAGGGACCTCAAAGTCCATTCAGTCAAACCCCCTGAACAGATGAATGATTTGCTATCCCAGACTGATACCTATGCAGACTCTTCTAAAAAATACTCTATGAAGAGAATTCCACAACTTCCCCAGACAGGTTTCCATTGTCCTCCTATGTTCCAATTAGGAAGATATTTTCTTGAGATTTGTTTAAAATCTTCATTACTGAAGATTAAACCCACTGTTTTCCATCCTGCCTTTTGTGGTGAAGTTTTTCTTTTTGGTGTCAGCTTTTCAAATCTTTGAAAGCAGCTATCCTGTTTCCACTTAAACTTCTTTTTTCCAAGTTAAGCATCCCTATTTCTTTAACCTTTCCCCATACAGTTTACTTTCTAAACCCTTTATCATCTTCATTGCTCACCAGTGGCCAGCAATTTTAAAACCTAATTTCAGTCCCCTAGTAATTTTTAATTTTGAGCTTTGCCATAATTTAACACATCGACGGCAGGCAGAAGAGCCGTGTCCTGGACTCCACCCTCATGATCCAGGACCAGGTGATGAAGCACCTGTGCGACGGCGAGGTCTACTGCCACCTGGGGACGCCCACCAGCCACTGCGCCAAGCAGACGCCGGAGGAAACCATCAACAGGATCGTGCAGGACTCCCACAAGCTGGACTCATCCCTGCTGGCCCTCTGGCAGAAGATAGATGTGGTGAACACCTTCCTCATCCCCCACATCACGTTTGTCCTGAGAGGCTCGGCAGTCCCCAAGACCCCCCTCAAGAAGGTGGACACTGAGAACTGGCGGCTGCTCAAGAAGTGGCTGAACCTGCTGCTACGGGCCAGCAACGAGGTCCTGCACATCTCTTACCGGCAGGGAGGCGCCAACATCCCCCGCATGGGAGACCTCTGCGTCACCCACGCTTTCCACCTCCTGACCTGCCCAGATGCAACAGTAAGTATCATCACCACCAGCGCCCTTGGGGAGACCATTCCCAAGGGGATCATGAGGCAGCCAACCGGACAAGACTTGGCCACCTTCCTCAGCGGCTAGCTGGAAGGCAAGTTCGGCTGAGACGATGGAGCCAAGCCTGCGGCTGTGGAGCCAAGCCTGCAACACCACGTGCTACCTCGGGAAATGCATCGGCTGTGGCTGGACCTGGACCAAGGAGTGCCAGGAGCTGGGAGTCTCCCTGCAACCAGCCTCGCATGCCGACTGCATCACCATGATGCCCCGCATGAGGACCGTCCTGGAGAAGTTCCTGAAGGACGCCATCCAAAACAAGTACTCCAGCGACCTGAGAGCCAAACCCTACCAGAGCAACGTCTTCGACGTCACCTCAAAGTGGGATGCTAGCAACCACTTCATGCCCAGTGGGAGCTTCACATGCTTCAAGGACTGGCGCTTCCTCCACCACGCCCGCATCAACTGCCTGCCTCTGAACAGGGCCGTGTGCTTCGGCCACCGGGACAAGAGGTGGCGACAGTGCAGCTACGTGGCAGACACCCTCCCCCACGTGCTGTGCAGCTGCAAATCGCACGCCAGAGCCTGGCAGCTCTGCCACAACACTGTCTAGTACCGCCTGGTGAGGGCCATCCCAGCCGCGGCGAGGGAGATCGCCGTGAACCACACCATCCCAGGCTGCAAGATCCAGTCATCACCAACGAAGAAGCCAAGAAGGTCGTGATTGTGGTTGTCACCATCCCCTTTGAGAAACAGTGCCAAGCCCTCACCAACACCCGGGCTTGCAAGCAGGAGAAGTACACCCTGCCGGCTGACACTCTGAGGGGCCGCGGCTATGACATGACAGTCAACTCACTCATCGTGGGAATGTTCGGAGCCCAGGACCCTAGCAACGAGAGCATCCTGCATGCCTGCTGTGTCTTCCACTGCTACGCCAAGCTGATGTGCTGCCTCATGGTGTCAGACACCATCCATTGGTCCTGTGAAATCTATGTGGAACACATCACGGGCCACTGCCAGTACTCCGATCCCACCAGATGAGCCGCTGGCAGACTGGACCTGGTGGGGACCGCCTGAACCACGCACCCCTCCATGACAAACGGACCTTCACTTCACTTTGAGAGGATTCTTCAACCATGGACAACCCCACTCCACCCGAAGAGCACCCCCACGATGAGACTCTATAAGGACTGAGGCACTTCCTTTGAACCACTTCCTCCACCATTGCGGACCATTGTAACGGGTTTGTGTGCATCTATCTCCTTTCTCTCTCAGCATCCTGAACCCCCTCCCTCCCCTTCCCCCCATCCCCCATCCTTGGGCTTAGTTGGCTAACATTATCTCCTGTAACCTAGTTGTGTTCCCCTCCTTGCTCCCATCCCTCTATTGATAGTCCCTTGCTTGGGTGATCTCTATTTCCCTTTCAGCTTTGTCATCTTTTTTATGGATTCCCAATCCTAAACATTTACCTGCAGTCCTGTAGCATATCTCCACAATCCAGACTTGCCATTTACAACTCAGACAAGTAATAGCTAAATCAAAGTTTGAAGGCAGTAGTCATGGTTCATTTCTAACCATTTTAATATGGGTCAGACCTTTCCATACCAAAATAAACAGAAAGGGATCATTTTAGGTGGCAATTTTTGCAAGGAAATCCTCACAAAGACTGCTTTGAAGTGTCTGATGGAAGGACAGAGAATTCCCTTCAATAACGATATATCCTATGAGATGCATTCAAGGCTACAGTCATCCAGTGCAGTAGTATTCACCCTGCTCTCAGGAATTCTCTTAGTTAGTTTGTCTACATAAAATTTAATTCAGCCTAAAGTTACAGTAAAGGAAGACAGTTTCAGATGTGGATCAAGCAAGGGAGAATGATTTGATTCTACTACATTATACTGAAAGACATTATATATCTAACAACTGTTTTGCTTTGTTCATTTTAACTTTCCACTAAATATCTCCTTCAAACACTAAGGGCAGTTTTCCTCTGGAAGGTAAGCAACAAATGAAACAAAAAAGATTTGGGAGATTTACCAAATCTACCAGAACACCTCTACCTAAGATGCACCAAGCAAACTTTTAGAAGGATTGTCTTGATTGCATTGTGTATAACTTTGGGGTTTAATTCAACTACTTTTAATCACACTAATGCTCCATTACCACCTTAAAATACCGAAGTAAAGTTTTATTAAGGTGAGTATGACCTCTCTAACAAGAGCTTTTTTCATTCATTTTGAAATTCCTTAAAAAAGATTTTCAGTATAGTATTCTGTCACTTAGTTGCCTTGTTAGCACGTGTTCATTAATAGCCAGTATGGGATTCCATTGCTTCACCACTGAACAATTCTATTTGGAATGTGCTTTTTAATTTGAAAAAAACTACTAGATACAGCACCATTTGCGTTGTGGGCCAGAATGTAAACTTTTGCATTAACAAGTCTGTGCCTATTCAAAGAAATAAGCCATGTCCAGACGAGCATGGCTGTGCGGTATGCGGCTCTGCAGACTTCTGTATGCTGCAAGGGAGGTTGGGGGGGGTTGACTCTGGATGTCCAGGAGTCAAGAAAAACAGTGGAATAAAAAAGCAGAGTGGTGCACGTGGGGGCAGCACACACTGCTCAAAACCAGAAACTGGCTGGGCCAGAGCCATGCTCTGGCTGCCGGCTAGGCTCCGAGCAGCAGGATTGCCTCTGCTGCAGCCCCAGGAGGCCCCCAAGACCCCAGGTAAGACTGATGGGGCCGGGCCAGTGCTCACCCAAGCCTCCCCATATCCCACCCAAGGTAACCTGCCGTGCACCAGAGGGCACGTGGCACAGGTGTTCCCTGGGGACAACTAGCGGCGACACAAGATGTCCTGCTGCTAGTTGTCTCCAGGGAAGCAAATGTCCATGCATGTGTGGACACGGCCATAATGAGGAAATGACAAACTCTTTTAGCTAATGCTACCTCTATTTTTGGACATATTGCATTGCAATTATTATTTACTAACCAATGACTGATTTAAAAAAAAATCTATAATCCTAAGGAAAATACATCTTTTAGGAACTGCTGGGTATCTTGTTTTCATCCTGGAAAGGTGTTGCTGAACTGCTCATTTTTTTTGGCATTCCTCCTGCTGTATTTTGGCAGTTTACATGGAACACATGTTGAACTTTACATCTAAGAAAAACTGATTGCTGAGCTATGAGCCTTGCTGGCCTCAGATGCTGTGCCAGGATCCCCCACAACACCCCTTTATGAAAACAGGGTCACAGAAAAAAAGAGAGGGCAGTATCTCAGGTCCAGTGAAACATTGCACAGCCCATATATGAGCCTGTCATCAGTTTGCCAGTGGAGTTTGCAAGATACACAGATACAAGTTCATAGACTACAGTAATGAGATGACTTCAAAAGGCCAATTAAACAAACAGCTAAAAAACATAATATGCATTATAATGATTTCCAAGATGAGAAACCTACTTATATAAACAACTTAAGAACTTAGAGTTTTATGCATTTCTATTTTTCCTCTTCTAAATGCTGGGAAATAAAGGACAGTACCACAAAGAAAAACACTAAAGTACATTCAGGTTATTCATCAGACTAAGTGCAATTCAACAATTGCCCTTTTCTGTTGATTGGAGCTATTTCATAGCTATGTAAGGTTACACAGAGGTGGTAAATAAAATATAAATATGTGAACGTATGAAGAGGTTTGTTTTGAAGAGAAAAAGCAGCAGGCCACATTTACCCCAATATGCTTGTAAGTCTGGGATGCAGAATACAACGAATATGTAAAGTCTATATGAATAGCCTTTGTTTAATTTTTCTATTTTCACAATCTCCTTTAGCTTGGGGCCTCCTCTCAGTGGATCAAGCACCATATGGAAGGCTTCACTGTACCCCTTAAGCAGCTCAGCAGCTGTAATCACCCTCCCATCTGTGCACACATGCATGTACAAGCCTACTCCTGCCTCACACAGGTAACTTCTTGATTGCTAATATGAGTAGAAATACAGAGAAAGGAAAGATAGCAATTGAAAACCACCCTTGGACTTGAAATGCCCTGGGGCACAATGGATCTCATGACCATTTGTACATTTCTGCATCAGCTGAGGAGAATGAACCCTAATGGCTTTACATAAATGGACTACCATTCTTGGTGACCATGCTGAATCTGGGTAAATCATAAGAGCTACTGTACCCGGTAACATTATAATATGCATTGTGTGAAGAAAGAAATTTTTAAAGCTTCTTCAAAATGTCACCTTTACCCTCATAATATGGATGATATACGCATTTGTATGAATGCCACAGACATTAAGGGCACTGGTAGATGTGAAAAAACTGCCGCCCCTCTCCCCCACCAAATGGCTCTTTACTGGAAGAGGAAGCATGTTCGTTCAACCCCGTTCCTCAGCGTCTTCATAGGTCAGGCACTTCAGCAGGGCTTTTTGGCACTTCTATCCAAATTGGCTTTAGATAAAAGCACCAAAAAGCCCCGCTGAAGTGCCTGGTCTACACAAAGGCTGAGCAAGCCAGGTCAAACTAACACAATGCCTCTTCTGGGCATGTGCTGTGCTTGATGCAGGGGCATGATGAGCTTAAAGTGCCACTTGGGTTTTTTTGACACCTGTTAATAGCCTTTTCATAATTTATCATTTCTAAAAAATAATAGTTCTACTTACAGCTTCTATAGTCTTCTCTGCTATTCTCCCAGACCATAGAGCTTCTTCATTTTCAAGTCAACTGAGAGATAATGCAGATTCCTTTAAGTAAGGAGGAGGGTAGTGAAATGCTCCCACCCAATAGTCAGTACTCTCGTTCCTATCTGGGGCCACATTCATCCAATCAACTGAACAGAGATACTTGAAGAGTAACTGGATGCTTATGGTGCTGATTCCTTCCTGCTTCTCCAGTTTGATTAATAAATTAATACTGACTGAGCCTCTACTGCCTTACCACTTGTATACATAATGGAAAGTACATAATTTGCTTAACTGCATTACATGACAATCCCAATCAGTTGCCTTTTTTCCCCTCTGCATATTAGTTAAATGCACAGCATCTTTTAGCACCACTTTCTACCTTGCAACAAACTGCAGTCTTTTTACCTGCACCATGAAAGAACCAGGGGAAGCAGCTGTCAAAGAGCTGCTATTAAAAGTGATGGGAGCCAGTCAGTTTGAGAGCTGCAAATACCAGAGCACTGACAGGGTTATACGCTCAAGCCTTGAACTCAGGTCTGCTATTAGAAACCTTGAAAAGAGTGCAACTAGTCAGTTTTATGGCCAATACCACAGCATGCACAGTGCTGTGCACTTAATGAGTATGGCACACATCTACACAAGATGCTACATTGCCCTTGTGACAAGCTGTGGCGACGTAGCTCATTGCTATGGTGACGTTGCACCAGCAGACATGAACCGTGATGCTGATGCTACTGCACAGAAGTAACAAGCTGGTGTCAGGACTGTGCAGTAACAGCAGTTACTGAGCAGTCATTTAGTGAGCAAATCCAGTGTAGACAGTGGGCACTTGCTTTAGTAAGTAGTAAATGACTGCACAGAAACATCTGCACAGTCGGAGCGTATATGTACATTCACCTACCACCTACACTGGGTTTGAATAAGTGCATAGCCTTTTTTAAAGTTGCAAGACTATGCACTTAAATGGAGTGCACCATATGTGCATAAGGCCCCCAAGGCTGTGTTGATAAACTGAGACTTAGCTAAGCTGAGCTACATGTCACCTGCGTATGGAAGAAGAATGAAACTACCTTCAGAGTACTTCCAATTATGTTCATACTAGCAATGTATTTTTCTTACTACTCAGTACTACACACTGGCTCATTTAGGACTAGATAGTTTCCCTAAAATTTATATACATAAAAATAAATGACAAAAGCAAGGAAATGCATGGAGGTGGGGAGAAGGGGAGAGGAGTGGGGGGAGATGTACTTCATTGGCAGCAGTAGAAAATTTTGTGAGGTTTTTCTGTCACTAAAGTGAACTCTCAGACCATACCATCCTTGAAATAAGGTCAAGCAATTGTCTAAGAGCAATAACTGGACTTTTTATTGATGGCGCAGGAACTGAACCAAGTAAACCATATGCAAGTCAAGTGTCCGTGCGCACGCGTACGTGCACACAATGATAGTGCTCATGGTTTTGGTCCCGAGAGCTAGATGAAGGGTGCAGGTGAATGATGCAGGGTCAATTCCCAGGCAGACCAGGTCTCATGCCAGCCCTGCACACTGGCATGGGGTTCTGGGTCCTTGTGTTGCCCCCACCCATTTGGACGAGGTCCTGGAGACTCCACGTTGCTCCTGCCTACCTGAGACTGGGTTTCAGGGGCCCTGCATCCCTTCACTCAGCACCTGTGTGCTGGGATTAGGCCCCATGTGCACAGGGCCCTGGTCTGTGGGGCTCTCCAGAAATCTGTGAAGAGCCCCATGGAGTGACTGACCCAGATCTGGGAACTGAATCTGACCTAAAGGCTGGGGGTTGAGCACCACTGGTATACAAGAAAGATAGAGGGTATGTTTGGACTGGATACAGGGGCCAAGGAGATACCAAATTTGCTGGTCTGCTCTCTTTGGAGAAAATAAAAATAATACATCTCTTGTCAGGGGAAGCTACTAGGAAAAGGTCTGCTAGAGTTGCAACATCCAACTTACATTTTTCACGGTACATTGGAGAATGTGGGATGACTATCTTAATATGCTTAGAATTGTGTGAAGCTCTAACTTGACTTTAGGTTGTAAGGTTATAACAAGGGTATCACTTGAACTTTTTACCCTTCCTGCCGTTAGATACAGAAATTCAGAATTTAATATTTTTAGGTATGTTTTGATTCAGAATCTCTCTCTCAGATCTGATTTTTTAAAATAGTGTGTATTAGTTTTTAAAGAAAATTGAATAGCATTTAGAATTATGTTGATTGGTTATATGATCCTCTTGGTTATAAATGCTGAATGAACCCGTAAATTCTATGTATTTTCTTTAAAAGTGAAAACAACAATTTACCTGATGTAATAATAAAACCAAAATGAATATGTGCTTTCAGCAAGATAAAGCCATCTTAGAAACTGGAGTACTAAAAACACCATTAGGCAGATAACCTCATATCCTAAGCATGGCTGTATAATATAGAAAGTCTAAGAAAATACTCATTTTCAAATATAGATGCCATTTAAATGCGGTTTTATGAAGGCTGGTTTCTTAGAGGCAGTTGTCACCTAGAGGTTCTCTGATACTAACAGCACATCATCATACACAGACTGTTTTGAATCAGAAGCAAGAACATGGTTACAGCATTTTGATCTTATGCTAAGTATGCATGTAATGGCCACGGGGATGAATAGTAACTATCCTCCAGTGATATCTTTTTGTATAAAGGTATAAATGTCACAAGGAGTTAGCGATTAATCTTCCCCTTTGATTTTTGGAAGACTATATAAATGAGATGGAAGGATTCTTAACATTTCTGATCATGACTCCCAGGTGCTCCCAGTCCTATGTGCACTATCCTGCCCAGAGTTGAAATGAGATCACGATTTTATTTGACTTCTATGTTGATATCTGTTGATTACTGCTCTAATGCTCACTGCCTGTTTCAGCAGCTAAAGTGAAAATGCACTGATACATAACTAATATAATGCAGAAGGACTCCAGAGATGTAGAATGCCATATTAAGTAGTTCTAAGATAAGGTAAATGGAGTTTTATTTATTTATTTATTTATCTTGGATATCCCAGTTTTCAGTAGTCTACAAAATGACTACAAACAAGGTCTTCTTTGCCAGTCAGTTGGTATGTTTGGCTGCACGGTCCACAATCTGTTACTATAGTTCTGATCCATCAACAAATAAAATAATAATAATAATAAATAAAACAAAAACCTGCTCCCTCCTTTATTGTATAAATTAACTTTTCATTTATTGCAAAAAAGAAACAGCAAGAAAACAAAGAGCAATATTCAATCACTTAAAGAACGATAATTTAAGACCGTTATAGTTTAGGACTAAAATGCCTTTACCATAACGTGCGAGTGAACTAGATTGTGACTCAAGAGTTGACAGAAGGCAAGGTAGATGGGTAGCATATAGATTGACCAAATTGGAGAGAGATGTGTAAAATGAACTTTCACGATCCAGAGCTTGCACTATCGGATATTGTGAAAGGACGCCAGTCCTCTAATGTGAACAACCCTTCCCTGGCTGCTCCAGCTCAGCTGTGCTGGGGGGGGCTAGGCCAAGTTTCTGTTTACCCTTCACTGTACCAGCCTAAGAAAGAGAGCAGTGGTCCTTCAGAAGCAGACCTCCTTCCCACACTGCTGTTCCCTATTACCCATCACAAGCATACAAGAAAGGGGCATAATCTGGCCACCACCCAACAAAACTGCATGCAAATCCCAACGTATGCGGAAATGTTGAAAATAGAGAATGATGCTTAGCACATTTACTGCTTTATCTGATGTTCCTTCAGTGGGGAAGGTGTCACAATACCATTATTCAAGAATGGGACAGGAAATGCAAACACATTGGTGATGATGGAGATATGTATGGAGGAAGCCAAGAGCTGGCCAGTAATAGGATGGCAAAGAATCATTTGAAGACAGTTGTTTTGTTTTGAGCTGTCAGCTAGTACTTAAGAGAGAAGGGAGAAAAGGCCCTGAAGTGAATTAGCAAAACTCAAAAAGCAGCTTAAAATATCTTGTAAGAAATCTGTTGTTAAAGACACTAAAATAAAAGACTTCATTCTTGGAATAGCTCCTTACCCCAGAGCTAATTCAGTTCTATTTCATGCCAAATAAAAGCTATATGAATCACACAATAAAATGTTATGGCTGCTGGCACAATTAATTAGAAATTGAGAAGAGTACAACTTTCACCTTAAACAGAAGTGTCATATTATGAAAGAAAAGCTGTAAAAATATTGTAATCAAGCCTACCTACCTAAATCAGTATAGAAATAAGTTGCTGAGAAAATATTAATTTGACAGAATTAAAGATGGACTCTCATTAAAATAAATGCTCCTTAAAATGTCTGTCTAATAGCAACACATAAGTACCAGTTCACTGTACTGAAATAATGCTGAAAAACTACTTATGGAGATTGAAGAGTGGTGACAGTGAATCATCATTTCAAATGACAGATCTTCTAACTTTACTATGTGATACTTATGACAGAGGGAAAGATGGTGCTGTCTTCATGGGTCAATTAAAATACAAGGTTCAAATAATCATCTTGGCCTGCAGTAAATAGACATTTTCCTATCTGTAGATAGCTCAGCGTCAGCTGGAGGGGTTGTGCATTGTAGCCATTTCCAGTTAAATGGGCTACAATATCTATTAACTTGAGAGTGAATTACATATGCACATGGGGTTTTGCTCTGACCTTAAATGCAATGGAAATGTTCATGTAAATTATCAAGGAAATCAATACAAATGGCCTCTCACACTAAATATACCCTGAGTACTCATGTCATGGAAATGATCTCATGTTCTGTGGGCAAAATGTGGATGAATGGGATAATGAAACAAACTACGGAAAAGCAAGAATGCTATCAGATAAACAAGTTCACCGTATTTACTCTGATACACATACATGCTCCCCCATTAAAATTTAGATGTTAAATCTAAATCTGCTGTCTCCCACTCTTCCTTTTAACCAGTCATTTCCCCACCTATTACCGAAACATTTTTTCTAATAAAGTTTACAGTTTTAATATAAAGTATAATGTAATTTCAGCAACTGTATTACAGAACTTGATCCCCAAAGTACTCATACGCAATGGGTGTGTTTACATGTTGCCCTATGTCACTGTAGTGATGCACTACCCTGCCATATGACACACCACATCAACACAGTGATCTCATGAGTCTACATGTGATTGGCAGCTACTTCGCTATAGTGGCATGGTCCTTTGTTTTAACATGCTGCTATGGTGAAGTAGCAGCGAAACCTAACCGTACGCTGTGCACATGGCACATGGCAGTCAGTATGGACAGTTACAATGTAACAATGTGGCTGTAGGGTGACATGTAGACAAGCCCATTAGTAGTTTCCCTGTGCATATGCAAGACTAGGTATATTGAGTATGACATTCACTGCATTGGAGCCATACAAGTTGTCTTATACATCCAAACACATATTAAGAAATAAAATATGAAATATATTTTTTCTAAAAACAATCACATGGCCTCAAGGAAGTTACAAAGAAGGTGATCTCAGCCTACAAGGTATAGAACAGGAAATGTTACTGTATACATGTTCACCAATGAGGTTAGCTGTAGTCTAAAGCAGTTAGACTAGAGTTAGCTATAAGTCTAAAGCAGTGGTTCTCAACCTTTTTTCATTTGTGGACCACTAGAAAAATTTAAATGGAGGCATGGACCCTTTTGAACTGTCAGTCTTTTGTGGACCTCTTAGACATAGTCTGCAATCCCCCAGGTTGGAAACCACTGGTCTAGGGAAAGATGGAACAAATAGTTGGGAATTAAATAGGAACCAACTCCCCACCTCCTCCCACCCACACAACCCCTTTATAAATACATACCAATTAAGGATTTCCTGTAAAAAGAATTGTACTTACTCAAGTCATTATTGTTTTTCGCTGCACTCAATTACTTAAATAGGAATGAGGAGCAGCTTGGTGGAGCCAAGCATTATATAGACAAACAGGTTCTCTGCCACACAGAGTAAACAATATATAAAATATTATGATCGTTCCCAGTAGGTTACAAACTATGACCACAAGTCTTTATTTATGGCTGTATAGGCAGAAGCTCCTTTACAGAATCAGGACCTACAATATAATGAATTAGCAACAAACAGATTAAAAGGCCTCCAACTTCTGTGTATCCTATCGTCTGAAATAAGCAGAGAAAACAAAATCTGTAATATATTAGTTAAAACATTCTAAAATATTTACAAAAAGACACACAAGTGCTGACAATAAGATAAACTAGTCTGATATGAATATCAAAAAGTAAACCACTCTGTAGGAACAGCTGATTTAAAAATCAATTATCCATGAGAAAATAGGATTTAAAAAGTAGTACAGATTTTGCATAACTTTTACTAGCATCCATTCTTCTAAATATAACTTGATTTTTCCTTGGGCAGACAGGCTTATTAGAACAGCCCTCTGCTAAATGACACTTTCTTATTCATTTTAAATCTGATGTATGGTCATTTGATTCTTCAATCCCACTACCAGAATAACATAAACCTCTTAAAATCAGACTGTTTCCAGGATACTACAAAAGGGTGATGTACAATCTGAAATTCCTATACTACAAGTGACATCAACTGGAAATCCACCTCAGATGAGCTTGGATAAGTAACGATAATTTATAATGGGTCTTTTATGTTCAGAGCACTTCACAGACATCGACTGTTTATTTAAACCCAGACCACAAAACCTTACTAAAGTTGTTGGGCTGCTAAGGTTCTTTGGGCAAATCTGATATCTTTCATTAGACCAATTTAAGTGGCTGGAAAAAAAAAATTAAGCAAGCTTTCAGGTTTAAAAACCCTTCATCAGGCTGAGGAAGTTTCTGCAGTTGGTGTGTGCTCTTCTGCCCTTAGACCAACTCAGGTACAACCTACACCTGCTGGGCAGTTAAGTCACATATGCAGACTCACTGAAGCCAGTAGGATTATTTGTGTGTGTAACTGAATGAAAAAGTTGATTTAAAAACAAAAAAAAACCCAAAAAAGGTAGTAACATCTACTATACTTGTGATTAATATTAATGGCATTGCTGTCACAAGCCATTAAAGAAAGCAACATTTGCCAACTATTACTATAGTTATTCTCTGTTTTAAATATAAGGAAAAATTACAATTTCAGGTATATAGCTATCCTAGCTATATTAATTGCAAGTACTTAACTTTTTTTCCTGGTATCAACCAACATACAGATTTACTTATAATAAGAAAGGATTTTTTTTTTTAAATCAGCACGATTTTTTGGTTTAGTTTTGACATAAACATTCCTGGGTTCAGTTGTCTCCCTATTGTCATCAGAATTTTAAGTTAAAGGGGGAAAAACCCCAAACTTCAGAACACTTAGCAACTGACATATTTATTGAAATTCCTTGAATTTAAATATTTACAATTATTACGCATACTGTTCTTCCTTCAAAGATTTTGTTGTTGCTATTGTTGTTCAAATGAAGTGCTACTCAAGTGCAGCAAACAGGAAACTTTCTGAAATCGCTAGTAAATAAGGAAAGCCTGGCTCTTCTCAGCCTATGTTTTGATAATATGGTTTGTTAGGCAAGAGTCATGCTCGACTAACTCAATGCAAATAGCGACATAATGTGGATAAACATAGCGACACCCTTCTGTTTCCTCCAAGCGTTATTAACAATGATGACTGACAAGGAGCACTGTAGCTTAGAGATGAAAAATATCTATGTTTTATACCACAATGTTTACCTACATGGTATTATGAAAAACGTGGATTCCTGGCTGGATTTTTTTCCTTCCTTCATGTAATAGGAATCAAGTTTCCCTTAGGTAAAAAACCATCTATGTTTATGAACAGATGTGGAAAGGAAACACGGTTTATTGCACAGAGGTTCTAAAATGACTCATTTATGACTTTCATTAAAATGCAGGCAAAATCTGATATCCCCAGGCAATATTTCCATGGATCTCTCTCTAGGTTAAGGTTTTTTATTCCTTTTTAAAAAGTGGGGTGGGGAATATTTCCTAAAGGATTACTGCTTTTATCTTTCATTAAAACTGTAATAAAAAAGGTATAGAGGAAAGGGATAATGATTTATTCTTCAGTTTACTCCATTACTTCTTAAACCAGCATATATTTAATGACCTTTGTAATCCTAGTGAGAAATTTACTAAATATTTTGGATCAATGAAAAATCTAAAGAATAAATAAAATCCTTCAAATATATCATAGTCCTGACTTACTTGGTAGAAAACTTTATAACTTTTCTGTTAAATCATACTTATACTGGGCTAGCTTCACTTTGATTTTAGAAGTAAACATTTATGAAGACAGTAGAAAGTTAACAGAAGAGGAGACTGCAACATCATTTTGAATTTAAAAAAAAATCCTTCATGCTGGGGGGTGAAATAGGTAAGGACCATTCAAAGAAGAGATGATATTGCTAGAAAGGTAGTGTGGTCAGGGGACTGAAGCGATGGCATGATTCAGTTAAAAATAAGGGTGAAGTTACATGTTACACTTTGACCAAACTAAATCTGTGGAGGGTTAAACTGTTTTCAAGTCAGAGTATGCTGGGAGCAGTCGTGCTGTTTCTTGCCTGCAGAGATCTGACTTGCCATTAGAGAGCTGATGAGCAGGGCCATGGAGAGGAACCAGGATGCCTGGCTCTATCCCAGCCGGGGTGGGAGGCGCTGGGAGTGGTGCATCCTGCAATACTGGGGGACAACCAGTTACTCATTTTATCTCCATGGAACAGACGGAAGTCAGTGTTAACATAAGCTAGGTAGCACAGCCCGGAGTTAACCCTCACCTGAAGTTACATCACTTTGAGCCTCTCAGGCCCCTGACACACATTACACTTAAGACATGATTAATGAATTAATCATATCTTAAGTAGTGACCTGACCCCCCACATGCATTCAATTCATGGCATGATAAAAACAGGAATAAACAGCGAAGTTCTTACACATAATATGTGTAATAACTTTGCCACTGGTCCCTGTCATGCATTCAACTGAACATGTGACAAGTCATCCCTTGCTCTGGGGCACACTCCTCTGTGCTCTGGAGGCTGGAAGAATGGGGCAGTATACTGAGCGTTCCAGCTGGGGAAGCACAGTGAGTTCCCCACACTGAGAGCCCTGATCAGAGGGTGGATCAGAGGGTGAAATTCCCAGCAAGGGGAGTGCAGGGTGCCGTTTCCACCTGCCCCATGGCTGGGAGCTCTGATTATGGACAGGGCTCCCAGCTGCAGGAACAAAAGGCGTGCCCCTATAGCTGGGAGCCATGTCTGTGCTCAGAGCTCTCAGCTGCAGGGGCACACCATGGGCTCGCGCGGCTGGAACTCCATCAGCTGTTGGGGCTCCTAGCCACAGGACTGAAGATGGCCAGTGCAGGGGAGCCCATGACCACGCTCCCCTTGTACTGGTACTACATCCTGATGGGATCTGATGCCTGATCCCACAATCACACCTCCAAACATGCATGTGTAGAATGGCAGGAACCGTAAATGTGGGATTATGTATTAGATCCCACATCACACTTTTTAACATCTGTCAGTGGCCTCAGAGCACCCATAGCATTAGTTAAGAAGCTTTAATGTGCAGATGCTCACATAAGTGCCCCGAGTATGGTTTAAGTCTAACATGCAACTTCACCCTAATAGAGATAAAGTAATGGGGAACTAAAACGTCCCATCATGTTGTAATGATGAGCCTCCTCTTTATTTCTTTAAGGCTAATTATTCTTAGCTGAAATTGAACATAAAGGGCTCCTATACACATGCAGAGAGTTGGCTCCGATACACTGGAAATCCAGTGCATTGTAGCAGCCTCAATTAATTGAATCTGCTGGAGCACAGAAATAAATGTGCTCCAGCAGACTCTAGCATCATGTGTATTAGTATCCCTGCACTGAAAAATGGTGGTAGAGCACTTTGAACTGATGCTCGTTTGACAAGCTTCAGCTCAAAGTGCCCCACCACTATTTTTCAGCGTGGAGGGATGCTGATGCACAAGACACTTGGGCACTTTTAATTTAAAGTGCTCACTAATGAAAGTGCACCCCCACACACACACACGCACCTCCCAGGGCATGTGTAAAAATGCTCAAAGGTCTTGATCCTGCTCCTACAGAAGTGAAAAACAACTGTCAGTAGAGGGGGACTTGGAAAAAGAAGTCTAATGTTCTATAAGAAAGTAATGACCTCTACATATTAACTCCTTATTTCCTGTATATAGCCCCTATCTGGAAAATGCTTTGGTGAGTAATAAAAATACCATTAAATTTTTGAGGGTGTATTCATTAAATTCGAAGTACCCTCATTAATATGGGTACATTCCATTGCTTACATGGGATTTTCAATCCTTTATGAAAGAGCATTAAGATAGTATGGTGACAGACTCCTTAAATTAAATATATTAATAGATAGAACACTGCAGCAGTCAGCAGGAACTACTTCTTAATTAAAGGGCAATGCTTTTCCATGAGGAAAAAACTGGATAGAACAAAATTATTTTTTTCATCTAAAGCTTTAAGCTTTTTCCCCCTAAATTGCCATTCATTTTATAATTTTACAACAGCAGATTATTAAAATGTCATTGTCCAATATAACACAGACCCAGCAATTCACAAAAGTGGTCATACTCTATGAAGCAACAGAACATTGACACACTGTTTTATTTTATCAGCTTTTTCCCTCCACTACCTTTAATATTTGCTTTCTAGTCTATGTCCAATCATGTTTTGAATTATAGAGTTATATTTCCATTCCCAATTTCTGATGATTATACAAATCTCTCAAGCTTTGTGCTCCTGCGGTTTATGAAGTCACTAGAATCTGTTGATAGAATTATAGCCAGTAATTCACACTTGCCCTTTATTTATTTTATATAAACTACATTAAATCTTTCATAAACATATTAACACTATAGTCAAAGAGCTGGCACTATTATATTATCAGCCACACATTTTGAATTACTGGGCAGTCTATGAGATAAATGACTTACTGTTAATAGTAATCATATTGGAAAACTGTGCAAGTGGTGCATCTATTGTGTAATACAATGCAGATAAATCTGGAAGCCACCTTTGAACAATTTCTGTTACTAATATTTGCACGTCTAGCACATCACGTGCACAGTAAAAATATGCAGAGGCATGCAAGTGCAAATATAGAAGTTATTTCAGAATTTGCTGCCATGGGAGATGAATGTGAGGATGAGTTATTCCAAGAAATATGCACAGTTGGGGGAAGAGAGGAGGTGAATCCTGAACTACAAATCTAGCTTTTGGATGTCCTGTAAGATATTATTTTTTGTAACTAGATTCAGTACATCTTATTTAAATCTGGTCATACCAGAGGCCTTGCTTAAAGCTACCTAAAAAGCCATAGAAGCCTTTCAGCCACTATTTTGAAAGAGGTCATATCACCTTTCAGCGCCTTAGACAGCCCCAGGATTGGGACCAGCACAGAGAAATTTCTGCTATTTGGGAGACAATCAGTCTCTTGTTTCCTTCTCGTGTCAACAAAAGTTTTCAGTTATTGAGTAGTGCTCTGAGGGACAGGACAGAACCTGTACACAAACACTATTTTGCGGGGTGGGGGGGTTGTTTGAAACGTGTTTTTGCTTTTTAAACTTTTTTTATTATTATTATAATAAAGTTAAAAAAAAAAGATAAAAGGGCAAAAGGGCAATACTTATAATGCTAGAGATCCTAGCATTATAAGTATTGCTTTATATACACAAGGTTAAATTTTGGCACCTGGTTTCAGTTAGTGTTTGATGTGGGCAAGTTAGCATGGAGATTGAAGATGGTCTATCTGGCCTTGAATTTTGAAACCAATTCCAAAAACAAGCAAGCAGACCAACAACAAACAGCCTCCTTTCTTGTTTAGCTACAGGTCATTGATATTTGAATGACAACATCCGTGTCACAGCTGATATAGAGTTGAAAGCAACCTTCACTAGGATGTTTTCAGAAAGAATTGAAAAATCATGGCATGGATGCCACATTTCTTGGTTCAGTATAATTCCAAAAATGAAGTGAAAGCTAGCTTTGTGCTGCTTGTGTTTGGTATAACGTGACAGAATTTCTTTATAAACTGGTTATTTGAAATACCTGACATTTGGCTTGCTGTGAATCATGCGGTCACTGAGGACAAAGGTAAAAGAAGACTGAAGGAGAAGTAAGGTCAAGGAGTTGCATTAGACTTCAGCCCCATAATAATTTGATCCACTGGGAGTCTTGAACATTCCTGGGCTACTAGACTTTTGAAAGTAGCATGTGCCATGACCTGAGAATTTATGACTGGTCTGATGTAGACTGCTGGGGCTATGGGGACAACAGTATAAATACTTTTTTTTTCTATATAATCAGTAAAGGAAACAGCATAAACTAATGCTGCATTTCCCAAGTGGCCACCAGAAAGTGCTACTGAGAACTGGAGTGCATGCTCCCAATTACAAATGCCTTAACTGCTTATCTTCCACATATCTTTATTTCTTTAAGAGAAGGTAATAACTCATAGCAAACTTAGCTGAAGAACTATGCATATTGACCCACTTAGAACCAGGAAAAGGGAAGTTAAGCACATAATAAGTGATAAATCAGCAATGTGTGAGAAGCCAAAAATGATTCACAATAACTTTATTTTGTGAAAGTGCTGGAAAACTAGGTGGGGATGGAAAAGACTTCCCTCCACTCCCCCCTTGTATTCTTTTCTTTTTGATGACCCCTATTTTGTACCCCCATACTGTGCACCAGTGTTTTATATTTTTGACAACTTGCTAAAATACTTGAGTCTACCCTTATCAACCCTCTTTCCTTTTCCTTTTTCCATATGAAAATCCACTTATTTCCTTTTTATTATTGTTGTTGTTGTCATCATCATCCTTAATGTTTCTAAAAATAAATACATAAAAAGTAAAACTAACGAATTATGCCAATTGTCAACATGATGACTTGTTTCAATTTTCTTGTATCCCTTCCCTTGATACCCCTTTTTTATACATCCGTATGCATGTGTGTGTGCACGCATATAGATTTGTTTGGCTTTATTTTTTATTAGGTTGTAAATTATTTCTGGCAAGAGTAGGCTTTTCTTGCATATTTAATAAATGTCTAGTCTACTTTAGACATTTGGCACAATATAATAAAGTTTTTAAATATATTGTTTTATTAATATAATATTAAGGTTGCACCAAAAAACCCTCAAAAATTGAAAAGGCCAGATTCAGAGCTGCTTAGGCAACCTAAATATGGCCCCTTCGTGTACAGTGTACATGCATTATATTGTAAAAATGTATTACATATCCACATACCATTTTTCTGGTAGAAAAAATTGATTCACTAGATGGGTGTGGCTCACTGAATGGACAGATAGTAAATAAGTGTTTTTTTATTCTCCTAATTCATCTGCCATATGCCTTTCTTCACAAATAATTTAATTTCTACAGTGAATAAAATAAGATTTATTTCCTTGTGGGTATTTCTGTCATTTATAAACATCTCAGTGTCACGTACATTTATCTTCACAATAATCCTATGAGGTGATAGGGATATTGACAGAGCCCCTCTCTGGTGGAAAATCCTCATTTCTACTAGAAAGGTTTCCCCACCTCCACCTAGTGAAGTAGCTTCTCTTTAGCTGCCTAAGATCCAGCAGAAGGTCCCTGCAGACACTCTCATACCTTCTGCTACCTGCCACAGTCCCTTCAGCAGTTGGTGCTTTCCCAGGATGCATTTCACCCTCTGGGGGCACAACTCCTGCCATGTAGATCTGCAGAGATGCTAAAACCACATGGATGTGCATGCATTCTGCAGGCTTTGTAGGGTGGGCTGCTGTCTATCACCAGAGAGAACTTCTGGCAACAGAGGTAGGTAAATGTAGAAAGGCCTGACTAGTAGACTGGAGGACTGCAGACATTGGTGATATAAAACTAACAAATTTTAGTTTTTGCCTTAGTTGGAATAGCTTTTTATTAGTCTTCATGTAACTAGGCTGTATGCCAAAAATGCAAGCATTCTAAATGCCCAGAATGTGTCTCTTTTTAAAATGGTAAGGATAATTGAATACCACTTGCCTGAGGAGATTAGAACTGAATTTTTTTTCTGGTATCACGTAGCTGATTGGATAACATTCTTAATGGAAAGTACCTGAGAAGAGGAACTGCTTATCTGTTTGTAAAATAAGTCTCTGAGAAAGTTAGAGTTTACAGTTTATATCACTAGTGGTCTCATGTATTCATTTATTTACCTATTCATATAATATTAAATATTTTATCAAACCTTACATTTATTCATTCACCAAGATTGAAATTCACGGAGATGTGGTGAGAGTACAACATCTTCCACATATCTAATCCCCATGGTAAGACTTCATGAGTGTAACAGCCCCTTGCACTGCTGAAAAGAAGGCAAACAGGTAATAAAGAAGGGGAATTCAGCAACAATCCAGGGGAAGGTCAGCACAATCCAAGATTATACAGAATTTATAGCTCATAACCACTCATGGAAGAGTAGCCATTTTCCTAAACATAGTTTTGAGATAAGTGTATTTTGTCCTCAAACCCCAACAACAATAGTCTAGGGCAGAGATGAATTTCACCAATCTGTTTCTATTCAAATATGAAGTTAACCCACAGTAAGCTGCTGCATTTCTGCAAAGTGGTATATATAGAGAGCTTGGGATGTATTTTGCAGGGCAGGTTTTTAAGCATTTGTCAAATGGTTAGTGCCCCACTGTAGTCCTGAGCAATTCAACTGCCTAAAAAGTTGTTTTATTTTTCATAAATACGTTTTCACCTCTCACATATAGAGAAAAAAAGAATAGTTTTAGCATGCTTTGCAAAGAATTTTTAAGACTTCTTTCCAGAAATGTTCCTTATCTTGAAGGCAAGGTTCTTTGGGTAGATGTGATATCGTATTAGACCAACTGAGTAGTTGGGAAAGAAGTTTTTAGCAAGCTTTTGGATGCCATTGCTCTTTGTCAGGCATAGGAAGTATTTACCCAAAGAACCTTGTGTGCCTATGTCTTTAGACCAACACAGCTACAACCAAAAGCCCTTTATCTTGAAGAAACATGTAAAATATATACATTTCAATCAAACCATGATTAGCATCAGTGGAGGATGCTGTATGTAAATAAGGCATTTGGCATTATATTAGCTAAATCTATTGAAAGAAAGTCTAATCAATAGAGAATTAGTCCCGAGAAGCCTTGTGCATCTCTGGCTGAGGTAATGTTAACGACAATGAACATATTTGGTGGGGAGGAGAGTAACATTTCATAATTAAATTCAGTTCTTGAGTGATTTATAAAATGCTACTGAAAAAGAAATTGTTCTGACTACACTAACACTTGAACTTCTCTGAGTCATGATTTAAGATGCCAGTGACTTTTTCATTTAAGCGGCTACTTCCTAGTGTTGACTCTAGTGACAGCAAAATAAAAGAGAAAGACAGAATAGTTCTTTGGCAGATTCTCTTTACTTCCAATATCATGGGAGGAAGACAGAAATATTCAGCTGATAGATGCCACACATTCTTGTCAAATATCCAATAACTTGCCCAAAAATATAAGTTGCTAAATGAAGCAGATCATCTGTGCCAGGATGTGTCCCAGAACAGCTAATCTATTTCATTGGATAATTAAAATACACATCGCCTGTTGTCGTACTCATTGATGCTGCAGGGCAATGGGTGACATGTTCTTTCGGGGCTTGATCATGCCCCAGGACTGGTTCCTCAAGGGAATGCCTCCCTGCCTTTCCCTGCTTACCAACAGGCACTGCAGGGAATCTCAAGGCAAATCTTTATAAGCAGAGAAAGTTGGGAGGATCTCCCTTGCAGAGATTTATCTCTGGGATCTTTGGGTTGTCTCTCCAAAATCAGGGAAAGTCAGAAGATCCAGGGGGACACATCTCTGCAACTGGGCAAACCCCAACTTTCCCCACTTATGAAGACATGCCCTGAGATTCCCCATGGTGCCTCTTTGTAAGTGTGAGAAGCTCTGTAGGTCCTCCAGGGATGTGACGGACCCAATCCTGAATGGGAATCAGGCCCTCAGGTTCCCAGAGGATGTGCCCAGGGTGGCTGAACAGTGCAGGAAGCTCTGGAAAGCCTGGAGCTGCTGGCACTCTCCCGCCATAAAACAGCTATCCACTGCTAAATAGCATCACAAATTTATAACACCCTTGCTCTAGCCACAAAGTTTGTACATTTGTGGAATAGTTTATGGAATATGAGGAACAGTTTGAACTTACTCCACCATGAGAACATGAACATAAGCATACGGTGTCAGCAGAGGATTGGTAGGCTTTCCCTTTCACAATATATCCCCTAAATACTACATCGGGCCGTTTGGAATAGGAATCACTTAATATGAGCTGAGAATTCTCCAAGCCAGGGGAAGTCTTCACTGATCAGGGAGTATACATTATGTAAAACTATGGTAATCTTTTCAAATATGTTAATTTAATTATTCTCTGGAACCCATATTTGCCATTTGCAACAATATCAAGTGCCCATAGCACAATATTTATAATGGGACAAGCTAAAAAATTAAAAATTATAAAAAATTCTATAGAATTTAGCAATGCCAAACTGGTTTAGAAATGAGAAATGAAGTATATTCATTATAGATATTTTCTTTGTTTCCTCTCTCTTTTTTAAACCAGTACCGATCATAGTCAGGAAGTTTTGCAGGTATGTAGGACCAACAACTGTAAAACATCTGACAATAAACCATTAGCCACAAGTGAATAGGATGTCTAGTACCACAAAATGAATATCTCATATTAGTCCAAAGACCATCAGCTTCACTGTGATAGTAAAAA
Organism: Crocodylus porosus; assembly: GCF_001723895.1. Taxonomy (NCBI): domain Eukaryota; kingdom Metazoa; phylum Chordata; order Crocodylia; family Crocodylidae; genus Crocodylus; species Crocodylus porosus. The sequence goes on from NW_017728949.1 coordinate 72,168,853, forward strand.
GGGCAAAAAATCCCAAACCAGTAAATAAATAAGGATCACTTTCTGAGGAAAGGGATAATCTGTATTAGTATGGGATGTTTTCTATTTGCGATGAATATTGGAGGGACAGTTTAGACAACAAGCTTTTAATCTGAGGGTCTGAACAAACTTTCTTCTTCAAAGAAAAATCTTAAAACTACATAACAAATATTACTCTTGAAAGATAGGGTTACAATGTGTATAACTTCTGGTTTAGCTTATTAATATGTCTCACTCACTGGAATTCACCAAACAGATAGCAAAATATTATACTTAGCTGTAAACACCAAAACAAATAGGATTCAAAGTGCTCAGTGATTTCAGCCAATGTACAGTATTGATACCCATGATACTATGTAAGTATAACCCAATAAATGTGTAATTTAAGCATAAAATGGACACGTCCATGTTAAAATATTTTAAAACCTGCAATAAAAGTTTCTCGTGTGGATGTATCTCCTCCTCCATGTAAGTCTAAAACCTAATTGAAAAATAAAATTTCTGAGTGCTGCAATCAATAATACAAATTATATTAATGTTTAAAGTTATTCTGAACTGTTGCAAGCATTTAGATTAGGTAGTTTCTTCGACAACATGAATAAAATTGCTTTTCAACAAAGCAAGCAGAGGGCAGTGCAAAAACCCAGCTGCCTTATGTTTAGTTACATATTTTTCTGTTAGTATCCAATACAAGTGATTTGTATCTTTCACACTATTATTTCCTGCAGTGAAGGCCTCAAAATATTGCCTTAAAGACGAAAGTTTGAGATCCAGCTGCTTCTCCAATCATCTAATTTTTCAAATACTTAAAACATAAATTAGGTTAAAATCATTATCTTGAATTTTACTCTGCTTGTAGAAACATGCTGTTTCCTGGTATTCCAATTAATTAAGTCCCTTTGAATTTTTATAGACCATGCTGTGGTACAAGTACCCCATATGTTTTAGTTAATTGTATTTTTATACAGTGAAATATGTTAAGACAAGAAAGAAAGTTACATCTGTAAGAGCAAAAGCCCATAACTGGAAAACAACAACAACAACATAACCCTCTATTGCTTATACTTGTTCTCCACTGTTTTATTTGTTTCTCTTCTAAAGGCTACAGCTTATCTAGGAGAGGACTGAGAAAACCATTTAGGATTTAGTTTTGAGCTTTGTTCAAAAAGAAAGAATGTATGGCAATAAATAATACATGGTTACTCTATATAATTACAGTTTTTAGCCATGTTTAGCTAAGCTTCTGTATTTCCTCACCGGGCTTAACAAAGTTAGATCAATGGCTGAGATACATCTTGATACATCTTTTTGACAATATTGAATTAATCTGACTATGTGACCTCAATTAAAATATATCCCCTTTGTGGATCACCATAGAGTTATAAGGTTATAGAGGTATGCGTGCATGCATGTGTGACTGCATGCATCCATGTATACATACGCATGCATCTTAGACCTTCCATATCCATCCATCTTGTACACATAGCCATACCAAGGCTTCTATATGAACTTTCACACATCATTCCCCTTAATGTATATAAAATGGAGAAAGGTAAAACATTTACGCGAAGCTGATGAATTTTCTCACTATTCTACATTTAATTTCCCAGTAAAAGTATAACAGAAATTTTCAGAAGAATTTTCACCATTGGCCTAACTACTTGTACAGAAATCAGTAGGAATTTGACAGCTGATGCCAAAGGCAACAGAAGTAGGTTAAAACTGGACCCCCTAAAAAACTTACCTCATGTACCACATCTACAGAAGATGTGTTACTGCATATTAGCACAGTTCATTGCACAGTAAGCATGTGCATCTACACCTGTGTGCACTTAGTATGCAGGAAAAACCCTTAATTCTGTTTAAATTTGCTACCTGCAAATGCAAGTTGCAAATTTAAGAGGAATTAGTTAATACATAGTAATGCACATGTGGACATGTCTGCCCAGCCACTAGGGGGCCAGCTTGCAGCCAGCCCCCGGGCTGTAGGCTAGGAGCCTCTCTTGATCCAGGGCTGGGATCCCTCTATGGCAACCTCTGTCTGCAAGCTATAAAAACCTGCAGACATTTTGTGCCCTGAAGCACACACCACAGGCAGCCTGAGGGCATTTCAGGCCCTGGGTGTCCCCCCTGGCAGATGACAGCTGAGCTGTGCTGGCCTGCCTGCAATCCTGCAGTGCTTCCTGGCACTGAACTGCTACACATTTGCCAGGGCAGTGCTGTTGGGGCCAGCAGTGTGCTAAAGGGTACTGCAGGTGCCTCTCCTGGTGCCTTGATGGGGGGAGGGGTGCTGCCACTGTCACTGCCACCATAGGTGGTGCTCCTGCTGCCAGGCATCCTCCATGTGCCATGGCTTCTACGTCCAGGCCTCACGGAACAGCTCCACCCAGGCCTCGCTGATGTTATGCAGCAGGTAGGCTGTGATGATGATTGGGAGAGGCTGTCCTTGGTGACCTTGAGGCTGGTGGTGAGAGTGTGCCAGCAGCCCTTCAGGTGGGCAAAGGCACACTCCACCAGGGTGCAGGTCCAGCTCAGGCACAAGGTAAAGTGCGCCTAGTGGGGGTGCAGGTGGCTGGTGTAGGGCCACATCAGCCAGGGCAGGAGTGGATAGGCAGGGACTACGATGATTAGGGGCAGAACCATGATGGTACCCAGCTGCAGGTCTGGTACCCCCAGCATGAAGTGCCCACTCTCTAGAAGACAGAGTTCCAAAATATGCAGGCATCATGAGCACTGCCCACCAAGCTGTCACTCGTGTGTATTTGCCACAGTGGTCCACCATGGCTTCCAGGACCACAGAGTAAAATCCCCTGCAGGTGTACTAGGGCTGGTCTCTGGGGGAAGGCAGGTGACAGGGGCGTGCGTCCCATCCAGGGCCCTGATATGCTGGGGTAATCCTAGTGCATGGAACCCTGCCACCAATGCTAGGGGGTGATGGACGCAGAGCATGTGCCCTGGAAGGTGCCACACCTCCAGAATGGTCTCCTCAATGATGTTCTTGCCCACACTGAAGAGTTGTCTGATGTACCAGAGGCTGGCGGCCAGCTTTAGCGCAGTGAGGGGCAGCTGGCTGTCCAGAGAGGACCAGAGCTGCTGGAGCAAGTCCCAAAAGGTGGTCCAGCTCATGCAGAAGCTGTCCAGCTACTGCTCATCATCCCAGGTGTGCTGGACAATGTGCCACCACCAGTCCTGGATCGCATGGGGGGCCCAGAGGCAGTGGGGCTGGAGGCCCAGGAGGCCAATGGTGGCCCCAGTGGTGGTATCATGGAGCCCCACATCAGCATCCCTAGTGGTGGTAACTGCACAGCGGCCCTGGGATTATCCACTGTTGCCAAGCAAGCAGTTACTTGGCATTGGGGAGCCAGGTGGGGTGAGTCAGCTCTGGGCCAGGTGGTGGTCTGTGCAGTGGGCCATCAAGGTGATCATGGTAATAAGGAGCCCAGGGCACTAGTTGTCACTGCCAGGGACAGGCACTGGAACAGCCATAGCATGGAGAGGCAGAGTGTCTGCTTTCTCCTGGGCCACACGCTGTCCCTGAGCTTGGCATGCTTCTCCTGGGCTAGAAGGAGAGCAGCAAGCGGGGCTTGCTTTTAAACAGGGCTGCCAGGTGCTGGCCAGCTGCAGCTGGAGCCTAGAGCTCCCTCCACTGGTTGCAGGGGCCCATTTCAGGGCTGCAGGGAACTGGGTCCAAATCCTTTTCCTAATCCCCACATGTGTAGATAACTGCCTGAAAAACCTTACTCTAGTTTAGCTTGCACCAGAGTAAATGCATGTGCAGATGTACCCATTGTGTATGTGCTGATTAAAATATAAATATAAATGCTCTCTGAAGTACAGTAATTTAAAATATAGATTTGCAACCATTGTTTAAGGTGATGCTCCAATTTGTTAAAAAAAATCTTAAAAAAACAAAATGATACCTTATGATATAATTAATTCAGTTGTTTCCACTTGCCAGTTTAGTACTTGCATCTGCTTATGAGAATTAATTTATTAGATGTCCACATACATTATGAAATGAAAACATTATGTTCTACCTCTGTGTTATTTTAAATACACTAGCATCCAAGGACCAGAAGAGCAGGAAAGGTTAATCAAAGAACAGCATTTGCTACACTGACTTGATATTAACTTGAAAAATTAACTGAGATTGGCTCGGATATTTGCACTTTTACTGAAAATTTGCTGATATAGACTGGAAACAATTATTATAATTATATAGCTCCCAAAACCTTCCGGTTATTTCTTAGTGATGAAGTAAAATTATTGCATAAACCAATGTATGAAGTTGAGGGAGGTATTAGGATAGTGGCTAAAAAGTGCAGTAGATCTAGGATAGAATTCTCAAAAGTACATAAGTGACTTAGAAACCCAAGTCTGAGTTTTAAGCACTGAAGAGTTAAAGACACTGTAGTGCTTTTTGAAAAATGTACACCCAGTTTCATTCTACATTTCTATTCACAGAAGAGGGGCTTTAATCATGCATATGAACCCACATGAGTACGTGATAACTTCAGTTCTAACCCATCAATCACTTCAATCCTAATTCATCAAGGTATTTAAGCACGGTGTCTAATTTCAAGCAATTGTGGATTCACACTGACAGATTATAAGGGGAATCCTTCAGGACATCTTATAACTCAAACACAGTGAAAAATATGAAGGTAGGGCAAGTAGGGAAAATACTCCCCCACACTCAGATTAGAGATTCACTTCAGTTCAAATTTGGTGAGAACCACCCTAAATTTTAGTTGTGTTTCAAAAACTGTGGGTTTTTTCTGCTGTAAAATCTTTCAGTGCTAATCACTGACATTGCTTTTTATTTTGATTCTGCATAAATCATGAGAAAAGATATACACCATTTGCAAAAGTTTGTTTGCCAAAAAAAAAAGTGCCACCCCTTCCTGGCAGAGCTTCATTCTGTGTAATATTTATGGTCCTAAAGAAAGGTTACTCTGGTAAAATAAAGAGAAAATTTTAAACATCTATGTCAATTAGTTCAACCCGGGAAAAAAAAATCCAGAATATTTTATGGTTAAGTTACACATCAATTCACATTAAGGGCCGGATATAGTGGGACTCCAACATGCACAAATGGAAGGACATGCCTCTTTTATACCACTTCAGACAGGCTTAGAAAGTACATCTTCTTCCATTCCAGCCAACTGGAGTGGCAGACTGCACATTCCTTGCAAATAAGCCGCAGATTAGAGAGAGATTCAGGTACATCAGTTGTGTCAATATATGCAAATCACTTTGAACCTGTATACTGCTGTACGTTACCTCTGTGCTTCTAATTATCTTCATTAGTCCAATGTGATTGAGTAAACTACTGATGCAATTTTGTACCCTATTTTGTGTGATACCACGAGCGGGCACCTATACATGTGACAGAGCTCTGCTTCAATGCATGATGCTAATTAACACGCATTGGAGCAGACTCGATTAATTGAGTCTGCTAGAGCATGCTAATTAGCTTGAATGAGCTAGCTGAACGAGCTTTAAAGCGCCCCCCTGCTATTTTGAAGTGTGGGATGCTGCATGCACATGACACTATGGGCTATTTAATTAGAGGGGCTCTGAGAGGCTGCTCAGTACTACCTTTTTTTTTTTTTTGTCTTGCTCAGTGAAAAGTTAATGAATATTAAATATAAATAATTTTGTAGTTTGTTTTCATATATTAGCAACAAGATAATTATAGGTAATTCATTTTTAATCAAATTAAAAGCTTTCACACACATAACTTTAAGTCTGAATATGATTTGCATTTATTTCAATAAGGCAACAAAAACCATGGAAATATGCCAGTCCTTTTTTTCTGATTAGCAGCTTATACCTTGAGTTTTACAAGTATTTTCTTGTTCATTTTAAGTCCTTCTATTGAACTCCTTATTGGAGGAGCTTTTGAAAATCAAACCCAACATCATTCAAAATCAGCTGAATCATTTGCGTTCTGAACATACAGTCCATGTGTAGTATTCCTAGAATACCACACTGGAGGGTTTCAAGGACGTTTAAGTTGCCCAAGCTTGTCATGTTCATTTGCAAATGAATCGGCTATGCCTGTTACATAACGGATTACTTTATCTTGGTTTTTACTTTAGTCTTCTCTATATGTCTTTCAATAAGAATCTTCCATAATGAGGTGCACACTGAAATAAAGCCATCTTTCTTATTCTACTTCCTTTCACATTTGCCATTCAGCACAAAGACGTAACGTGGCCATCAATTTTTACATAGCACTTCCCTATTGATTCATATGGATCAATGGACAAGACCATCAATTGACAAACAAGTAATGGAACCATTTCCTGGGGTATTCTTCTGTGCAGCAGAAAGGGAATCCTTCTTTCTTTTTAAAAGACATGATGCAGAGTTTTCAACCTAAGGGCATAAGATAACTCTACAGGACTACAACCGCACTGTCTTTGGCCTGCCAAGAAACTCCAGTAACTAGGTATTTTCTTGGGCATTCAGTGCTTTTTTGTGATAGAAATGCACTGGTCAATATGCAGAGTCAGTGCATCCCCAGACATCAAGGCATAAGTGATTGGATTGTCCTGAACAGATATGGAAATCAGCTGGCTAGTTCCTTTGTATAAATAGCAAACTTCCTCTACACTACTTATGTTTACACTACTTATGCTTCTTATTTCAGAGAAACTGAAATGAATCCTATGAGGACAAAGTCTGTTTCTAACATATTTCTCTTCTTTTGGGATGGTTCTTTGAAACCATGATTGTACAACTGACAATCACAAGGAGAACTTCTACAACTATAAGGAAAGCTGCTTTAAACTGATACATGAAATATTATACATCTGCCTTGTGCAACTCAGTCCTACAGGGTAATATTAGGAACATCTGCAGCATATCCCCAGCAATCCCTAAGTTACAACTCTTGGGCACACCCCACTTCAGTTGCCACTCTCAAGAACTGCCTCCAGTACAAGAGCAGTGGTTGGGGCAGGCAGCTTCACTGCCTCATTTTCAAGTCTGATGCATGCAGAGTGAGAATGGGCTGAGCAGGGCGTATTTCGAAGCATTGCCCCAGTACACATGGGAGACAGTTTAGACATAGCCGTTGGATGCACCCAGATGGGCATACTTTTCAGTACGCAACGCCACAGACCCATCTGTGGCACCACACACTGTGCACGCTGCAGATGCAGGAATTTTCCATGCTACTAATTAGCAGAGCAAGGTGGGCTTTTGATTCTTATTTTCATCGATCCCCATCTTTTCCAATGTGTCTGATTAATTTCCCATGAGGCACAGCATCAACTACTTTGGTTAAATCTAGATCAATTAGAACCACTTGGATAAAACCAACCATGTTGTATTTAGGCCTATTTTCTGTTTCCTTTCATATTCTTGAATATTCTTCTATTCAGTATCTGTTCTAAGATATCACAGATAAATTCATAATATTGGACTTGACTTCAATATTATGTACAATACTGTATTATGGCCTACAGTATTAGTTTGGTAGAATTACTGTCATTATGAAATATATTTATAGATCTATTAACTGCCCATGTAAATATGAAAGACTTTGCTAAATCTCCCTGCATTTGGCTTCAGTGGCTGGATCCAGATATTCAGGCACATGCATTTCCCTGGGGATAAACACAGGGGTAGAATATGCACATATGCTGCTACTTGTTCCTGGCTAATGCCCCTGCACATGAGCTCTGGCATGCTGCAGGTTGCCCCAGGTAGATCAGGGGAGGCTGGGGCCAGCACCTGAGCTGGCCCCAGGAGCCTTACCTGGGTTCCTGGGGGCCTATCAGAGCTTCAGCAGCAGTGATCAGATAGCAGGGAGCCTGGCCAGAGTTGGAGCTTGGCTGTAGGTGGCCCAGCTCTGGTTTTGGGCGGTGCATGCTACCACCACATGCACCGCCCTGCTTTTTTCCACCACAGATTCTTTCTACACCAGGATCTTTTGGTGTATTAAACCCCACCCTGGGCTGTTAATTTACAGCATGGGACTGTCTGCATGTGCACTTTACTTTATCAGGATATGGTAAATTGCTAAGTAATTGTTACTTGCCTGTTGTGGTGGAGGAAACAGACAGTGACTGTGTGTATGTTTCTGTGTATGTCTGTGTTAGCTCCATTCATTGACTGAAATAGGATATCCTGGATATAAACCCTATGTTTTAGGAATAGAAATATGTGGTCACTAGAATATGTTTAAAGTTATCTAATAACTCTTGATGGCCATGTACCTTTCCAGTGGTGTACCAATGCTAATTTTATTAATTAATCGTAACTGTTCCCATAGATTTATTTGGAAAAATAGAGACTGAATATCAGGGTATGCCTTTGGATTACTAAACATATTAGGGTCTTGAGGCAAAAAGTTTAAAATCTATTCCATTGAAATTTTAAAACTTAACCAGACAAAAGCAATGGTAAATACACTACTGGGAATATTACTGTATTGGCAGGAAGATGTACCCAATAGACATTTCCGTCTCTTTTATGAGTCTATGCTTATTTATTATTTATCAAGCTTAAGGAGTCATGAGTTCAAAGCAACTGCAGTGCAAATCAGTTGCTACTAATAATTGTCTCTTCATATTGGTACTTGAAATACCGATATATACACTTTTCAGTTTTTCGGTTTGGGGGTTTTTTTTGGAAAACTGTAATTTAAATAGACTCCCAAATTAATAAAAGACAAACCTTCTACAGGTCAGTGCCCTGTGTATTTTTTTGGCATTTATGAAGACTCATATAAATAATACCAAGACAATACAAACCAGTCCCTGCAACATGCCTGTGCATACATTTTGAATGTACATAAATAATTATCTCTCTCTGGGTTTTTTACACCCACACACTAAGAAAAAAACAAAAACAAAAGAAGAAAATGCACTATACAAGTATGCTTATATGTGACTGGTCAATTAAGGAGTCCTTTTATTGAATCACCCTGACTTTGTTTCAGGCTGACCTCTTGTATTTCAGTGTGATTGCTAAATTGTTAAGCTATGAAGATGCTAAAGTGACTCGGTGGAGAATTTTTGCTGAAACTATAAAATTAGAAGTCCAGAAAGTGGAGAAAAAGAGCAGGAGGACTGGTCCCTGACTATTAAACAATTAGCAAATGATGTTAAAAGCAACCCGCTAGATGCTTTAGTAGATCACTGTTTTTATTGCTATTGAGAAGGTCTTATTGTTGAGGGAGATAGGCAGCAGTATTTTTTTTTGGCGTGCTGGAGATCAAAATTAAGTTTGTGGTTTCTGTTTGTTTTCTTTCTTTTTTGATTTTAATCAAGACCTGATGACTATGACTAAATAGAGAGAGGTATAAGGAGCTGTTTTAATTTGGGCCTTTTTTTTTCATAATGTTGTCTTTTTTGTGACTTACCTACCTAATTTTTCTACAATTTAAATGTAAATGTGTTTGGGTTATTTTATGCTAGTAATTCTACAATTTACTGTTGTAATAGGTTTTATTTTAACTTCTAACTGTTCCCAAAGGGTTTCTCCCATAATGCCACATTTTATTGAGCTTCAACATCAATAAAAAAAAAAAAGAAGGATGGTTTTTGCATTAAAACATTTGAAATCTGGGGTTTTTTTCCCAGGCTATTTTATAAACTTTCTGTCCAGTTAAAGAAGTCACTAAATTGTATTAAGTTACTTGATCATAGTAGAAAGTAGTAGTATAATCAAGAGTGTAAACAACTAATGCATTCACCTAAACTGTTCCCCTATGAAAGAAGTGTATTATGAGCTCAGTTTATTTATTTAGATGTTTATTTAGATTTTTATACTATTCATCACTGTCACATCTAAGTACATCCCAAACAACAATGAATTTAGTTTCACAGTTCTCTAGTAACATAAGGTTCTTCTCATTTTACAGGTGAGGAACTGATCAACGAAGAAATGGTATGTCTGGCCCAGAACATTATTAGATCTATTAATTCTGACCTAACATCGACACTGAGTTGTTCTTCCAGCAAATGAAAAAGCAAAACAGCCAGTGCTCCACCCCAACTTTACAAAATGTGAGCTTCACCAATGTACCAGTATATGATTGGAATTATCTAATCAAGCTAAGGCTGTAAATCACGTGTATCAGTTATGCACTAGCCATAACTATCTAGCAACAGTAGTAATACTAATATGTCTGGTAATGTCACTGAACATCAAAATAGTCATCATTTGTATATAGCAGGCATAGTATATTTTAATTATGGCACAATGTCCAGAGTGAAGTGTTTATTTTGGCTGGAATAATATATGGGGATGACCTGAAACATGTAAGAAAAAGCACAAAACCTCTCAGGGGTCAGGTGCTTTGGGTGGAAATGGCAATTAATAAAAACCAGAGTTCAGAAAACCTTTTTGTGTAGCCATGACAAATGCCAATTTTTTTTTATGCTTCTAAACAAACACTGTTACTGGAGAAAGTATTTCTGTATTCAGTAGACAGCTATAAAGAGGATTAGAAAGTCTTTAAAATGCGCAACACCCACAGCACTGAAATTGCAGTGCTGCCACCCCATAATTTGAGCAATGTGTAGTGTTACATTTGAGAAAATGTTATGTTTCATTTTTTTTAAAGTATCACAGATGCTAGTGCAAAAATGGGAATTTATGTTTTACTTCCTCTAAAATTTATAAAATTATACGGATCTGTCCAGGAAAACAGCAGCTGCTGCAGCACCAGAGGTTTTGCAATCTTGACCGTTAAGTGAGATTTCATGTTCAGAAAAGGATGTAAGTAATTACTAGATTTAAAAGAAGAAATAAGGGCTGCATAGGAGAGTAGAGATGCAGGGTATGCATTAATGGAATGGACAATGGATTTTTATTTTTTAACTAAAGGGATACATTATGGGACTTACTTTTACTTCAGGGACTCTAATAGTCAAGCTCCAACTTCTAAATCAAGCCGTTATTATCTGCTTATGCAGCAGGTTTATCCTATACAAATGTTAAAATCCCCTAAAACCAACTAGCTTTTACAACATAAAATGCCTGAGATACCATGCTGTGCTAAATTATATGTAGTGGCTAAAACTTGTGGCATTATGATTCTAAACTAACATGCATGGCTTGGCCATTGATTATGAACTGCATTACGAGAGACAGACTGAAATCTTTCTTAAGTCTAGCTTCGTCTTGATCAATATCTTGGTAAAATACATTACTTTTTTTTTTTCTTTTTCCTGTTTCATACTTCCAAGAGCCTCTCAATAAATATTGCAGTTTTGCCTACAACTCAAATGCTGGGTTGGGCTTCTAGCTTACTTTTGTTTAATTTGGATTTAGGTGTTTCAGTGTTCATGCAGCTCTAAGCAATATTGGCTCATTTGTACTTGTCTAACCTGATTTGATTCCTTTTCTTTTTTTCCCCCCCAAACCTCAGAAGTAAGATACAAATGTCAATAAAAATTAAATTCTACCCAATGTGACTCTCAACAGTCTTCTTTTCCTTCCTTTCTTGGGAAGGGAAAGGAAGGGAAGGGAGGGGAAGGGAAGGGAAGGGAACTGAAGGGAGAGAGACAGAAGACAAATTACTGTGGCTCTAATTTGGAAACAAACATAATTCTGAGTTCAAACAGCTACTTTACATATTTGTATCTGGCAAAAGTAGAAGCAATAATCTGTGGTTCCACATGCACATAGATGATGGTTCTCTAGTCTACAATATTGCTGTAAATGTGCAACCCAGCACCTTACTGATCCCTATTGCAGTGTCCACATTTTCAAGAAATGCATGTATACAGTCTGTAAAATGCATGTAAAGTGGAATATCTACAATAGGTAAGAGAACTGCTCCCTTTCATTTTAGTTTAAAATATTTGGGAAAAAAAATAATAGCATCAATGTCATTTGCACATAAAACTAAACAGATTTTAATAGCAGTGTTTCAAAGAACAACTGCACTAGAAACTCCACATTCCATCTGCTTGCATCCAATATAAATACATGCTGTCTCTGGAAAAGGTTATCTTAACAAGCAATATGCCTAACACCTCACACAATGGCCAAGGCCAAAATGTACTCATTTTGAAGGCAGACACTGAAGTAGTTTTAAAATGTAAGGAAAGTTATTGTTAAAATGAATTATGTACAGGCCAGCAGAGACATGAAACACTACAATTTTGGATATCCTACAACAGGTATGTTAAAGATATGGCTCTGTGAGCTGTAAGGTACAGCTCGTAGAGTCCTGTCAGCTGGTCATTGGGTCTAGGACTGGACCCACATGCCATGCAGTAGCAAGTCTACAAACTCAGTCTTGTACACGAACCAGCCACACACTACTCATCCAGCCCACAGGGTCTGATGAGTTTGATGACCCTGCTCTACAGTAACTTTGTAAACATAGGGCGCAGATGGAAGTTATATTTGTTGTGCAATCAGCCCCTTGAAAGTGCTCTATAGCCATGCCCTAATAGAAATGCACTGCTGCGGAGTGCTTTAAAAATCCCCAGCTGCATGACAAATTAACCCCTCATTATATGAGGGTTCCAATGAAGGTGCTCCGAAGTGGAGCGCCTTCATTGACTTCTGTCTGATTGCATGACTCCAGTACTGTCTACATGGTGGGAGTGGAGAAGGGAAGGGAGGGAACTCGGGCTGTGGTTTGCCCAGCCTGCACTCAGGTTGAGATGGGTAGATTGGAGGCCCCAGCCTTGGTGGGGGGAGGAGGGGTCAGTTTGGGGGACTCCAATCCACCCACCTCGCTCCAGGACAGACTGGGCAAACCCCATCCTGACCTTTATCCCCTCCCATCTCCCCCACTCCCATTGTGTAGGCAGCACTGGAGCTGGGAGGTGGGGAGGCAGGGCTAGGGCAGAGAAGCTGCAGACATACAGCTCCTCAGCTGAATCAGCTCCAAAGCAGAGCTTGATCCCTCACACTCCCAACCCAACAGTGAATATCTGAGGGACAGTTTAACTCATGGCACTCTCTGTGATGCTTAATGAGTTAGACCAGGAAGCTGCATGTCTGTTAGCATCCATTATGTCACAACTGTCTGAATGCTGATTTTTTCAGAATGTTCTAGGGGGAACAAGTTAGTTCAATAATCCCATATCTTTCAATAACGAGCTAAGTTAAAGATGGTTTTTGTACCTACAGAGATCTTTGGGGTTTAAGAAAAGAGAGGAGTGATGTTGATCTAATTATTTTTCTTTTGGAAATATCTATGTTCAATTCTAATGTTTAGGACAAGTTCTGAGAGTATTTAACTCTACAAAGCTTAGTAGTATGAAGAACCTTGTAAAGGAACTTACATAAACTTCTTTTGATCAAGAAGGTGGATCCAAAACCTTTTCAGAATAAGATTTGAAGAACAGCTTCCCTTTTTTCCTGCTATCCAGTTAACCATCAATAACTGTTATTAACAGCCACTTGCTTACATTGATTGTTGTCTATTATAGTTGTAGAAATCTAATTTTTGTTTTAATTTAGGGAATAATTAAAATACTTTGCAAAAAGTGAACAATGTTATGTTATCAATGCTATTTTTTAATTGTGCCTGTAGTATGTAATACAAGTTCAGGCAAGGATTTTTGAGTAGATGTGACATCATTTATTAGACCAACTGAGTAGTTGGAAAAAAGTTCTTAGCAAGCTTTTGGGCATAGTCACCCTTCTTCAGGCACGGGGAGTCTCTGCTGTTCTGTAACTCCAAGGAATATGCGAAGCTAAAAGTGTGGCAGGATGTCAGTGAGAATGTAAATAGGTATAAATTAGAAAGACAAAAGTTAAAGCAGAGAAAGGAGGGGGAATAAAGCAGGGAAATGATAGGGCGAAAGGGATATACTACAGTGGTAATAATACAAGGTAGAAAAGAGGCTGTCAGTGAAAAACAGGTAGACTGTCAGTGAACATAAAGGTAATAGTTGGAAATCAGGAAGACAAAGCACAGAAAAGTAGGGGAGGGAAGGGGAGAAAAGGTGAAGGAAAAGAAGAATGTAAAAGGTCAGGTCAGGCACGTACCTGGTGAATCACTTGTCAGACAGGTTGTAATGTGTCATAAATCCAATGTGTCATAAATCCAGAATGAACAAACACAGAAAATCTATCAAACACAAGAATACCCAACTACCTGTGGGGGCATACTTCTCACAGAAAAATCACTCCCTCTCCAATTTCTCAGTTCTAGTGCTCAAAGGGAACTTACAAAACACCTTTTGTAGAAGAGCCTACGAACTTCACTTCATAATTCTACTGGATACAACAAATCATGGACTCAGTATAGACACTGGATTGATGGCACTACAACCTGCTTGACATCTGACTCCCCCAGTACCTCTCCACTATTTACCTGCTACATTCATCCCCACTCTTCCCCCGCCTTTTTTATCTTGTATTATTACCACTGTAGTGTCTCCTTTTGGCCCCTTTCCCCCCCTGCTTCCTTCTTCCTCTTTACCTCTTGCCTTTCTAATTTCTACCTATTTACATTCTCACTGACATCCTGCCATACTTTTAGCTTCTCATACTCCTTGGAATCTCAGAACAGCAGAGACTCCCCATGCCTGAAGAAGGGTGACTGTGCCCAAAAGCTTGGTAAGAACTTTTTTTCTTAGAAATCAACTCCATGATTCCAGGAGCAGATACAGAATTTGACAAAGGGGATTGCAGAAGCAGACACCCTCACTGTATGGGTAGCTGCACCACACTCCTTGCCTTCCCCCTCCCCCCCCCAAGACTGCGATGCTGGACCCTTTGAGGATGTTTTTCAAGTCCCCAAAGCTGGTAAGAATCTCTTCCCCTTCCTGCTCAGAGGCACATCCTCTTTTTCCCCTACCTGCTGCTACTGCTTTCCCCACTGTACCAGGCCAGCAGGGCTTCAACGCCCCTCTGGCCAGCTCCAGCCAGGGTATAAGGGGGCTAGACTAGCTAGGACATGTACACTGGCAGCAGCAGAGATGAACAGGGGTGCGTTCCCCCACCCAGCCCTGTCTCAGCAAAAGCAGGCAAGGGAAGGGGAAGCCCTCATGCCCATCACCTCTGCTGTAGTCACTGTTACCAGGTAAGGTGACCCCTGCATAGCCTGACTGGAGTAGGCAGGAACATCTTGGAAGCATCTCCAGTCCCCAGGACAGGGAACAGTAGTACAGTAGTACTAGGAAGGGGAGTGCCGGGAGGAGAAGTCAGACCCCTGCCATGGGTAGGATAGAATGCTGGGGTCAAACGACCCCGGCTAGGTGACTGTCTAGCCTCCTTTTGAAGACCCCCAGGGTAGGAACCAGCACTACTTCCCTTGGAAGTTGGTTCCAGCTCCTAGCCACCCTGACTGTGAAGTAGTGCCTCCTGATGTCTAGCTTGAATCTACTCTCAGTCAACTTACGGTCATTATTCCTTATTACTTCCGGTAGTGGTCGAGGGAACAGGCACTCTGCCATTGCCTGATGCCCACCCCCCTTGGCAGGTTTATAGACAGCTACCAGATTCCCTCTCAGCCTTCTCTTGTGAAGACTGAACAGGTTCAGGTCCCATAGCCTTTCCTCG
>NW_017728949.1:72184465-72214802 GCF_001723895.1 Crocodylus porosus
AAAGTGTGGCAGGATGTCAGTGAGAATGTAAATAGGTATAAATTAGAAAGACAAAAGTTAAAGCAGAGAAAGGAGGGGGAATAAAGCAGGGAAATGATAGGGCGAAAGGGATATACTACAGTGGTAATAATACAAGGTAGAAAAGAGGCTGTCAGTGAAAAACAGGTAGACTGTCAGTGAACATAAAGGTAATAGTTGGAAATCAGGAAGACAAAGCACAGAAAAGTAGGGGAGGGAAGGGGAGAAAAGGTGAAGGAAAAGAAGAATGTAAAAGGTCAGGTCAGGCACGTACCTGGTGAATCACTTGTCAGACAGGTTGTAATGTGTCATAAATCCAATGTGTCATAAATCCAGAATGAACAAACACAGAAAATCTATCAAACACAAGAATACCCAACTACCTGTGGGGGCATACTTCTCACAGAAAAATCACTCCCTCTCCAATTTCTCAGTTCTAGTGCTCAAAGGGAACTTACAAAACACCTTTTGTAGAAGAGCCTACGAACTTCACTTCATAATTCTACTGGATACAACAAATCATGGACTCAGTATAGACACTGGATTGATGGCACTACAACCTGCTTGACATCTGACTCCCCCAGTACCTCTCCACTATTTACCTGCTACATTCATCCCCACTCTTCCCCCGCCTTTTTTATCTTGTATTATTACCACTGTAGTGTCTCCTTTTGGCCCCTTTCCCCCCCTGCTTCCTTCTTCCTCTTTACCTCTTGCCTTTCTAATTTCTACCTATTTACATTCTCACTGACATCCTGCCATACTTTTAGCTTCTCATACTCCTTGGAATCTCAGAACAGCAGAGACTCCCCATGCCTGAAGAAGGGTGACTGTGCCCAAAAGCTTGGTAAGAACTTTTTTTCTTAGAAATCAACTCCATGATTCCAGGAGCAGATACAGAATTTGACAAAGGGGATTGCAGAAGCAGACACCCTCACTGTATGGGTAGCTGCACCACACTCCTTGCCTTCCCCCTCCCCCCCCCAAGACTGCGATGCTGGACCCTTTGAGGATGTTTTTCAAGTCCCCAAAGCTGGTAAGAATCTCTTCCCCTTCCTGCTCAGAGGCACATCCTCTTTTTCCCCTACCTGCTGCTACTGCTTTCCCCACTGTACCAGGCCAGCAGGGCTTCAACGCCCCTCTGGCCAGCTCCAGCCAGGGTATAAGGGGGCTAGACTAGCTAGGACATGTACACTGGCAGCAGCAGAGATGAACAGGGGTGCGTTCCCCCACCCAGCCCTGTCTCAGCAAAAGCAGGCAAGGGAAGGGGAAGCCCTCATGCCCATCACCTCTGCTGTAGTCACTGTTACCAGGTAAGGTGACCCCTGCATAGCCTGACTGGAGTAGGCAGGAACATCTTGGAAGCATCTCCAGTCCCCAGGACAGGGAACAGTAGTACAGTAGTACTAGGAAGGGGAGTGCCGGGAGGAGAAGTCAGACCCCTGCCATGGGTAGGATAGAATGCTGGGGTCAAACGACCCCGGCTAGGTGACTGTCTAGCCTCCTTTTGAAGACCCCCAGGGTAGGAACCAGCACTACTTCCCTTGGAAGTTGGTTCCAGCTCCTAGCCACCCTGACTGTGAAGTAGTGCCTCCTGATGTCTAGCTTGAATCTACTCTCAGTCAACTTACGGTCATTATTCCTTATTACTTCCGGTAGTGGTCGAGGGAACAGGCACTCTGCCATTGCCTGATGCCCACCCCCCTTGGCAGGTTTATAGACAGCTACCAGATTCCCTCTCAGCCTTCTCTTGTGAAGACTGAACAGGTTCAGGTCCCATAGCCTTTCCTCGAAGGGCCTGCTCTGCTGCCCCCTGATCAGCTGAGTGGCCCTTCTCTGGACCCTCCTGATGCTGGCTACATCCCTCCTGAAGTGCGATGCCCAGAACTGGATGCAGTACTCCAACTGTGGCCTGACCAGTGTCGCATAGAGGGGAAGGATCACCTCCTTGGACCTGCTCGTGTTGCACTATGCATGACAAAGTGTGATTAGCCTTCTTGACCGCATCCCCACATTAGCAGCCCATGTTCATCTTGGAATCAATAGAGACTCCAAGATCCTTTTCTGCCTCTGCACTGATGAGAAGGGAGTTCCCCAGCCTGTAGGTATGCTGCTGGTTCTTCCTCCCCAGATGCAGTACCTTGCACTTTTCAGTATTCTCATCTACCCACCCCTGTAACCTATCCAGATCTAGTTGTAGCCTAGAGCAGTGGTGGTTATTAATGAACCCATATTTGCCAATTTCTACATAGTCTATCTAATTGATAGTTTATGGCTCCCATTTCAGTGTGTCACTAAAAGCTGACTAATCAGAACCCCAAATTAAAAAAATATATATTTCAGTAGCCTAAGAAAAGGTATGTGTGTGAATTTAACTTTACATACTTTGTTAACAGCTGTCAGCAATGGTCAGAAAATAACTATTTAATAGTAACCACTCTGGTTTACATTGGGCCATTTGAGTCAACTCGGAGGCTGAAGTAAGAACTGTTTGTCAAATTCAGATGAGGGGAGTCAAAGCAGCTAAGCTGATTTATATTCTGTTTTGTTTTGTTGGCACGGAGGTGTTTTAGAAAGGAAAAAAGATCATAAAAACATACTGCATACCCAAGAGAAATATACCAACATCAGTTTCATCCTATCCATTCCCAGAATGTTAAGGAAATTACTTTTATATGACAATTTGCTGAGGTATGTGAGTGTGCTGAAAGACCTCTGCTAAAATACACTTGTCAGGAAAAAAACTGTGGTTGAGAGCTCATCAGCCAGGAGTATGATAATCCAGCAAAGAAAGCTGTCAATTGAAGGATGACTTTTCAGAATGGCTTCATGATATCTAGCTGCTAGAATGAGGGCAACCACAAATGCATTGCCTAGTTTCAGTGATATATGACAGAGAGAAATTAAATGTAAAAAGTCCTAAACAAACTTTTCTTACAGGACTGGTGAAAAGATCCATTGGTTTGAGGACTCTGATTCCTATGTTCTTCTCCCAGCTTTGCCACTGACTCATGATGTGACTTTGGATAAGCCATATAACCTCTCAGTGCCTCCATTTTTTTGCAAAACAAGGACAATTAACATTATCCTTATAGAGCAGCTTTAGAGGCATGCAGAATGCTTAGAAACATGTGGATAACTAGGAATCAGTTGTTTCACAACTGACACAAACAGCCAAAGCCTCTGACCTGCACCTAAACTTGTGCTTGTTTAAATTCTGAAATAAACGTAAATCCTCCTCTTAAGTTTCGTGCTGGTAATCCCAGTTCCACTACATGTGACTCCCCCAACGTGCTGTGTTTTCCCTATAGAACATATATTTCTTTAACTTTACAGCCATTTGGAGGATAGAATCACAAACTCTTCTCCCACAATGGAACAATGTTTGCCTGACAAAGTAAACCCCAAACAACCTTGTGGATAATTGGAAAATACATTAAAGGGGAAGTCTAACTTATCTCTGGATGTCTAACCTCAGAACCCTTTTGAAAAGAAAAAGAGAAGAACATTAGGTCTGATCTATTCTGACACAGGCTGTCACAGTCAGCAGCCCTTCTGGAGCTTATAAACACCTTGTAACACAATCTTAACTCCAGAAAGGAAAAACAGGCATAAATGTCAAAGCAATTTCAACCCCCTACTCAAAGCCCTAAGGAGTGGTAACATTTGTAAGTGCCGTCATGATACTAGCAATTCTCAGCCAACACAGACTTGAGGATAAAAGCCCAGAAAAGTGCCGCGTCTTACCAAAGATGAGGAAACCATTTTCACATACAGACTGTGATACAGACAGGGAAACTTCTTGTGTAAACAGGAGAGTATGGAGAAGCATCCATAAAAGCCCCAGTTGTCCAGCAAAAAGTCTAAAAGCTTTCATAAGAGCACATGGTATGATAGGCCATTATCAAATAAAGGTCAAAGAACAGAAAGTTCCTTTTAGAATCTCCTTGGAAAGATACCCTGACAGACCACCAAGTACTTGATATTGTGGGATAAAAATGAGCAGAAGCAATATTTAGGATATGGGATAGACACATAGCACTTCACTTGGAAGGTAGAGAGATGTAAAGAAATCAAGCTGTGTGTGGATAGTATGCGGATATCTAAGCAGGAGATCAACACACAGGCATTCAATTTGACACAAAGTATCTGTACTCAAGGCTAATGTGATCATCAAGAGAATAACTGCTACTGATTAAAAGACAGCAAATAAAATGTAAATCACTGAATGGTGCTCAGGCTTTAGTGATTGGGCACATTTAGAAAAGATCACATACTAATTAGTATTAGTTTAGGAAAAATACACATACAAAGGTTATGGAATCACATGGTCCTGTTTCTTAAAGAGTAATAAATAAGGAAATGTAACATGATTACTTATTGGTGAGTTGGTCCGTGTATTTTCTGTATACTGATGTTTTTAGAATTATTGTATGCTTTATAGCATGTTATGATTTAATATAAGATTTAATACATATTTCACCACTGACTTCAGGAAAAGCAAGATCAAACCATGAGTATATTTCTAGTGCAGCTTCTGCTGCCAGGACTTCTGCAGAGCTCACAGCAAATTGTAAGGCTGTGTCCTTAGGTACATAGCAACAGCAGTAAAACATCTTTCCCATTTCTTGGTGTACAGTATGCAGATTTGGAGTCCAGCAGCTTTCACTAGTAGAGGGAGCTGCAAATTTTCTGAGAATCTGAGCCGCTATCTTTAAAAAAAAAATCTACAGAAAATGAAAACATCTGATTTTCTGATAACAGTTGGAAGAGTTTTGTACATTTCTATTAGCAGAAGTAAATACAATAAAATTATATTACTGTGGAGTAAGGCATTGGGATGAGATATATATTGAAAGTTTCAAAAGGATACCTTGATGCAGCATCCCCTACCTGTAAATGGCAAGTTATTAACCTTTACTACTGAGCAAGTAGGATTCAGAGTTGATCAATATTCATGAAAGCACTACGTTTTTTGCCTTATAAAGCATTGTTCTCAAAAGTATTAGATTTCCCTTCATCCTAACAGGTATCCTGAAAATTTGGCAAGTGTATATTTGACCATGACCCAAAGTCCTACTCCTTTCTGACCACATGGATGTCACTGAACTGAAGTCACACAATCAGAGGATGACTCAGACATTTCTTTTGCCTGTCAGTGAATAAGTTTTATTCTCTTACTTCATTTGTGGTGACAATTGTGGAATAGTTAGAGATGTATTGAGCCATCACCACAGGATTGTCTGCCACTGTCATTCTAAAGAAGAATGCCTCGGGCTTTCAAACTCTATGGGGAAAAAATGTGCACAGACAGTTTAAGAGTTTGCCCACTGAAAATTAAACACCTGAAGCTATTACTAGTTAAGACTAGAAATTCACTCTCTGCTACATGCAGTGACCTCTACAAAGGGTTTAGGCATGATGGTGGAGTCCCGCATTCCTCACTACTCCAATTATCCACATGGATTCTCAGTCCATTAGCTTGAAAAAAAGTATTCAAGGTATACGCGCGCGTGCGCACACACACACACACACACACAGGTTTTAAGAATAAGTTAGTGTCAGAACCAAATTTGATGGCAGCGCTGGTAAACACAGAGTTAAGTACTGACATGCACAGACAAGCGATGGAAAATCCCCAGAGAGCTGACAAGCATGCCCAGCACGTGCCCCCTGCACGACCCCAGGCTTGTCAATCATGGCTCTGCCATGAAGTAATCTAAACTGGCAACATGCGCATGTTCAGTCTTGCTCAAAGCTTGACATAATCCGACTAGAAAATTCCACTGCAAAAGTTACCTGATTGGCCACCTGTTTGATATAAAAAGCTTGTAAGTTTCCGCCCACGGCGGAGACCAGACCCGACCTGTGCGCAGAGACTGCCTCAGGAGAGCCTTTAGGCCTACAGCCCTGGTTCACTCCCAGAGCTGCGCTGGTCTCCCCGCTGCTGTGGACTCACGGCATACTTCTACCTCAACTAACGTTCGTCTTTGTATTGATCACCCGTTACTGAACCTTGTTCCGGCATTGACTACGACCAGTTCTTCACAATCCAGTTCACGTTTCTTCACCACCATTACTGACCCAGACTCGTCTATGTTTCTTCTTCGTTCTCTTCACCGACTTCATTGTACCTCGTTCATCTCTGGTTCATCTGTTCTTCACGGACAGAAAGTGCATTACAGTTTCCCCGTGTATGAGCTGTTGACCAGTTCTGGGACTATTGAGTTGGGCAGCCGCACCTAGCCTTAGGGCTAGAAAGCAAGGGCTTGTCTCAGGAACCCCGTGAACCAACAGACCCCTTTAGTTATTTCGTTTTATGCACTGTAACTGAACAAGCCAGCTCTTCTGCCTATGCTACACCACCATCACTGGTGTAAGTAAATAAAATCTATTCTGTTTGAAACCGCACATGTCCCAAACCGCTCAGACTCCTCGCTGCTAATCCCACCTGATCCGATCTGTACCCCGGCCCACCGTGATCTTGGGGCCCGTCCCCGACAGTTAGCAGATAAACATTATTTGATATCTAAATTCACAACAAGAAACTTTTCCACTTAAAATGGAGATATCCCCTCTTCCCCCACATAGCCAAGCAAGTTAAAGCAGTACTTGGTGCATTTGGCTTGAAAGGGGTGGAGTTAAGTGGCTTAACAGTACATTCCCCCAAACCCTATCCTGAGCCATCTGAGGAAGCTCTAATTGCTCCTTTTTAAACAACCTACTTGTTGGGATGCCTACCTGACTTATGAATCTAACCATGCTTACATCACATCCTCAGCCTAGCAACAACAGCACTGCTGGCAATAATGGGGACTCTGGTAGACAAGAAGGACAACTGAAGATCTAAGAGCATCTCCAAAAGACTTGCAGTCTTAGCCATGTTATGACTTAAAAGAAAATGCTATGATTCATTTGGCTCCCAATCTCAGATGACCAAATGGAACTGGTTATAACAACAGTGAGGAGATTTTGGTAATTTTTGTAAAGGCTTTGGGTGGAGGATCTGCTGACAAATACATCAATTTACTGAATACATCCTTTTAAAGACATTTCTTTAAAAATCAACTACAGAAATAAAAGACATTTCAAGATGTCTTTCTCAGGAAGATAAAATGTAGAGGTATGCCAACCAGGGATGTAAATTTTATAGACAGCTTTAGTCCACTGTTTACCTTTCAGGAGATTAATCATTTCTAGAGAGACCTAGTTATGTAAATGTATGAGCTCAACTTCTAAAATAACATGCCAGATGCTGTATACTGTTCATTAAAATCACATGTAGGACATTCTGTTTGCAAAACAATTTTAGTCCATAATCTCTTGACTGATGTTTGAACAAATGCACAATTTGCCAACTGGCACGAGGATGGAGAAGTTCCTGAAGCAAATCAGCAGGTTGTCAATCTTTACTAAAGAAGTACACTTCATTTTCCTTCCTCCTGCAGGAAGGGTAGGAGGACATTTTTCCAGCACTATCGACAGTATTTGCTCAAAAATAAAAGCTCATCTAACGCTATACTCCTCTTGTAAGGAGTCCTCCATTGATTCCAGGAGGTCTGCCTCCTCAATGAATCCTGAACTCTGAATATGTTACAAAGTTAGAAGTAGTGATCAAAGAGAAACAATCCTATCTTTAGTCTACCTTTATGTTTCTTACTAAATAGTTCAACAATTATGCTACTTTATACTGTCTTTTAGCAGCAAACACATTTTCAAGCAATAGATCATCTCAGGATTACCTTACCTCTTAAACTTTTTCAGGTCTCTGATGATGACCTTTGCTATCTCTTTTTTTCCTAATTTCAGTTCTTCCCTGTAATACAGGCACTGAAGATTTCACCTAGTTGGTGGGCTTTAAAGGTTTGTTTGTTGTTTTCCTGGCAGATTTTCATTATTTCTTTCATCTAAAAACTCCATATATGGATTCCATTTGATTCCAAAAGTTAATTTCAGGACAACACTAAGATATAACTCTTTTCCTAATCCTACAAATAATATTTGTCTAACAATAAATATGACTGGACTGATTTGAAAGTGAATGAGACTGGAGATAACATTACTAGTCTTTGATTTAGGATTAAATTGCATAATCCACTCAGGATAGGTTCTTATTATTTTAAAACAATGTGCAGGTCCTGTTTTTAACTGGTAGCTATCTACAGTACAGATCCCCTTCAGAAATTAACTTCTGAAACCCCATCTTTAAAAACCTAATAAAAACGCCACCTTGGTTATGTTGAAATAGAATATTTTGGCTGAATTCAGTGCAATTCCCACTGAAACAAAATTCATTGAAATGAAAAATTAGTCAACGAGTACCATTCTACTTGACAGAATTTTTTGAAAAGTAATTCTCTTGTAAAAAAATAATTCCTCCATAAAGACAATCTATTTGCTCCATTAAGCCTTATACTGTTAAAAGAATTATAATGTAATTGTTCATTTGAACAAAGATATTTAACTGCAGAGAGACTACATAGAGAAGAAGAGAAAACTATGGTTGTTTTCATCTTACTAGTCAAATATGTTTAATTTACTATGCTTCAATTTTTATTTAAAATGAAACTTTATATGAAATTCATTTGGGGAAACTAAATTAAATCACACTTGGCATATCTACACAAGAAGCTAACCATGCGGTAGCTCAATAATACTGTATAGCAGTGTTCCAGGCAAAAACCGTGCTAATACGCTACTGTGCAGTAGTATTAGGTTACTGCACCGTAAGCATCACTAAATAGTCATGCAGCAGTGCTACTGCACAGTAACATACATTGTTGCATTTGATTTAGTGACAGTGTACAGTAATTATGGTGCATTAATGAATATGTAAGTGTGCCCACTAAAAGGAAGAATCTGAAAATACTGAGATGGTAAAGGCAGAACTTTAGGAAAAAAAACTAGAAATCAACCTGAGCATATTACCTTTACAATTGTGAGGTTCAGAAATTATACTTGGAAAATAGGTGTCTGCCAACTCAAACAAATAATTATAATTCATTACCCGCTCTGCATAATGGTCACTAAAGAGAAATGGAACACATATTTGTAAAGGAATCCACAGGGACTTGTTGAAGGCGCAAGTAGACTGCAACTAGAAGCCTGGGTTGAAGTCTAGATGGGAGTGGCCTAAAGCATTTAAGTTATTTTGCTGTTGCTCATCCCAAACTACCTCCCTTTGCTTCTATCTTTCTTGCTTCAAATCTGTTTTTTTCTTCTTAAGTTCTTCATTACCCATTCCCTCCATTCTATATTCCTGTCTAGCTGCCCAGTAGAATTCTCAATATACAAACTGAGCTTATGTAAGCAAAATGGGGCCAAAAACTGATAAACCAATCAATGCTTTCTAAACCAAGGTCCTTATGGCATGGCCATGAAAAAGAATTAGCATTGCCTGGAGCATATACTTATAGAAATGTAGGTATCACGTGAGTCTGAGAGTCTCCCACATTAGGCAGCAATTAATTGAAGACTAAAATTATGGATTTAGCCAACTAAAGTAGCAGTTACATGTCTAAGACCTATTACAGATCTAGCCCTTCCTTCTTCCCTATTTTACAGTACTATGTTAAAGAAGCTCCCAGTGGGCACAAAGAGAAACAGCTTAACTGTGGAGCACTTACAGCAGGTTCTGTGGTGATGGTATACAGAGATTGCATATGCACACTCAAAAGATTTGAGAGAATTCTCACTTTTTTTTTCCTGATAAATTTACCCAGAGATCCTTGAACAAATGTTCAAATACCAAGCCACTGCACAGTAAGGAGATCCGTGTGCACACATCTCAGCATGCTCTGCAGGCTTCCCAGACTACTTGGATACAGAAGGTAGCAGTGCAAAGGGCATTCCCGACTGGCTGACCCAGACCCAGACTGCCTCACATGCTGCATCAACCCAAGTGACACAATGTCTCTTTGAACAAAGAGAGGGCAGGGACAGTGGCAGGGGGTGGGGGAGGAGGGAAGAGGCGAGAAAAAAAGCATGGTGGGAAGCTGGAGGGCTGTAGTGCAGCTTCTCTCAGAAGGCACATGTACAGAAGTTCAGTTTCCTGGGAGAAATTCTCTTGGGAGTGATTTAAATCTGGCATTTCCCAGGTTATTTTTCTCTTGAAGGCCATTTTTGCTCTGGGAGAAAAATGCTGAATGTCTGTACACTCGTGGTTTATCCTGAAAAAGCAGCAACTCTCCCAGTAGACACTGAATTTCTCTATATGAACATAGTGTATGTTAGGCATGGAGCTCTGTGGGAATGGAATACGTTTGGTACAGATGGAATGTCTGAACAATTTAGTATCTAGTATCTACAAAATAATGACTATAATTCAAGCAAATCTGGAAATATTCCACTAGGAATAACACAAGGCACATCATTGATACCTTTGGCAATAACCTTATGAGTAATTTCTAGTTCCCAATCCCAAGTATAGATGTGCTAGTGCTTCTCAGTGAAATTAAACATTTTGGGAGGGAGAGGGGGTTAAAATGAGTAAAACAACTCCCTTTTCCCCATTAACTAAATTATTGTAAATGGCAGAATAATTTTATTTAAAAAATAAAAATCAGCTTACAAAAAATATTCAGATGAATAGTCTGACAAAGTCACAAGCAACTGAAATCAGAGCAGTATTATGGAAGACATTAGGTAACTTTAATGGTAGGTGCAGATACCAGGTCCATCTAAAAATCTCAGAGGAGAAAAAAACACAGATAAATAGTAATCCTTCTGGAGATGGCATTTCTATAGTCCTCTATTTTTTTAATAAAAGGAGATAAGATAAAGTACTAATTCATATACGGCAGCGAGTAAAGATGGGCTAGCAATCAACAGAATGGATCTCATTTGAAACTTTAAAAGTCTACAAGTGTTCAGTTCCATTTTTGCTTAGGGTCCCTTGCTAACATGCAACAACCCTACCTGTTCCCTGAGAAAAGAAGAAAAAACTGACCAAGTATATCTGCCTGTTTATCCCTGTAAAATTTGACTGCAAAGCAGTAAATTGGCTTTAACAGAATAGCAGAGTTCATTAATCAAAATTTCATAGATTTCATAGACATCAGGGATGGAAGGGACCTCGGGAGATCATCGAGTCCAGCCCCCTGCCCAAAGGGCAGGAAGTCAGCTGGGGTCATAGGATCCCAGCAAGATAAGCATCCAATTTACTCTTGAAGGTGTTCAATGTAGGTGCTTGAACCACCTCCGCTGGCAGACTGTTCCAGACCTTGGGGGCTCGGACAGTAAAGAAATTCTTCCTTATGTCCAGCCTGAAACGGTCTTGCAGGAGTTTGTGACCGTTCGACCTCGTCATCCCTTGGGGCGCTCTGGTGAACAGACGTTCCCCCAGATCCTGGTGGTCACCCCTGATAAATTTATAGGTGGCCATCAGATCACCCCTGAGCCTATGCTTTTCCAGGCTAAAGAGTCCCATCTCTCTCAGCCTGTCGTCGTAAGGTCTGTTTTCCTGATCTCTGATCACACACGTGGCTCTCCTCTGGACTCTCTCAAGCTTCTCTACATCCTTTTTGAATTGTGGAGCCCAAAACTGGACGCAGTACTCCAGCTGCGGCAAGTTTGATATATTCTGATTTAGAATACAAAAAACTATTTGTGTAGGCATTTTAATAAATTAAATATTTTAAAATTATGTAAATATTTTAACACGTTGTATAATCATATTATATATTTTATATGATTATAGTAAAGGCAAGTGATGTTTGCATATATTGTAGCTAAAATTTAGAAAATAAGCTAGGAATAAGAACATGAGGGAAAACAGAAAAAGGGTACCTATTTTGCTCATCCTGCTTAATAGGAAAAGCAAAATTTTCATTATTTGTTTGGCAAATAATTCCCTATATTTACTATATTCCCTTCTATGGCTAGGGACAGACATTCAAAATTTCCGAGCCTGAATTGATTCAGTCTTTGCAGGTTAGTCTAACCTGGCTAGGCTGCAATGGTTTCCAACCATAAAGACAGTCCCTCTGGACTGAGGAAACTCGGGCACATGCCTGCAGTGGCTCAGGCTGGAAGCAGAGGGCACTAGAGCAGCCGTCTCTTCCCTTGCAGAGCTGAGCTGAGAGGGGCATGGCCAGGCTCCAGTAGGGCTCTGATTAGGGAAGGGTGTAAACCCCCACCCTGCCTGCAGTCCCAGGCTTTTCCTGGCTTACTGCTCAAGTGGCGGGAGTGTTGCCAGCCTGCAGCCCTGGGCTAGCACTAAGGCAAGGGGGTGGGTATGCAGTGTATGCATCTGTTGATGATACGGATCTTTTCAATCTCCCTCCCTGCTTCTGTATACTGTCTGCAGCAAACCTGACAGGCAAGCCAGCCCTGGGTGGGGGACCTGTTAACCGTGTTTATCACCTTTATCCCAGAGTTTATCACCCCACTGAGACTGTTGATTCTACCTGTTGATCCAGCCTGTGGTCTAGTAGCTAATACACAGACACCGCCTTGCCAAGGAAGAGGGGAGGGGGAATTACTGCTTAGCAGGGAATTGGCGGGGGGGGAGGAGGGGGCAAACAGCTCTTAAGCAGGGGTTCCAGGGAAGGACATTAAGTTACCTGCTAATTAGCTCCAAAAAGCCTGTCTGCCTCTGTCCTCTCCCTCCGCATGGACTATAGCTAGCATGGGGTCTGCTAGCCAATGTGGAGGTCTCTGGGAGGGACGGAGGAAAGCCTGCTTAGTACAGAGTAGGGAAGGGAGGGAAGGGGAGTGGGGGAGCAGAGAGCCCCACCCAGCCAGAGAGCATGCCAGGAAACTGGGGGTCTCTGATTTGACTTAAACCAGCAAGGAGTCTGGGACAAACATTACATAAATCAGTTTGAGCCAAAGCAGTTAAGTCTGATACTACATTCAACCAAGTTCATCTCAAACTGGTTCTGGCCATTTTCAAACTGGTTTATGTGCACTGAACATCTGTTCTGTTACGGGTTTAAACGTATTTCTGATCACTTAAACCAGTTTGTGTGTAATGTTGGTCTCTAGCCTATGTGACTATAGTTAAGATACAGTGAAGGATATTATGGTTATATGGTTAAGACACTTACGAATGTTATTTTCATTTCTTAGGATCTCGCTGGGTATTTTATTAAAGTGGCTTTGACCTGAGCTCTGTATAAACTGTTACATTTCCTTTTTTAAGAATATAATACATTTTGTATTGTTTTTTTAATATTTTCTATAGTGTTTATTCATGTTGTTAAAAAAAAAAAAGTATGAACATAATTAGTGATGTACTTGGGTCCCCAAGGTCAAAATCCTACATTCAAATGTGGAGCTTGCTATAGGAAAAGAGATCTGACTTCATGTACCGTGCTGTAAGCCTGGGAAGAGGTAGGTTTAGATCCCGAGTTCAGATTTGTCATAAGAATTCAAAATGTTTAGCTGAATGTTATCAAGTTCTGCACGACTAAGTTAGAAATAACTTGAGAGGAATTTTGTTTGTGATTGAGTATAGTTTTTCAAATGAATGAATCATTTGCCGACCCCGCCAACCCACAACCCATAAATTTTGGTTTGTCAAACTATTTGCATATTCAGGAACAATATTATTAATACTTTCAAATGAAAAAAGGGAAAACAATGAAGAAAAATTAAAACCTTTTTAAAAATGTCCAAAATGCTTTGACTTTTCATATTTAAACAGCATTTTTATTTAAAACTTTCCTGTTTTAATATTGAAAGGACCACAACACTGAAAAATAATAATTAAAAAAACACATTAGTTTTGAGTTGCTCAGGACAATTTACATTAACCCCAAATAATTTTTATCTTTTCCTCTGAGAAACCTGGGGGGGGAAACTGTTTTGGGTTAAACTGAACCAAACTTTTTTGACATTTTTTAGTTCACAGCAAGAACTAAGAAAAAAAATAAAAATCAATAATTCACCCAATGACATTTGTTTTATGTTCATATTTCCACAGCACACCAGGAACCAAGAAGAACAGAAAATACGTGAACATTGAGGGGAAGGAAGTTGACTAAGTATTGGCAACTGCAGTAGAACCTTAGCTTCTATCTGAGAGTCAGTGCTTATTAAATTAAAACCAATTTGCCAGTCACAGATTTTGTCATGGATTTGAGGTTTAGAACTGGATGATACTTCTTAAGGCACTTGTGGCAAAATCCACAAAGGGATTTAGCAAACTTGCTTGCACTTCTGACACTTAAGCCCAATGGTTAGGCTCCAGCGAGATTCTCAAAATCCCATTTTAGCTTTTCTACCCTCACTTGGGAGCATAACTTCTGTTGGCTGACATATGAAAACTGCTTAAGTCCTTATATTGCCAAACAGCAAGGACCTGTAGCTCATACCTAGAACTCAGCAGGATTGTCAAACCAGGAGCTTGACTTCTTATTTGTCTATTAAGTCCAATTAAATAGACATTGTCAGGGCACGTCTAATTTTGTAGATGCTTCACAAAAGATATCAAGAGCCTGACTTTGGAGAGGACACAAGAAGCCCTAAATCAAGTACCTGTTCAATAAATTTACCTTTCAACACAGCAGAACAGCTTCAACAGAAAAGACTGAAAACATACCGGCCCAAAACAGCTACTCTCCCCAGCATCTTTCCTTTTGCTGGATGCAACATGTTGGTTGGAACAGGGCTACATTGCGTGAAACACAAACTTCAGATTCTTCAGTTACATTTTTCATACCATTTTACAATTCCATGAATTAGGGGAAATCTTAATTGAATAATTAAGTGGCAATTATTTAGATGATTATACAATGACACTAGTCAAAGCTTTCATACCTCAGATTCACTGTAAAAAAAGTCTCGGGGGATTCTTATGGCATGGCAGCATGGAGCATGGTGATTGCAATAGGGCATTCTGGATTATTCAGCTCTCTGGGCTATAATTGTAAAAACCTTAAGTAAAATAAGGGGGTAGCTCAGACATGAGATGGTGTTCATGTCTTTTGGTATGCCTATATTTCACAAAAAAGCACTGAGCTGAGACACCCAATTCTAGCTTTCAAACCCAGAACACATCTGGGTTTGTGTGGTGCTGTGCAAGGGAAAATAAGTTCTAATAATAAGCTTCTTATTCCACACTTAGTGCCTCAGTGATACTCCTTCTGATTCAGGAGCTAGTGCCGAACAGCATGATGTTTTTACAGAACTACATCATCTTACACTGTATAGACAGACCATTTCTCTTTGGTTAATCTAGCAGAGAAAGCAAACAAAAGAAAGGACTAAAGTCAGATTATACTAAAATGGTTTTCCACTTCAACTGGCTATAGATCTATTTGTTTATTTTGTTCTTTTGGTTTCATAAAGACAAAAAGACACATGCACTGCTTTGTTAAAATATAAGCATTGTTTGACCTATGTAATCGACTGTGTAATAGATGCAATCCAAAGGCTACTAACCATTTAACTGACCTGTTTAATAGGCCCTAACTTGGCAAAATCCAAGTTGTACCTAATTATCCCACGTGACCTCCTTTGTAAAAAAAAGTATAATACTTTGCTTTGTACCGGACTTCATTATATAAGTAGTAATGAATACAACTAAATCAGCTGAACCTCTAGAAATGTTTTAAAATATTTGACTAATACTGCACTGCAGTTGCAGGTAATGCATCATTCCACATATACTGCAATATCTATTTCTGTTAAATAAATTCTGTATCAATCAATTCACAAGAACATTGTACATTTTAATTGGTATTCAATGAGATTAAAGCATTGAACAAATGTCAGATCTTAGTAAATATGTCCTTTATCATAAGTTAGTATTTAATATACAGTAACTATCTCATTAAATCTCAATGAGGTTCTTATTAAGTATATTTAGTATAAGCTATACAGTGTTTGAAATAGCCTCATAAGGACCCATTTTATGACAACACTAATTAGAGAAATACTTATTGATTGTTTTTTTAATATTATCTTTTCCACAGCTAGTTTAGTTAATATCATTGTTTAATAAAAAAGAGGCATGTTTCATTTTGCTATCTGAGTTTAAAGAGGTTTTTTTTATCATTCTTCTTTATCTTACTGAAATAAGATGTCTTTGCTTCATTTGTTTTTCTAAAGGTAAGAAGGTAAAACTTCTAGTTACTAGTACAGCAAACTCAGTAAGCTTACTAAATGCGACAGGGCAAACTGCTGAGACTTACAAGTACCTGCTATATATCTTTGCCAATGGGAAGTCATGGTGGTAAAGAATTCATAGATTAGACTATCATATTCCCCCATGATTATTATTATTTTAAAGGCAGCTGAACAGAATGTTATTACAGAGAGAAAAGTGTTGGCTCTAAAATATGTGGCATAATTAAAGTCATGTTCAACTTGTATTATGAATGGCAGAACTAGATGTTACAATGAAGACAATACTTTGTAGGCTTTAACGGCATCTTGGATATAATTCAACATTCTTGTTATGAAAGGAGGACAAATAAGTCAGAAAAAAACTATGACCTTTTTGCACATTTTATAGATCCTGCATGTTTGATGAGGGCCTTGTCGCAAGAGATGTTTCGTACATGTTAAATCTGTGCGGTATTAAAGTTAGAGCATGTACTGAGCAGTCACACAGTAATGTTTACTATGCTTTCCAAAATGCACAGCTTGCTGATTGTCAGCTCCATCCTGGCACTGCACTGGAGTCTTGAACTGGCAATAACACAGCGCCAGGGCTGGGACCCACAGTCAGCTGATTCTCAGTCCCAGCCCCGTGAACCTCTGGGACTCCAGGCACTTGGATTTCAACTTGATCCTGAAGCAACATGAGAAGTGAAAGATCCAAAATCATTTCTCTTGACATGTGGCTTTTCTCATCTCACCTCTGGAGGCTTGGCACTGCAGAGGGATCTCTGATATCACAGTTGCACGCGGGCCATAAATAGCTTGTATTATCTCCATGGAGTAGCTCAACCATAGCTGAACACAGATTATTTAATATGAGTTGGAGATACCCCCACACTCCAAAAGGATTAACTTTGCTGTAATACAAGTGCACTTTGCATGTATTTAATGCTTGAATGTGCAGTCACTTGCATTTTAATGCATGCTAAGTGTAATGTGCAACATGGTTCAAAACACACATTAATGGAGCACCATAGCAGTCTATCACACCAAGGAAAAAATTGTGTCATAACCAGGGGGAAATTAAGATAATGTCAGTTTATCTATAAACCAGTTCAATATGTTATGAACAACAATACTATTCGCTCATCCACATCGGGCTTAAATGCACACTAATCATCTTACTATTAAAGACAGACCATCAAAGTTTCAGATGTCCCCTCTCCCCCTTTCCTATGCCCTTCCCAAAAATCATTTCTCTCAAATGTTGCTTTTACTTTTATGTCTCCATTTTTATTCCTTTTTGGTATAACTGCAGCATGGAATTTCTATTTACATGCAGGCCAGAGCATTGCATTTTCTTCTCTTTTCTCTTCCTTTTTCATAAGCTTATGCTGCAGTGATAAAAAAAGAAGCTGGAGCAAGAATCCTTGTGGAATGCCTGTTTTAAAAACATCTAGTCTAAGGTAAATTCTTCACTGCATGGCTTGGGAAACCCCAACATTTGTCCCTAGAACTTGTAAGTAGCCATAATGATCATTGTCATTAAAATGTCCCTGATGCTTAATCTATTTCCCTAATCATGAAAGACAAAGTAATTTTGCAACACAGAAGATACTCACTATGTCATCTCACTTTATGAGGCACTTTTCACTGCACTAAGAAGTTGAGATTTGCCTGAATTAGTAGGTGGATTAATTTACTTCTGTATCTATCTGTTGTAAGATGCCTCTGTTCTCTTCCCATCTCATTAATGTAGATGTTCCAAACTGACAGCTTTAATGATCATGTGCCCCAAGAACTGTCACATGAATCTTAAGTGCATAATGATTTCTTGAAAATAAGAAACATATTGACTAATAAGTTCACTAAATAGGACTGAATTCTGATTAGGACCAGTAGCTTAATCTTCATTGCTTTATGTGAGAAACTTGGCAATTGTTGCAAAGCCATCATCTGAAAAGATGTAACTGTAATTGCTTTGGGATGGAGAGAAGTTTCAAATCTAAGAGTAAAACCTGAATAGTTTGTGTAACACTAACAAAAAAAAGGTTGAAGGTGTGTCCAAGTCTAAAGGGCCCATAAGGCCAGCCTGATCATGGCAAACAAGGTTCTGTAGCCAGTGATATACAGGGGAGGAGTGTGCCTACCATCTTATTCAACTACCTTTCACTTTAAATGACAAATAGGTACCAATATGCAGTCTCATCAGCTAGAGGTGGCTTTCCATGAGAGCCCCGTAGAAGGTTTAAACTCATGTCTCCAGAGTTATAGTAAGATACCTTATTCACTCTACCACCACATAAGGGCTGGCAGCATATAGAGTAGGTTATAGTGTTTTTTTAGTTTAACTTGCTATCAATACCACCTATTTTTTTTAATGCAACATAAATCAGCTTCAGCCCTTGATTTCTTTTTTTTTAAATGTAAAACATGCAATACCTATATTTTAAATTTCTAAAAACGAAAATATGGAAAACATTGACTTCTTTAGAAAAGGTGTGTCCTCTTTGTGTGTCACTCCACAAGAATGTAGATGACTAGTGTCCTTGAACTCATTAGGTCATAGAGTTAAAATGATTAGAAGGGAAATCTGAGTATAAAACAATTTACTGAATATGGTTTGCTTTTTTTAATATATCAGTTAAATCTTCATAAGGCACTGTGAGGACATACACAAAGCAATTAAGTGCGTTGTTTCAAGTACCCCAATACTAAATCTATTTACAAAATTAAGTGATTGTCTGATAGAATTGCAATCAAATCTGAGCCAAAAGGTAAGCCCACAGAAAGACACTATTCATATGAAAAGATGAAATTGCTCCCTTGGGGGAATACGTCAATTCAGTTTCTTTCACAAAGATCCTCAATCTGGTTTCTCTGTTTTATTTCCCTTGAAGGATTCTACAGAGCCATCTAAAGTGATCTTTGTATCTCACTTCTCAACAATGGCTTGTATTTACTTCTACAACATTTACTATAGAAACTTTCCTGGGTAATTTGCTGATAGCAGAAGAGATGTTGGTGTGGCAATACAGTCTAATCATCACCTAACCAGTAGTTAAACTTTTTGCCTTGCAACTTTATCTAGTTTTCCAATAGAGTTGGGTCTTAAAAGGCCCATAGTAGGTCATTTAACTTATCCCCATTTTTTGCAGGATTCTTCAAATACAACCAGTTTCCCTGCCATAAATACTTATTAAGCAGTGACTTAAACTTCATGTTATTAGATTATATTGATTTTTATGTAAAATGGATGCATTAACCATTTAAGCATATTGTTTGGGGCAATTACCATATTTCACAGTGTATAAGTTGAGGTCTGAACCCCCAAAATTTACCCTTAATTTCCACCTCAACTCATTCACTGTTTCCAGACCTGGAAAAGTTGGATCAGACCCCTGGCAGCTCAGGCAGCACCTGACCAGCTACCATTCTGCCCCGCTAGGCCCAAGGGCACCACTGCCATGGAGGGAAGGACTGAGCCCCCACAGCTCAGGGGCTGCTTAGCTTAGTGGCAGGTCACCCCCTAGCCCATAGATGGGCAATTATTTTGGGCACAGGGCCACTTACTGAGCTTTGGCAAGCCATCAAGGGCTGCATGACAGGCAGCCAGCCCAAGGCAGATAAATATTAATTATTTAATTTTTTTAGGGTCCCGTGGGCTGGAAAGAAAGGTCTGGTGGACTGGATCTGGCCTGTGGGATGCATTTTTCCCACCCCTGCCCTAGCCAGTGGGGGGGGGAGGTCGGAGCAGCAGGCAGGCTGTCTGGCTGGCTGTGCTGAAAGCAGGATTAGGCTCCTCACTGCTTTTGCTTTATGCAGAGCAGCATGGGTGTCAGGTGGGGGTGAGAGGGTGGCCAGCCCTGCCCAAAAGCTGGCCCTGCCCAACACTCCTAGCCTTGCCTCCTGCGCTGCCCATGGGGCAAGGCAACCTCTTCCTGGGCAGCACCATGGGTCCTGCCAGCCACAGGAGCCTGCTGAAGGCAGAAGCAGTGAGGGGCCTGATCCTGCTTTCAGTGGAGCCTGCCCACCACCTCTGCAGCTGTGGGGTGGCATGAGCTGTCAGTGGGCCAGGCATTCCCTGAGCTGCAGAAGGACCTGGTCCTTTCCTCCATGGCACCGGTGCCCCCAGGCCTGGCCACGGGGGCTGCCAGTGTGTTGGGTGCTGCTTGAACTCCCAGGGGCCAGCTCCAGCTTCCCCAGAGCTTGCCAGCATGCAAGGGCCTGATCCTTTTTTCGTGATGAAGATCAAAGTGAAGATCGACATACACCATTTATATGAAAAACCTAACTTTTTTGATAAAAATACTGAAGTTAATTTATACATTTGAACTATGGTAACAAAAAATTGCTTAAAATGTTATAATGATTTAAAAAAAAATCATCTTTTCTTACCCACCTCTTTATCCCCAAATCCATTATACACAGTTTTTACATGCCAAAATTTTAATACTGTAGTTTAGTATCCTAAATACCTTATTCTGTTCTCACAAATCCAGCCTGTGAACCTGTTAACTTTTTTCTGTATTTCTGCTATATTCCTTTCCACCCTTCAAATTATAATCTGTGCAAGACTACTCAAAGTCTAGATGTTGTTGATCCTGTCTCAGGGTAGGGGGATAGAGGAGATGATCTCCTGTTTTCCCTTCCAGTCCTGTACCTCTACAGTTCTGGGTGTGTCTACATGAGACATTTACTGCAGAATAGACTAATTAGCTCCACAGTAAATGTCTCAGTGTCTACACATGCAGGGCTATTAGGCTGGAGTAAATTAATAAACTCTACAGAAGGGTAGGACTTGTAAATACAGTTAGTATTCTGCTGAGGAGTTGTCTTACTCCACAGCACCACTGGTGTAGATGCTGACACTGCTGGGTAGGGAACAAGGGTACTTTAGTGCAAGGGCTGCCTGATGGCTCAACATGGTGTGAAGGGGCTGGCTTGGGCACGAGGGTGCTCCACTAAGGGGATAGCCATGCTGGAGCAGCCCTGGGCTGGCAGGCTGACCCCTGACATCCCCTTCCAGCTGGGGTGTTCTGAACTGGCTTAAAATGTACTGCCTTTCATGTGCACTGAGTGCACATGTAAAAAGATGTGGCACCCAGGAGCAATAAACTCAAACATGATATGTGCCAGTTTGTTTTGTTGCATTAATACGCATGTGTAAATACATTCTCTAGGTTGTACATGCAAGGGCTATGCCATACCAAATGCACAACTCTTCTGCATTCACTACACATATATAAAAGCCAGCACCACCTAGTGTGGGGTATCCAACATCAAAACTTTGCTCAGTGGATAATAATAAATAAAACATTCTATTTCCCTCTCTCTGTTTGATTCCAGTGTTACACCCAACATGGCTACCAGCCACCACCATACCCACTGAGCATGCTCAAGAGTCTCACTGACTTTCCCAAGATGGTTTGAAGTCCTCCCAAGGACATCTAGTCCAGCCCCCTGCCCAACACAGGAAAATCTCTAATTAAATCATCCCAGCCAAGTGCCTACCCACCCTGCTCTTGAAAAATTGCACTGATGGAGATTCCACAATTACTCTAGGCAGCCTGTTTCAATGGTTGACCACCCTCAGAGTCACTTTCTCCAAATCTCTAACTTACATTTTCCTTGCTAAAACTTGAGAGCATTGTTCCTAGCCCTGTCCCTACAGTTATACAGAAAGCTCATCTCCATTCTCTCTATAATCACCTTTCAGGTACATTTCTTATCAAATCGTCCCCTCATTGTTCTCTTTTCCAAATTAACCCTAGCTCTTTCAGCCTTTCCACCTAAGCCCCTAACCATTCTTGCTGCTTGGTGCTGTTCTCTTTCCACATCCTTCTTGAAGTGACCCAAAACTAGACACAATACTCCAGGTGAGGCCTCACCAGGGTCAAACAGGGCAGAAGAATCACTTCCCTTGATTTGCAAGTGACACTCCTGTTAATTCAAGTATGCTGTTGCTCGTTGCACACTCTTGGTTCATATTCAGATTATGGTCCACTGTAATCCCGCAGGTCCTTCACTGAAGTGTTGCAGCCTAGCCAGGGTGTCCCCATTCTGTATTTTTGCATGTCATTATTCCATCCCAAATGCAGGACTTTGCACTTGAGCATGTTGAATCGCATTGACTGAAGACCATTTAACCAGTCTAGCCAGGTCATTTCTTTCTGGATCCAAGTACTGCTTTCTAGAGTATTTGTAACCCCACCCAATTTGGTATTGTCCACAAATGTATACACTCAATCCCACTGTCCAAATTAGTGAAGATGTTGAAAAATAATGGACCCCATACAGACACCTGAGGAACAATATTTGATAGTTCCTACCAACCAGACATTGAGTCATTGATGACTACTTATTGGGTGTATCTACACATCACTGTACGGTGACATTGCTACTTCCTTTTGGAAGTACTAAAGCACAGTGCAGTAACTGCCCATACTGCTCTGTGCACAGCCAGTGGTGCAGGTTAGATTTCACCACTACTTTGCCATAGCGGTATGCTAAAACAGGGGAGTGTGCCACTATGACAAAGTAGCCACCATATAGATCATCTGCAGACTCATGCATAGGTGGAGGGAAAAAAATATTATTTGGGGGGACTGAGTGCATGCACACTTATGTGAATGCATGCCTCCACACCTCCCCTCCCCAGCAGGTAACTGTCGTGGGGAAGGGTCATGGGGAGGGAAGATTGAGGCCCCTGTGGTGAGGGAAGGAGTGGGGCAGAGGCATGGGCAGAGCTTGGGTGAATGAAGCCACAGGGAAAGGCATGGGAGGGTTCGAGGCAGGTTGTCTAGGGGCAAAGGGGGTCTTCTGCCACTGTGTGCATCCCAGCGGAGTCCCGGGGGCACATGCCCCCCCCCACCTGTGCGTAAGATGGAGGCAACTGCCGGTGTGGGCTGGAATCTGAGCGCCACTGCCTGGGAGTGAAATGATGCCATGTGCCTTCCGAGTGCTGACTGTGCAGTACCCCTCCCTGCCCAGTGGCTGGATGCACGTGGTTTTACGCTGCTCTTAGGCAGGGGTGCTCAGGTTCCAGCCTGCAGCAGCAGCCATCTTTTATGTCCCTTGTCAGCTTCATTTCAAATCATGCCTTGACATCCCTAATTTTCTCCCTGCATACTGTTGCAGTACTCTTATACTCTTCCTTCGTACCATGTCCAAGTTTACAGTT
This sequence comes from Crocodylus porosus, assembly GCF_001723895.1. Taxonomy (NCBI): domain Eukaryota; kingdom Metazoa; phylum Chordata; order Crocodylia; family Crocodylidae; genus Crocodylus; species Crocodylus porosus. Next base: position 72,207,717 of record NW_017728949.1, read on the forward strand.
TTTATAAAATCCCTTTTTTAATTTAGGTTCATTGAAGAGATTGTTTTGTAGCCAGACTGGTTTCCTGTTGCACTTTACATTCTTCCATTGCACTGGGATAGTTTACTCCTGTGCCCTTAAGAGGACCTTTTTAAAGTATGGCCAGCTGTTCTGGACTCCCTTTCCTCTCAGGCTGGTCTCCCATGGGATACTACCCACCAGTTCCCTGAGTTTGTTAAAGTCTGACTGCCTAAAGCCCAGTGTCCTTATTCTTTTGCTCTCCTTCCTTCATCCCCTTAGGGTCTTGAATTGTATCATCTTACAGTCACTGACTGTGTTTACATGAGATACTGATCTGCAGTAGCCTGTGACTACTGTACAGAAGTGTTGCATGGTAGGAAGCCTGACATGATGCTACTGCACAGTTGTAATGAGCTCCTACACAGTCAGTGTCACAAAAAAACCATTCCACAATGCTACTGTGCAGTAACTAAAGTACTAAATGACTGCACGGTAACGACTGCATAGTCATCACCTCACGTAGATGTCGCCACTGTCACCCAAGTTACTTTTTACCTTCACATTTGCAATCTCTTAATTCCTGTGAGCGGTCTGTCAGGAAAAGAATCCCCCATCATTGACCTTTATACAATCTGAATTAAAAAGTTATCTCCAACAAACTCCAGGAATTTCCTGGATTTGTGCACTGCTGTATTTCTCTCCCAACAGATGTCATGATAATTAAAATCATCCATGAGGACAAACTTGTATGATCTGGAAGCTTCCAGCACTTGTTTAAAGATGTTGTTAATCCACCTCCTCCTGATTTCAGTGATCTTTAGCAGAAGGCCACCATGACATCCCCCTAGCACTCTGCTATCTGACGCTTAGCCAGAGGCTTTAAATAAGCCTACCTTCTATTTCATACTGAACCTCAGAACATCTGCAAATTGCTTTATACCTAAAACATGCCAATCCATGCCCATACTCATCGTGTTATCTATCCCACCATTTCTCTGTGGGCCTGTGTAGATGAAACGGGGGCCCTAAATTGAAGCAGTGGGTTTTAAAAAACACCGCTTCAATTTAGGGCTGATTAACACCCCCGTGTCATGCACACACCCCACTAATTTACCTACCTCTCTGGCGGGGAGAGGAGGGACAGCTTCAGGTGGATGGAGCAATCCCTGGGCTGTAGGGGGAGGCTGGTGCTTCTCTCCCCCCAGGCGGTACCCACCTGCAAGCACCGAGCTCGGGCAGTCCCAGAGGGCACTGCAACCATGGAGGGAAGCACTGGGTCCCCACGCAGCTCAGGCACATAGGCAGACTCTGGGGGGGGAGGGGCGCGGACATCAGGCTTGCTGCTTTTCTTGGCCAGAGCCTGCTTTCCTGGGATGCTCCCAGGCTGCCTGCAGGGCTTCCTGCAGAGCCATGGAGCTGCAGAGAGCCCGGTGCTTTGCTCCACAGCTGTAGGGCTGTAAACTAAACATTATGCTGCCAAATTTCCTACAGCAGTGGGAATTAATGCGCAGCAAGCCGACAAGGCATGCAAACATTGACACCATTAAAGCAGTGCAAAAGCACTTAGTCCACTTTAAAATGTCATGCACACATGCCTCTTGTTCCGTCTACATGCTGTAATCCCAATTACATCAGAGTTCTGTGGTTGTACCATAACCTTCAGGTCTTCCAGGTCTTCCTGTTTGTTCCCTATGATTTTTGCATTAGTATGTAAACATTTCAGGTACCTAACTGACTGTCCTAGCCTCTCACTGAGAACATTGCTAAGGCTTCTGTTATTGCTTCCCCTTACTACATTTTTATCCAGGTCAGTCCCTGCCCCCCAGCTCTTTTCTCATCTCAGGGCCTTTGTTTCCATCCCTTGATAAACATAGTTCAAAGTCACATAATAAGAGATTAAGACAATCTCTGGCCAAAGAGGGATAACAAAGTTAAGATAATTTTGTATTGCCCTAAGCCACATATATCCTCTGAGCTTCTCTAAACTGTGTGCACCTTCAAGAGGCACCTTTAACGGAATGATTATTTTTTTTTATGTTCTTCACAAACTTATTTTTTGCAATGGTGATTACTTAGAATTCAGAGACTCTTTGGCTGCAAGTGCTTTCTACACAACTTGAGGTACCACAAAAAAGACAAGCTAAGAATGAAGCAGTTGTAAACTTCAACAGGTTCTCTCTGTAAATGTGGAGGACAACCAGAGGTTAAAAAGCATTTAACACTATATTTACAAGCGATGCTGCCCACATAGAATTTTCACCTAATTCAGCCAAAGAAAGTTAAATATGAAACTGTGGGTGCATCAACATGAGATGCTTATTGCACAGTTTACTAATGAATTGCCCAGTAAATGTCTCAGTGACTACATATGCACCTCTGTTAGGGTGCACAAAACTAATAAACTCTGTAGCAGGGTAGCACTTCTAAATACAAGTACTACCCTGCTGTGAAATCTTTGTGTGTGCAGCAGTGCATGTGTACACATTGGCTGGCTGGGGTGTGAGTGTACTTCAGTGCTGGGGCTCCGTGTTGGCTAGCTCAGAGCTGAAGTATCCTCATGCCCCAGCCAGCCCCTCGCAGCACATTGCCCAGTCAAAGCAGCCTGAGGCTGGCAGGCTGACCCCTTGAGGAGTACTGAAATAAGAAAAAAAAAAATATATATATATATATATATATATATTCACAGCAACTTGTAGATGTACCCACTGATACGTCTAGATCATCATAATCTTCTATATATGTATATCCATCACTGTACAGTGACTTGTACTTTGGAAGTACTAAAGCACAGCACAATAACTGTCTGTACTGTCACTAACAAGAGTGAAGCTATGCTGTCGCTACGGTGATATAGGACAACATGCAGACATGCCCAAAGAGTCCAAAAAAAAGTATGTTGCAAAAGACATGAGTTTGTCTTTTGCAGGGACTGAATGCTGAAGAATCAATTTTAGAGGATAAATCTAAATAGTTTGTACTACTTTCAGATTTAGGAGAAAATTTTGAGAAAGAGCATAGAAGGCCCCTAAATTAACCCCTCAAAAAGCAATTAATATTTGCCAAGCAAAACAAACCACACAGCCCAGACTGAGACTTGTGGATGGTAAACACTGCTGTACTAGTATGTTAATCATATAAACGCCAAACTACTAGAAAGAGACACTTGAGGCAGAAAGATATACTACATTCAAAGCTAGAGCTTACAAAAACCAGTACATAGAGCTTCACAAGTCATGGTAAATGATGCAATCCAAAATAAAGGTCAGCAGTTGGGAAACAAGGTAAGAAAAGCTGCAAAACTGTGCAATATTGGAAGTGCTAGCAACAGATAATGGTAACAGAGCCACTAGCATAGAGGGATTCTTCAGAGAAGCAGTGGTGTAACAGAGGACAATTAGTTTGTAATGCTATTCCAGAGCTTCACTCTTGTTAGGGTTACAGTATTTCTAACTCCCACTCTAAATATATTATTGATCAATTGACACCCAATTCATCTGGTACTGATACAACAATTACATTTCAAGTTAAATATTTCCTTTCCATGCCTATTATTTCCCCAACATATATATTTCTAAAAGAAAATTTATTTTCTTTCAACCTTTATGTTCCTAGGATAAACACTCTATGGGTTTTTAATCTATTTTCATAACATGGAAGAATTAAGCAAATGGGGAATCTATTAACTCTACACCTGTTTATGTGAACTTTTTTTTGAATATAGGTGATCAGAACTGTATGTAGCGTTCTAAATGAGGTGTTGCCAGTGCCTTGACAATGGTATTAATTCATAGATATTAAGGGCTGGAAAGGACCTAGCAAGATCATTGAGTCCACCCCCCTGCCATAGGCAGGAAGTCTGCTGGGGTCAAATGACTCCCATAAGATAAACATCCAAATGGCATTTGAATGAGCTCAGAGTAGGTACTTGCACTACCTCTGTGGGGAGTCTGTTCCAGACCCTGGACACTTGGACCATAAAGAAGTTTTCCTTATGTCCAGTTTAAATTGGCCTTCTAGAAGTTTGTGGCCGTTAGAGCTTGTTATCCCTTGGGGAGCCCTGGTGAACAACTCCCAGATCCTGGTATACCCTGCCCTTATGTACTTATAGGCTGCCACCAAGTCTCCCCCTGAGCCTTCTCTTCTCCAAGCTGAAGAGTCCCAAGTCCCTCAAGCCTCTCCTCCTAAGGATTGATCTCTTGACCCGATTATGCAGGTGGCTCTCCTCTGGACTCTCTCAAGCAAGGGTGACTAGTGTCCCCTCATATTTGGCGGGGGGGAGACCAGTGGCCATTCACCAAACCCAGAAGTGCCACCAGTGTTTCTCTTGTCACCCCCATGTTCTTGGGGGGGGGGGAGGGGACCAGCCTGTTGATTGGAAACTGCCCACAGATGCTGCTGGCAGCATTGGCAGTGGGAGAAGTTGGGGGGTGGGGGTGGTAAGAAGTGACCACCCACACATGCTGCTGGCAGTATTGACGATGCCCAATCTCAGGGGGTGCAAATACACTTGAGTGCACCCCATATCCATTGCCACTACTCTCAAGTGTATTCACATCCCTCCTAAAGTGGAGGGGCCAAAATTGGATGCAGTACTCCAGATATGGCCTCACTAAGGCCAGGTAGAGTGGGAGGATGATGTCCTCGGTCTTGCTTGAAATGCATCAGTGAATACATGCCAGAGTTTAGTTCGCTTTGCCGGACATGGCATCACATTAATGGCTCATGTTCACCTTAGATTCATAGGTTCTAGGGTTAGAAGGGACCTCAACGATTGAGTCTGACCCCCTGCCCTGGGAAGGAAAGAGTGATGGAGTGAGATGCCTATCCAGCTTTCTCATGAAAACCCCCAAGGTAGGAGAGTGCACTACCTCCCTCGGAAGCCCATTCCAAGTTTTGGCCACCCTTACCATGAAGTTTTTCCTGATGTCTCGTCTAAATCTTCTCTCCATCAGTTTCTGTCATCTTGCAGTCAATCAAGACCCCCCAAGTCTCTTTTGATTGTGGTGCTAGAGAACATAGCACTGCCGAGGCTATAAGTATGATGCTGGTTTTTCCACCTAAGGTGGAGCACCCTGCACCCTACATTAAATGCCAGGTTTTGGTCTGCCAACCTTGCAAGCCTGTCCAGGTCAGCCTGTATCCCCAACCTGTTCTCCAGTGTGACTGTCTTCCCCCAAAGTTTAGTGTCATCGGTGAACTTTGCCATCTGAAGCCTGAATCCAGATCATTAGTGAAAATGTTGAAGAGTACTGGCCCAAGAACTGAGCCCTGAGGGACAGTTCTTTCTTGCTTCTACTAAAGTCAGGTTGTGATGAAGAGAAGGAGAAGATGGTCCTGATGCTGCCCAAGAGTGGTAGATCTCGCTGGGAGCCACACTTCCGGAGTTTTTTCTCTGTGAAGCTAAAACAGCCTCAGAGAGGGGCAAAGTTGAAAGAAGACCTGAATGGAGGAGAAGGGAATGATGTGGCATGGGACAGTGCAGGAGCAGAAGACAACAGCTGGATCACCAGAAAGATGACCGACAGCTGGGAGGTTGATCGAAGATAATTTCAAGATACAGGGCTGAGCCTGATTGGAGATCAACAGATGGGGGGAAAAAAAAAGCCAGACAAACTAGAGGGAACACAGGAGCCTCAAAAAAAACAGTAAAACATTTCTTTTAAGTTGTACATTAAAAAATCCCACAGAGAAATGGACTTAAAAAAAAGAAAAATAATGTGTTGAGCCTTACTGTTTGTTTTCCAGTTAAATTTAAGAAATATATAACCAGGAATCACATGGGGAGAACTGTCATTACTTGATAAGAATATACAAAAAAAGAGGATTGTAAATAGTTGTTTCAGCCTCTTTGTTTCTTTTTCATATGTTGCTGTTGATCTTCATTTCTTTATATATACTGGATGGAATGATTACCAGAATCTAAAGAAATTTTAAAAAATGGGGGGGGAAAAGGAAATTCCAAATTGCTAAAAACTTAATGGTGTGCATTATTGTCAATTGACAATAATAAAAGACAATTAACAAAGAAAAATTTTATCACTGAGATTTTATATACTAAAGATGATACAACTTTCATAGGCTCAGAAGAGGATTACAAAAGTTTGGTGCTAGAAGATAAATTGACATACTTGGGGTGGGTGTGTGTGTGTGTGTGTGTGTGTGTGTGTGTGTGTGTGTGTGTGTGTGTGTGTGTGTGTGTGTGTGTATATATATGTATATATATATAGTGGTGTTTAAAATCCATCCCTCGTGGAAAAAATTACATGCAAATCATACCTTTTCCATCAAGATGTGGCAGGCAAGATTCAGGTACCACTACAATTAAATTGGTAACAAAAAATTCTCACCATCAATTGTAATCCCATTTTGAACATGAGCAGAAAATTATACCTTAGTATACCTAACTGTAGTTTTTCCATCTCACACAGGTCCTCAGAATTATCAACACCTTCCAACTTCGTGTCTTCTGCTAATTTACTCAACATACACCTGATTCTTATATCAAAGTCAGTAGTGAAAATACTAAACAGGGCTCAGTCCTCAGGTACCAAAACTAGGTCACCACTAGTAACTTCCTCCATCCTACCAACTTTTCTTTCAATATAACTTCTTATAAATCGTTTCTTTAGGAAGCACCTTATCCCTCTTACAACTGTAGTCTTAATTCCCATAAACTCCGCCTAGATAATAGCTTCCTGTGAGACACTGTTAAATATTTTGCTTACACTTGGATTAGTTTTGCTTACATTTGGAGATGGATTCGTTCCATTGCTTTGCCCTTATCTAAGACAACAGGTATCCTATGATAAAAAGATGTAAGATTAGTTTGACATAATATTCTTTGGCTAAAGTAGAAGTAGAACATAAATACATTATATTCCATTTTCCATTCACTTCTATGTGCTTGATTATATCCTTTAAAGTATGTTCTAAGAAACTGCATAGTATTGAGGTTGAAGAAACGGGCCTAGTTTCTGGTTTCCTGGTTCTTTTATTTTGCATGTGACCATACACTTGTTTTTGTCCAGGAATTGGCTACAACACCCAAATTGAACTCAAGCAAGGAAAAATCTTTGCTTTTTTTAC
>NW_017728949.1:72216037-72217198 GCF_001723895.1 Crocodylus porosus
CACACACACACACACACACACACTTATTTGCAAAGACCACTGTACAGTTAACAGTTTACCAGGGGCAGGCATGGTTCACTGTCCAAATATTAGTGTTGGTTATGGCTTAACTAATACAAATTTCATCCAGCTGGAAACACCTTGCTATACTGAATTTATTATTATAACAAATGACAGAAAAATGGATCCTCACTGTAATACACTTGCAGATTCTATACTGTGGTAGTAGAGAAACTTGGCAGAGTTCCATATAAGGCAGGTTTAGATACTGGCAACTACTTTTTGTTGTGACAAATTTCCTTAGATGTTACTATATACTCTCAGTTTCATACCAGGTCTCTGATATGATGTACCTTTACAGAATGCCCTAACCTACCATTTGCTTATCCTATTACAGGGCCTTTGCTTAAGGTATCATGTGCGATTTACAAATGTAGAATCACTACAGAAAGCCAGAGGAGGGCTTTCCTGCCAGTTTTTCCATTTAGTGAAGAATAATTTAATTTAAAAACAAGCACAATAAAAGGGACAGAAAAGGACCTCAGAAGATCATCTAATCAGAGATGAAGTAGGGCAGTTCCACACACTGGGCAGTACTACTTGACACAATGTAAATGGTGGCAGCACAGTGAGCCACTGCTGTGGTGGTGACTAGTTTCACACCCCTCAGAAAAGATGGCAGTAGGGAGTTCTGCTCTGGTTGCCCCGCCTCAGTTATGCTACTCATCTAATATGGTCCCCTGCTCATTTCCGTCTAAACTAACCTAGACGACTGCTTGCCTAACTTGACTGAGATTCCACAGCCTCTCTATGAAGACTAGAATGGAGAAGCATCATCAGCTCTAGCATTAGAAAAGCATCCTAAAGTGAGAATACAAATGTAATCTGACTTATGTTACAAGCTACAACTGTGTGAAATGGCCAGAATGTAAATTAAAATCAAACCCCACTTTAATTTTCTTTGGGGATTTTGAAAAAATTAAATATAAGGACTATGACTTCCTAGTCTTTGAACTAACCAATATATTCTGAAGTTCAGAAGTCAACTAGGTTTAATGTTTTTGACAAACATTCCCTCAGAGAACACAGGGAAAATCTTATTTCCCATGGAATTCACCAAGAGTTTAGGACAGAGATAGGAAATTATATTGGTTGGGGGGG
>NW_017728949.1:72218278-72221976 GCF_001723895.1 Crocodylus porosus
GTCATCATGCCAGGCAGTGAGAGAGTCCCGCATCTGATCCCACCCCTGCTTCTCATCTGGCCGGGAGAGTTGGCTTGTTCAACCCCTCCCCCCACCTTTTGGGTCTCTTGTCGGGGCACAGCAATGGTGGCAGGGCACCATTGCTGTGTCCCCTCCCTCCTCCTCCCTACTTGGCTTTTATTGAGGCCTGGCAGCTCCGCATTCCCCCAAGTCTGGTCCTGCCCCCACTTCTTGTCTGGTTGGGGAAGGGGGGGGAAATGGACCTGCCCCCCCATCACCACCATCTGCAGGGAGGGGGGTGTGAAGGCCAGACCAGCTGTGCTGGTCTGCCCCCATAACCCCGCTCTGTCCTTGTATCCCTGCCATCATGGTGGCACTCTGCTGGGTTGTCTCCTACCTGAACGCTCTTGGAGCACTTTCTTTGGTTGCTTCAGTAAGCCAATTAGAGTGCGAATAAAGTGGTATGGACAGACAGATGGACAGACAAAGGCTTTTATTATATTAGAAAATACTTTACCTACAAGCCAATTCCCAAAAGGAAACCTCCAAATACCATTTTCTAGTCATCAGGTCCATCTATTGCTCATGGGGCCAAGGGATCTGCTATGGGCTGGATAAAATCCCTTGGTGTGCCAAATCCAGCCCATGGGCTATATTTTGTCCACCCCTAATTTAAGATGTTTGCCATTTTTTAGGAAGTGAACAACCTCTTGGAAATAAGTCCTATACTCAAATAAAGAGATCAAAGCAAAGTAATTAGGTGTTAGAAGAGAATATGTGAAAAGCTTGAATGTTATACATGCAGATGCAAATTACATCACTGCTACATCCATGATTTGTCCAGAAAATCAAGGGTTTATTGTTCAATTGTATGAGTGAAAACTTGTGCTTCTATACCATACACACCTCATATAGAGAGAAGAGAGGGAGCAGGGAGCCTATGAGGGGAGTAAAACTACTCCATGATAAGATACTGTGAAAGTATTTTGTGGTGTCTTGCACACCAATGATTTGCAATGTCTAAAAGCAAAATATGACCATAACTGCAATCCTCAGCCACAGAGTAGCAGAATAAACATACCATGATTTATATGAATAGGATATATATCAAGTTACTCTGCTAGTACGGTCAGTGAAATATGCATTTTCTTCTCAGATAGTTCTCAAAGATTTGTGACTCTTCCCATTTCAGCAAGACTCATGGTACAGGTTTCCCTTGCCAACCACACTAAATATGTTGTACACCATTTTGGCTACCATGGTATACAGTTTTGAGTAACCAGTTTCCTGTGGCCACACAGGACTGCCAACTGTGGGTGCACATAGTGGCAGTGTTGGGGGGGTTGGCACTCGTACATGGCGGCTGCCACACATTGTGCCACTTTCCTATGGCCAGTTGTGGCTCTGAAGGCTGCTGACTCGTCAACTGCACACCTTTGGGTGTGAGCACAAAACACCCTCACACTGTCATTCAGACAGGTGGGGGTGGGGAGGCGCTGCAGTATGCTGTGCGGGGCCAGCAGCACCCAGCGCAACCTTCCCCTTCCCCCTTCCTTGGATAAGAGATAAACACACGGGGGGGAGACCCTGCTGCTGCAGCCCAGGCACGCTCCATCCCCACCTACCCCTGCATACCCCTTATGACCTGCCTAAGTAACCCTAGGTGTACACATACCCCTAACTGACAAACCCTGCATCACAGGTAAATAAAAATGCTTTTTATACACTGTATGTTCCTTTATTATTCATATTCAAGTCCCTAACCCCATTTTCCCTATAAACCTTACCAACTACAATTTTGCCAAATGCGGGAACTTTCAGGAACATAACCCCCATGGTTGGCGAGAGAAATCTGTACTTGACTTGCTTTGGAAAGGAGGTCTTTGATCGAAGCATATTCTTATATTGTGACCTTACATTCAGTGGGAGTGTCTACTAAGGAAAAATACAACATGCCAGCAGTAGGAACTGAACTACTTAAATACACCCCCAATAAAAGTGTGGCAGGTTTGGTAAGAATAGGTGGATCTGTTTTGGGGACATTTGATAGCATCTGCCAGAAGTTTTGTGGTTTGGTAAGACCTGGAGTTGTAAAGATTGCCTGGGTTCAGTTGAACTATTTGGGCTACTAAAAATATCAGGATCAGATCATATCATGTCACCATTTCGTTTACAATTTTCTTCCTCAGGCCAGAACTGTTTTCAGATATTTTTCTTACAGAGCCCTCATTTAGGCTTCCAAAATGGACAGTTCCAATTGTTCTTAGCATCATCATTATCCATATTATTGACTTTACTAACTTGTGTCTGTATTATAGATATGTGTTGTATGACCTCTTACAAGCTCTCATCTTCCCAGGTATTGTGCTTGACAGCAGCAGCCCAAATAATAGAGGTCAAGTTTCAAAAGTCAAGAAGCGCTGTATGCATCATTTTAACCTATAATCTACACATTTGCTTGTCCTTATATGGAATTCATTCAAAAAAAAATCTTGTTTTTTTATCATAAACTATATTTTTTTTCCATTCTTACTCTACTGTTCAAAATTTTGAGGGATATATTACTTATTTCTTAAAATGTGTTTAACTCTAGGCATATAAAATATATTTTGTGCAAGTATTTCCAGTTTAATAGTAATTTCATGCTAGAAATGCTTTTTTCTACACACTTGAGAAACTAAAAATATAACTGTATGGGCAGTTTGAACTCATCATTAAGAGATCAGATTCTTTTGTGCAATACTGCGCATCCATTCTTTTATTACAGGTAATACTTAACTATTAATGAAAATTAAAGATGTACCATTATTATGTTCTGTTGTTGATTTCAGTGGACTCAGAATTTTTCTTGGGTACCCAGCAGTAGCACCTTGCACATCTGCATTTTAAAGGACTAAGCATGCAGAATATATTTTTACTGTTTTACAGAGAGGAATGTGTACTTTCTTTATTCAGCCAAAAAAATAAATTAAAAAAACCGCAAATAAACCAAGAATACATCATGAAGCTACACAGTATCTTTTTAATGCTATATTAAGTGATCCTCTTATTGGCACTAACACAATTTGTATATGGAGTGGAAGCATTTACTTAAATACTCCCCATTCAAACGAGTAACTAAAGAAATAGCTCTAGTGGCAGAGTTGACCACAGCATATTAAACATCAGAGAAAACAAGCAACAAGGTTTTCATACTCAGAATAGGATTGCAGCACTAAATTTCAAACTCATGAGACTTGATGAGAAAGTTAGTTTAGCTGCAGCTAAATAGGAGCCTGTGTTACAGTTCAATAACAAAAAGAAAAAAAGAATGAGAAAAAAAAAATAGGTAGATTATTTACAGAGGAAAAGAAAACAAATCAAATCTCTATTGCGATATAAATTAAGGTTAAGGTGACTTGAATCCAAATAATGGCACTGTTGTTAGCAATGTATCTTAGTAAATCTGTGCCCCAATCTTGTCATATACCCTGTAGGCAGAATCTTGTTCCAACACAAAGCCGCAATGACTTCAAAAAGTCATTTGCTTATACAAAACTCAAGGTTAGATGCCTTGGCACAACAAACGGAGTTCTGCATCCTGTATACTTAGTCTCTGGGACTAGCCACTGACAATTTCTATGCTAATATTAATCCAGGAAAAGGTCTTTCATGTTAGGTTTTTGTCTCCTGAAACAAAAAATTCCAATTAAACTCCA
>NW_017728949.1:72222741-72236995 GCF_001723895.1 Crocodylus porosus
CTGTATGCATCATTTTAACCTATAATCTACACATTTGCTTGTCCTTATATGGAATTCATTCAAAAAAAAATCTTGTTTTTTTATCATAAACTATATTTTTTTTCCATTCTTACTCTACTGTTCAAAATTTTGAGGGATATATTACTTATTTCTTAAAATGTGTTTAACTCTAGGCATATAAAATATATTTTGTGCAAGTATTTCCAGTTTAATAGTAATTTCATGCTAGAAATGCTTTTTTCTACACACTTGAGAAACTAAAAATATAACTGTATGGGCAGTTTGAACTCATCATTAAGAGATCAGATTCTTTTGTGCAATACTGCGCATCCATTCTTTTATTACAGGTAATACTTAACTATTAATGAAAATTAAAGATGTACCATTATTATGTTCTGTTGTTGATTTCAGTGGACTCAGAATTTTTCTTGGGTACCCAGCAGTAGCACCTTGCACATCTGCATTTTAAAGGACTAAGCATGCAGAATATATTTTTACTGTTTTACAGAGAGGAATGTGTACTTTCTTTATTCAGCCAAAAAAATAAATTAAAAAAACCGCAAATAAACCAAGAATACATCATGAAGCTACACAGTATCTTTTTAATGCTATATTAAGTGATCCTCTTATTGGCACTAACACAATTTGTATATGGAGTGGAAGCATTTACTTAAATACTCCCCATTCAAACGAGTAACTAAAGAAATAGCTCTAGTGGCAGAGTTGACCACAGCATATTAAACATCAGAGAAAACAAGCAACAAGGTTTTCATACTCAGAATAGGATTGCAGCACTAAATTTCAAACTCATGAGACTTGATGAGAAAGTTAGTTTAGCTGCAGCTAAATAGGAGCCTGTGTTACAGTTCAATAACAAAAAGAAAAAAAGAATGAGAAAAAAAAAATAGGTAGATTATTTACAGAGGAAAAGAAAACAAATCAAATCTCTATTGCGATATAAATTAAGGTTAAGGTGACTTGAATCCAAATAATGGCACTGTTGTTAGCAATGTATCTTAGTAAATCTGTGCCCCAATCTTGTCATATACCCTGTAGGCAGAATCTTGTTCCAACACAAAGCCGCAATGACTTCAAAAAGTCATTTGCTTATACAAAACTCAAGGTTAGATGCCTTGGCACAACAAACGGAGTTCTGCATCCTGTATACTTAGTCTCTGGGACTAGCCACTGACAATTTCTATGCTAATATTAATCCAGGAAAAGGTCTTTCATGTTAGGTTTTTGTCTCCTGAAACAAAAAATTCCAATTAAACTCCATAATAGTTTTTATTATGAAGAATTATAGGTGTCCAATGCCATTAATATATTAGTCATTTAGATGAAATAAAGCTCTCTGTAAATGTATTTTACTTAAGCATACAAAGTGTTTTCTTTGATTTTATTTGTATTTAAGATTTCCTGCTTTCCCCAAAGTATTTATTATCCAAGTCATGTTTCTTCTTAACTTAGATATTAAATAGTACTTCAGTGCTAGGTTATATCAATACTTCTCAGCTGCCTTTATCCTAAATAGATATATTACAAACCATGTTAATGAGCTTCTTAGCATTCATATATTAGACTTTTCCTCATTTTATATGGAAATAATACTATAAAAATTCCAAGAATACTAATTTTATGTTCATGGTAATGATGAGATGCAAAGCAAATAACAAGGAGGAAATCTGTGGTGGCAGTGAATATGAAATGGATTAGGACAGTCAAAGTGCTTTACATTGGTATAAAATTATTAAGCTCTTAATTAAGTAGGATCCATTGCACTGTTTGTTTTTGGGGTAATGTTTTAGCTATTTCTAATGTTTCATCTTTCTTTAAGAATTTAATTTCACACTTTAATGATCCTTTTGTAATTTTTTCCTTTTGAAATAAAATTCTAAGTTTCATCAATATCCAAAATATAATATGGTGGGGGAAGCACAGGGCTAGGTGAAGGCTGGTAAATTCTTACCCCCAGCAATTATTAGACAGAATGTCAAGATCCCAACAAACTTAACTCTGAAATGGTCAATTTAACCCAGAAGTGCCCCAATAAATTTAACCCAGACATGGCTACTTGGCTTGCCAAATAGATTCTGAATCTATGGGACTGTTGATATTAAAAGGATTATAGAATATGGTTGCCTGCATACCAGGAGACTGGACTCCCTGACCCCTATCACCAAGGGCAGTGAGATTTGGCACTATATGGAACTCTACCAGCTTCAAGCGTGTGCGATTTACACACAGAAAGAAAACAGTTTTCTTTAGGACTGTGATTTTGAGATAAAGAGGTCAACTCCCACATTACTGGATTTAAAACTCAAATGTGAAAATACTTTTGTTAAATGAAATTACCTTATTTTTTAAGGAGAAAGTATAAAATACGGAGGGGGGGGAGAAATCACTGAAATGTTTTTTAAAGGATATGCAGAAACAGCTTCTACTTCACATTATCTGTTGCCAAATCAGGACCTTAAGCTGCACATAGACCAGGGGTTGGCAATTATTGGGGACTGAAGGCCCCATAGAGAGTTTTGATGACAGCCAGACCTAGGGTGAGAAAGGACCTGGTTAGGAAAATTCTGGAATTCTGGTGGGGCTGGATGTGTTCAAATCAGCAGGTCCAGATGATCTCCACCCCAGGGTGCTGAGGGAATTGGTAGAGGTCACTGTGGGACCCCTGGCACAGCTTTACGAGCACTCATGGTGCTCTGGCCACATGCCAGAGGACGGAAAAGGACCAATGCGCTCCCCATTTTCAAAAAGGGGAAGAAGGAGGACTATAGGCCCGTTAGTCTTACCTACACACTAAAAGGGAGGGACAGGCTACAGCTAGATCTGGACAGGTTACAGGGGTGGGCGGATGACAATAGGATGGGATTCAATACTGAAAAGTACATGGTACTGCACTTAGGGAGAAAAAACCAGCAGCATACCTACAGGCTGGGAATCTACCTTTTCATCAGCACAGAGGCAGAAAAGGATCTTGGAGTCATTATCAATTCCAAGATGAACATGGGCTGCCAATGTGAGGATGTGGTCAGTAAGGCTAAGCACACCTTGTCCTGCATCCACAGATGCATCACAAGCAGGTCCAAGGAGGTGATCCTCCCCCTCTACAACATTGGTCAGGCCACAGTTGGAGTACTGCATCCAGTTCTGGGGGCTGCACTTCAGGAGGGATGTGGATAGCATCAAGAGGGTCCAGAGAAGGGCCATTCGCATGGTCAGGGGGCAGCAGGGCAGGCCCTACGAGGAGAGATTATGGGACCTGAACCTTTTCAGCCTCCACAAGAGAAGGCTGAGAGGGGATCTGGTGGTTGTCTATGAACTTACTGGGGGGACCAGCAGGGAACAGGAGAGTCCCTGTTCCTCCGAGAACTACCAGAAGTAACTAAGAATGACGGCCACAAGTTGACTGAGAGTAGGTTCAGGCTAGCTACCATGAAGCAGTAGTTCACAGTCAAGGTGGCTAGGATCTGGAACCAACTTCAAAGGGAAGTGGTGCTCACTCCTACCCTGGAGGTCTTCAAAGGAGGCTAGATAATCACGTAGCTGGGGTCATTTGACCCCAGTACTCTTTCCTGCCCATGACAGGGGGTGGGACTTGATGATCTGCTCAGGTCCCTTCTGACCCTACCAACTATGAAACTATGAGCTGTTGCAGGCCAGGTTAGCACCCTGCCTCCACTGCAACAACTCATCAAAACTCCCTATGCGGCTTTGGGTGGGTGGAGAGCAGTGTCTGGGAGCAGGATGGGCAAGTGAGGCTGGGATCATGGGGTTGCGTCACTGGGAAGTGACAGCTCAGGACCAGGGCCTGGGCCAAGCCATGATCCACTCCCTGGCAGGGAGGAGAAAAGTGTATGGGGGTGTGGTGGGGGGTTGCATGGGTGGGCACTGCCTGAGTGCTAGGTCCCAGGAGCCAGCTAGGGGTAAAGAGAGGAAGGGAGAGGTGAGGGCCATGTGCAGAGCACACCTGGGAAGTTCAGTACATGACTGCCCTTGTGGTCCTCTACATGGGGCTTAGCCCCACCCTGAGTAGCCCATACTATGCTCCCACTGGCCTGACTCCAACCTTACCCCCAGCCCTAGCCCCAGTCCCAGCCCCAACCCTGGCCAGCACACAGCTTCTAGCAGGGCTGTTCCCTATATGGCTGCAGCCAGTCGGGGAAGCAAAGCAGCACTCAGATGACTGCACTGGGAACTGCCCTGCTGGAAGGTGTGTGCTGGCCAGGGTCTGGGCTGGTGGGGCTGTTCAGCTCCCCTTGCCTCCAGTGGCAGCTCCTCCTACTCTTGCCCCTGCTGTACCACTCTGGGCAGACGGGGGGAAGCTTCATTAAGCGGCTCCTTCTCAAGTGTGTGGGGGTCCGGCTCCAAGTCCTGACCACCTTTCACCTTCTCTGCCCACCTGCAGGTGGCTACTTATTGCATTGGGTGGGCAGAGCAGGTGGATGGCAGCCAGGAGCTGGAGCTGGAGCCTCACACAATGGGGAAGGAGGTGCCCAGCTGAAGCTCCATCCCCTCACTTGGAGTGGTGTAGCAGGAGGAGGAGCCACAAGTGAAGGCAATGGGAGCAGAATAACTCTGCTGGACTGGGCCCTAGTCAGCATGTGCAGCTTCTGGTGGGGCCTTTACCCACTGCAGCTGCAGCTGGGTATAGCTGGGTGATGCTCTGATCCTTGCACCTCAAGTGGCAGTTCCTACTCCTTGTTCTGCTCCTGCTGTACCACTCTGGGTGGGTGGGAAGCTTCAGCTGGCTGGCTCTTACTGGAGGTGAGGGGAGCAAAGTAGCACTGGGAACAGCCCTGCCAGAAGCTGCATGCCCTAATCAGGGCCCGGGCCCATGGGTGTAGGTGGGAGCATGGCACAAGCTGCTGCAACAGGAACGGGTGGGGTTTGGCTCCATGTGGAGCACTGCAGGGGCAGCCATGGGCAGGATCCAGTGAGTTGGAGGGCTGGATAAGGCCCATGGGATGTATTTTGCCCACCCCTGACAGACCTTGAACTACTTCCATTGGCACAGATACTCATTGCAGAAGTACTCATGCCTGAGTAAAGACTGACAGTATGAGTGAGTGCATTCAGGTCCAGCTGCATATATCTACAAGTACAAAACAAAGAACTACACCCTAAAAGGAGATTTATCATTGACTCTTCATATATTTCAGCTGCATTATTAAAAAGGCTAAATTGTATTGCAGTTGCTTTGAAATTACTGGTTATAGTAAGTTATTCTCTTTTTCATATCAGAGCACTACATACTGGGTGCATCTACACATGCACTTAACTGCACAGTAGACTAATTTGTGGCAGTGTAAAGCATTACAGTCTACACGTACAATGCTATTAGACCACAGCAAACTAATTTTCAAGGACAGTACTATCTTATGGCAGCAAAAATTACTGCACCTAAATGCATGTGTAAATTGTGACCAGGGCTGGCTAAAGTATGAGGGCACTACAGTGCAGGGCTGCCTGCTACCTAGCCCTGCACTGTAGCACCCTCGTGCCCCAGTCAGCCCCTCTACTACCTGAAACTTTCACCTGGAACCTGGGGCGGCTCCACTCCAGCCCAAATTGCTGCAGTCCAGGCACATGTGCAGACACTGCATCCAGGAGCAGTGGACTCTGGCACAATCTGCACCAGAGTTCATTGTGTTGTGCTAATGGTACTTGTAGATGCACCCACTATGAATAAGAGGTTTTGCTTTTTATTATTTCTCTGTCCATAGTAATCTGATCTTTTGCTGACAAACTGCTTTGCAATATATGGCTAGTAAAGTGTCCATATTTTTATTTTAAATAACAATTCCACTTCTTTTAAAAACAGAAATTCATATTTCTTCCACAGCATTATCTGCTTGTGAATGGACAACATTTTTCATCATTAATTTTAAGGAAAAAAGTTATTACACTTTGCATACTTTTAAGTGCCAAATAAAGAACAGCACTCAGACAAAATTTAAATTCACTGTATGTTTTTGTTAATGTATTATATAAACGTCAGGCATATAACAACACCACCACCACCACCACAAACAACAACAGAAGCATACATAACATGCTGCAGTGTAGCTGGGTTCCATGATGAAGTGTCATTATCACAGGTAACTGCTTTACAAAAAGTTTCATCAAAAGTAATTATGGCTATATGGAGGTGTTAAATTTCTACAGGTTTCCTGTCAATTTATGCAGTACATGGGTTCCCAGAAAACTGCACATAAATTGAATTGACATAAAAGGAACCCAGTTTATAATGGAAGAAATAGGGATCCGTATCCATGGCAGTGAGGGAGGGAGGAAGGCTGGGACCAGGGAAGGGCTGGGGGGAACGGTGTGGAGTAGCCTGTTGGCCAATCCCAGGGCTGCAGCAGGGAGCGAAGCAAAGGGAAGTGTAAGTGGGTGCGGGGCATGGGGCCATGGCTCTTGCTGCTATGCGCAACCTGGGAGGAGCTGGGGAGCACTTCCCGGGGCAAGGGGGCGTGTGCTCCTGGATCTGTGCATGGGATGACAGCAGGCTACCATGGTCATCTGGGGCCGGAGGCAGCACTGGTCTGTTCCCGGAGCTCGGGGCAGATGGTGGTGTTGGGAGTGGGGCTGCTGCCACCCCAAAATTTGCAAAAAGCCACTTCAACCTGCCCTTCCAGTGCCACTGCCACATGATTGGAAGAGCCTAGTGCTGACTCTTGTCCCCAGCCTGCAGCTGCAGCCTGCTCACATCCTGAGCACTGATCCAAGGGCACACACCCCTGAGGAAAAGCCCAGCGCAGCCTCCCAGCCCACATCCTTCCCAGGGTGACTGAACTAACAAGAGCTGTGCCCCACTCCACCACTCTGCACCCACTTGCCATTCCCTCCTCTTTGCTCCCTGCTGCAGCCCTGGGCCTCCACTTCTTCCCACTCACTGCAGACCCTGCTTTAGTGGTCCCAGGAGCATCCGACACCAGCTGCCTGCAGCCGCTGGGCTACACCATGCCCTGAACCACCCAGGGCTCTGCTTGTCCCCACTCACCCCAGTTCCTGCTGCAGCATACCTGGAGGAAGCTGACACCACCTGCCTGTACTACCTCTGGACTCTTGCACAGGGTCCAGAGGACTTTACGTACTGCTGGCCACCATCCAGCGGCAGCCTACAGTTCCCAACTGTCCTCACCGTGACACTGCAGCCATCAAATAGTCCCAGGAGCTGGGGTGAGTGGGGAAAAGTGGAGCCCTGGCTCTTGCTGACCCCAGTCCCACAGCCCTTTCCCCTCCCCTGACAGATTTACCTGCTTGGGGTGGGCACCTATGCTGATCACATAGGAGTGAATTTATCTCACGTATAACAAATTTGGGTATAAACAGGGTCATCACATAACAGAGAATTCACATATACAGGACCCACATAAAAGGGTTGTACTTGATCAAGGGAAACCTGTACTGGGGGAAAAAAAGCTGCTCTCTCAGTAGAAGCTAGAAGCATGCAAGCTTTCATTCCATTTCTCCTGGGGAAACACACCTCCTCCAAGAGAGAGATCCTCCAGGTTTCAATCTGGATGATCTCCCTTGTGACAGAAAGTCTCTTATAAGTAGGGATCCTGGTTTTCTTCAATAACACCTCCCCATTTTCAAATTGAAAAAGGAACCCTAAATCCACATTTTTCCATGATTAAAATGAAACAACACATTTTAATCATGGAAAAAAATGTGGATTTGGGGGTTTTATTTACTTCAAAAATTGGAGATTTAAAAAAAATTTTTTAATCAAAGAAAACCAGGATTCCTGCTTATAAGAAAGAACACTTGTATGCTCCCGTCCTTGTATAGTCTGGGGTAGATGGAGAGATTCAGCCACTTCTCCCTGCCTGTTCCCCAAAACCAGGTACTGCTGAGTTTGGGGAATGGGCTAGGGATAGCGTTTACCAGGCTGGAGAGAATAGGAACCAGGCTGTTTGTACCAATAAAGTATAACAGACTTTACCAATGTTATCTAATTATATAGCATTAGGGTGAAATAAACCCGTGTCATGTACACCTGTGTCTTAGCTGCCTCTCCAGCAGTAGGGCTGCCAGTGGGTGGAGCGGTCCCTCAGCTGTGGGGAGAGGAGGAGGGCCTGGTTTTTCCCTCTGTGGCAGCAGTGGCCCCCCCAGGTGGCACCGAGGGGGGGAATTAAAAAGGTTAGAGTCACTGCTTTTTTCCCTTTTTTCCCCCCTCTTTGGTGAAGCCTGCCTTCTCAGACTGCTGCCAGACTGCCTTGCATAGCCCCTGAGTCACTTGGAGCCTGGTGCTTTGCTCCACAGCTGTAGGGCAGCAAACAAACTCCTCAAAGGTGTTTTAGTTTGCTGCGCCACAAAATCATTAAGGTGCCTTACGCCACCAAATGTGCTACAGTGGCTGGAATTAATGAGCAATACGCTGCCAATGAGCAAACACCAACGCCAGCAAAGCAATGCAAAAGCATTTAACCTGCTTTAAAGTGTTGTGCACACATGCCCCTCATTTCATCTACACACACCCTTAAGGGTCAAATGGAAAAGTGCAGGTTAAACTTGATAGAGGTAATGTTAAAGTAAAAGGTAGACAAGAGAATATATGAGGAATGTCAAATTTTGAATAAGGTACTTCTGCCTAAAAATAATGGCATGTGGGACATATCCTCTGCACAAGATTCCTCACCCTACCACACACACTCCTGAACAGTCCAGACTAATACTCTGACCTCAGAAAGTTTCTCTCAATACCATACAATGTTTTACATTAACTGACTAATCCATAAGTTGTTATACCTCAGCTGTTTCAACCCTGCACACATTTCTTGTTCCCAAAATCTCTCATAGTCACCCTAATTGAAGTTACTGTTTAAGCAACAGTGATAGTGCCAGATCCATCCAGTGGTTCTCCTTTTACTTGCGTCTTGGTTACCTAGGAAGGTAGTCTTTTCCTGTAATGGGGTGGGTGATAGGCTGGTAAGTGCTCTCTTTTGGATCCTGGGGAATGGGATGCTGGCGAATATCCCCAGGGTCAGGCAAGAAGTGGCAAGGGAACATGAGCCCCTTGCATGTTGTTGTGAAGACAGTGAAATGGAGAAGAACTAGATCTTAAAGCTGAGATGTTGTAGTTATGGACATGATAAAAGAAAAGAAAAAATCTCCCCTCCAGTGCCATCACTGGAATGGTTGGGCAGGCCAAAACTAAAGGACACAGTTGACTTGACATCATGCCAATCAATTTAGAAATGTTTAAGAGACTGAGAAGCTTGTCTATTTTTGCTGAGTGACTGTTTCATGTTGCTGACAAATAAAGCTTTTTAAGCATGCAGTGGAGATGCTGCATGGCTGGTTCCCTAAAAGCTCCCAATGCTCACAAGAAAGTAGGCGTCAGCTGTTATCTCTCAGCTCTGCTTTCTTGGGGAACCCTGGCACAGTACGCAGCCTGTTTGACTTGCAAAGAACTCCCCGCTTCCCTACCTCTGCCTGAACACGAACTGCTCAGAGGAAGGAATTACAAAAGACAAGGAAGATGCACACCTAAAGCCCTCCAGACAAGGGTAATAAGAGTGAAGCAATTCCCCTAGTCTCATTTGCATCTCAGATGGAACCAGATGACAACTCATTTACATGGGAGATGGGGCAGGCATGCACCTTCACTAGCATTCAGGATGGAGAACAGAGATTCCAAGGCAAGGACTGCACTGAATTCTGGGATCGGAGAAGCAGGGAAGCACTGCATGATGGGGAATCCTTGCTCCAAATGCTAATCAATCCACATCTACAAACACCTAGCTCAGCATTTATCAGACCAATTCTAGTAATGACTCCTCTATTGGTATCCAAAACACTGAATCTGCCTGTCTGTACCCTGAGCTCCCTCAGAGTAATGCCATCTATAGCCAGGAGTGATCAGTTCCTATTATCCGGAAGATGAGCCACTATTTACCCCTGAACAAACCTAGAGTTTGCCCTTGAGCCATTGTTAGTTCTCTACAAAACCCCTACCCAAGCTCAAGTTCCTGTCCTGCTGCTTGGATCCAGACACTGCACCACTTCCTTTTCTGCCTGAAATCCCTCCATCAATTGTGCTCAGAGCTCTGCCTGTCTGCCAGCTCCAACAACACCTGGGAACCTCGACTGGTTCAAGCTTCGCTGAGTGGTGAGACCCCAACTCTCCCTTTCTCGTTGACTGCAGGAACCTGACTTTTGTTCTCTTACTTCAGGCACAGCTTTCTAAACCTGACTTTTGCTAATCAAACTCAAGCTAGACTTCCCCAAAAACCTAACTGAAACTATGTAATATTGTAACTGTTTATATGTCTCTCTCTTGTATGGCTATTATTGTAGCTTATGGTATCATCATAAGTTCATATACCTGGCAATAAATAACTGTTATGGACAAGCTGGTTGCTATACTTTCTCTCTGAACCTCACCTACTCTTTCCTCCCCTTGACCTCCCCATTTGCTCTGCAGCAATGCTTCTTTTCCCTAAACTAAAGATCTCTGTAATGCCCAAAACCACAGCGGGGTCTGCTCATCAAGGGGGTTACTACTAGGACCCTTGTGACAAGAGATTGGGGATGTTCCGAGTTTTGAAGTGCATGAGGGTATCAGCTGAAAGTGTTGGTTGGACCCAGCCTGTTCAGATGTACTCTGTTTGCATGTGTGTATGCATGTCTAACTGCATTTATTATTGTCCTGCTGAAATAAGGGATAAACTGAGTTCAAGGTATATGAGGGTGTCAGCCTATCAATGTTGAACAGTCTGGCCTGACTCAGATGTGCTCTGTTAACCCTGATGAACTGAGTTCAAGACATATGAAGGTGTTAGCTTGTCAATGCTAAATAACTCAGCCTGGCTCAGACTTGTCCTGTTGATCTGTGTGTGTGTGTGTGTATGTGCATACATGTGTTTGACTGATTTGGTGGTTGGAGGAACCCAGCCCCATTGAAACCGAGTCCTACAAGATAGCTCCATTGGGGGTGAGGACTTACAGAAGGGAGAGATACAGCTCCATACAGAAACACAAGTAATGCAAGCAGCACATTGACAGAATTGCAGAGACCCCCAGAAATGTACCCCTAATAAATGAGCACACCCCAAAGTGACAGCAAAATCTGGTTACACAGCAAACTCCTCATAATCCTAAAATGCTTGTGGAAAGTCATACTTGTTCACAGTTAGTTTCTTCAAGGTCTCCAGGGACACAAGCATTTATATGGAGGCCTACCCCTGTGCCCCACTGATTTCTGCAAGAGACTGGCTTCTCTCATACAACCTCAGGAGGCCCACAAAATGTGAAGTAATGAGGAAATACCTCTTGCTGTGACATCACCAATATTCATATTCTTATTCATATTCAGCCCTCTACAAATCTCCAACAATAAAGAGCTCAAGAAAACCCTTTTCAGTGAAAGAAATGGCGAAGGATTTGGGATTAGCAAAACAGAGAAGAGGTTAGGTGGGCAGGAAGCCAGGCTGCTAGCCAACTGTAAGTTTCCTTTGTACCTTTCAGGATACACGAGTGTGATCTGAAAGTGAGACTGTGACTAGAGATGTGGAAGAAGGCTAGAAGAACCCTTGTACATGTCTGGGGCACTCATATACGTGCCCAGTGCCTGCTCCAATGTGTTCTAATTGGAACACTGCAGCAGCCTCAACGTCATGGGTATTCAGTGCCCCCACATTTCAAAATGGCAGTGGGGCGCTTTAACTACAGCTCCCTGAACGAGCTTTAATTAAAAACACCCCTACCACCATTTTGAAGGGTGGAAAGATAAATACACAAGATGCTGTGGGTGCTTTAATTAGAGTGGCTCCCAAGAAACACTCTAATTAAAATACAGCCCTACACACCCCAGAGCATGTGTAAAGATACACCTAGTAGTAGTGGTACCATTGTTTTTAAAACTGTGTCAACTTTTCTATCACAAATCTTGTTCCTGATGATTTGCAGCTGAAAGTAAAATTGCTCTGGGCTAAAAGCTTGACAACAAAGTCTCAGGCTAGGTATGAACTGCTTTCATAAGTTCTCCAAAAGATTGATCTTCTCATGTTTAGGTGATATGAGCAAATATTGGGTTACATTTTTTGTGTGTGTGTATATAAAGCTGCTTCAATGTAAAAAAATGCAATTTTAAAAGCAATTAATCCATAAAGTCACTTAATTGTTTCTGACATTTTGGCATTGGGCACCATTTTTCAAAAGGTCCCATTCTGCCTTCATGTTGTAGATAAGTGTTTTTAAGCAACACAACACTGATGTCAGCATTTGTTTCAGTTACAGCCTTCCCCACAAACTTGCTGTAGAAAATCCCATGCACACAACAAATCAGCCCAAGTAAAGAAAAAAAAAGAAAAAGAAAGAGATGAGAAGGCAAGCCAGTATTCCCCATAGTCCTATTTTGCTGTTCTTGAAAAAATATGCTTCAATTCATATATTACCTGCCAGATTTGTAGCTGCACATTTTTCTCTCAAGGCTTGATGAATTACAAGGAAAACATATACCTGATGAGCCACATGAACTATAGCTACACAAATCTTGACTGTTATGGTGGTACTGAGCAGCTACACTGTCATGGTAGATGTAATCACCTCTATGCATCTCTTATCTTTCTCAGAAATACATTAAGTTTTTCCATACACTACAAAGATCACCTCAAAACATGGTAGGCAAAAATTTGGCCATGTAGAAGCACCAGGAGAAATAATATGCTTAAACTTTTAAATCTTAAATAGAAATTACCTATTACTGGTATAATAGGGAATTTTACCCAAAGTTAATGTTGTGTTGTTATGTCAACACGCCACTCACCTTCTTAGAAAACCATTCTACCTAAGTGGGGCATATGCCTATTATTGTATGTCATCCATGGATGAGTTGCGATCATTAGTAAATGATAATTATGCCAACCTGATGAAAGGATACCACCTCTAAAAAGGTTTCTGCCAGGAAGCATGATAAATGCATTTCAGGAGAAAAAAAAAAATCTAACCAATGCAGGTAAATGATCGAATAAGCATGGTTTAAATCCTACGCGAAGTTCCTAACCAGCTTTTGAAGGTTTACAGAGAATGCGTCCAGACATGCATTAACACACCTTTCCTAATGTGCATTTAAATGTACTACCTCCAATGTAAGGTACTAAATTAATGTGCATTAGCACACTTTTTTTAGTGAAGCTTAATGAGCAGTAGACTATTTTACTGTGTATTAGCATAATGTCACTTTTTTTACACAACGCTTTAATATGCAGTAAAATAATTTGCTGTGCATTAAAGCACATGTGTAGACATGCTCAGAGTCACTTGGGTCAAAACTGGACTGCATTTAGCAGTTATATGCTAAACAAACTATGAATAAATGTGAAATGTATGTATAGGTATCCATTACATTTTACAAACACTCCCTCTCTGGCTAAAGATACAATGCAAAATATACAGAAGAGGATTTATGTATGAATCTGTCTTGCTAAAGATCCATTGAAGTTGTGTTTATACCCTGAGACTTTTGTTTTAAACAAAAGCACCTATTACAAAAAGGAAAAAAAAAAAAAAAAGAGAAAAGAAAAAATAACTAGCATGATACATATGAGAAGGGAAAAAACCCACTGAAGATTAAATTCTCATCTCCCTAGTCTGCTTTTAAATATAAGATTTTATTGTGGAAGCAGTGAGATTTCCCTGTCCTTAAGAATTAATCCTGCTGCTTGAACACAGCTTACTTGTCACCTTCTTTCATTCAGGACAAAAAGGTCATTTGTGAAAGATTAAATTTTTTATTTCCAAAATTTCAGTTGTGCCACAGTGCAAAACAAATGCTGACAGCAGAAAATTCAGTCTCCTCCAGTAGTTACAGATGACATGACAGCTTCAGACCAACTACCACCAGCAAACAAACAAAAAAAATCCTAGTTACGTTTTCGATGCTGTCACATGGGTAGATTTAAGCCTGGCTCTACAACTAGCTCCATGCAGCCAGATCTCTGCGTTCACAACAGAAATTAGAATTTACACTGTACTGTCACTTGGTTGGCAGATTAGATGACACTTGTAGTACAAGGTCAGTGTACCACGACATTACTAGTTCTTACTTTCAACATGTTAGCTATCTTTCTGACCACTTACTATAGTCTTGCTTGCAAGTCAGATTCTGACATCATACCTGAAATCCCGCTGTCAGCATCATTTGCAATTACTAAACAATGGCGAGATTTGGCATTGCATTAGTGGCCAGGTTCATGAGACAGCCACATAAAATATGAATTAAATGTACAAA
>NW_017728949.1:72238325-72241116 GCF_001723895.1 Crocodylus porosus
TAGATCTAAATGTGAATAGCTTTTTTCTTCTAACATCCTTTCTGTGTTGTTTGCTTTAAGCTTGTGTTGGGAAGCAGAACAGTCTTATATTGGCAGAATGACCTTTCTCTGAAAGGCTGAGGTGAACAAGACTTAATGCTGCAGCTCTGCTTACGTTCTGTTAGCTGAGAATTGTCAGCCGTAAGAAACTGAAGCCTTGGCAAGAAAGTTACAAATCAAGAAAATGTTAATCTTGAGAGGAAAACAGGTAGGAAGGGGAACTTGTACCAAAAAAGGACAAAGCATTACAAGAGGGAAGTACAATACTGCAAAATCAGAGGCCTTAGTTGACAAGGCTCTTTTCTAATCAAGAAAGATAAGGTCCCTTTCAGTCCTAAGAGGCTGTTTAGTCCAAACACCTGTCCAAGGCAGGTTTATTCTGTCTAAACCATCCCAACAAATGTTTGAAGGCTTTGCAGGCTAAGCAAGGATAACAGATATTCTACAACCTCTCTAGGTAATCTGTTACAGTGTCTACCCACTGTTGGGATTAGAAATTTCTTCTTTACAGCTAATCTAAATCTCCCTTGTTTCAGTTTAAAACAATTCCTTCTAGCCTGGGCCCTAATAGTTGCAGAGATCAATTGATTGTTATCTTCTTCATAACTACCCTTTGCCTAACAGTATTTGAAAGCTTTAATGAAATCATCCTTCAGTTTTCTCTTCTCCAGACTAAAT
Organism: Crocodylus porosus; assembly: GCF_001723895.1. NCBI lineage: Eukaryota > Metazoa > Chordata > Crocodylia > Crocodylidae > Crocodylus > Crocodylus porosus. Next base: position 72,239,043 of record NW_017728949.1, read on the forward strand.
AATCTTATTTCTTTCAGTTTATTCTTATATGGTTTCTAGACCTCTGATCATTGTTGTTACTCTTCTCTGGACTTTTTCCAATTTTCCTGAATCTTTCTTGAAGTTTAGTGCCCTGACCTGGACACTACTCCAGGAGTGAAAGAATCACTTCTCTTGTATTGCCTTTTGTACATTCAATATTTGATTAGGTTGTTTGCTTGGTTAGGGTTTTTTGTTTTGTTTTGTTTTGTTTTTTCGGGGGCAGGGGGCTTCTTTCTGGACAACTATTGCTACACTTTATTTGGATTTAGCTGTCACACTGCTAGCTCCCAGATCCATTTATATAGTACTGCAGCCTAGACAGTTGTTCCCCATTTCATATTTGTGTATTTGATGATTGGTAACAGTCATCCTCCATTGTCTCCTGATAAAAGCGGCTGCTAGAGCTCAACAAGTGATGTATATTTTCTTTCTGAAAGTTGTATCAGGATCAGAACTTAAGGAAGTTCTTTTCTCATCAAAGTACTTGTCCTATTCTGTCAAAAGTGTTCCCTTGCAATGGTAGCAAAGTGATGTTGCAGATGTGATAGTTCAAAAATGATGAGAGAGGCAAGGATTTCTTAGGGTGATATGTCTTATTGCACCAACAACGTAGTTGGGATAAAGTTAGACAAGCTTTTGAATGCAAGACATTCTTCTTCCAATCCAAGGAATAGCATACTTCTTCAGCTTGCATTCGAAAGCTTGACTAACTTTATCTCAGCTACATAGCGGGTACAATAAAAGGCATCACTCTAAGAAAACTTTTTCTTGAAATAGTGTATAAGCAACCATTAAAGACTAACAAGCCTATATTAATTTATTTATAACACTGAAAGCATCATTACATCACACTTCAGTGGTATTCCAAAGCTTAAACATTAATATTTGTCCTTCCATTGTGGTTGCTTTTTCTTACAAGATTCATAGAAATTGTTTAAATATTGTACTAAGATGTCCAAAAGGACTAAAGATATTCTTAATTTTATTCATGTCTGTTGGAAGTCAACAGGACTACCTATGTGATTAAAGTAATGCATATGTTCAAGTAAGTTGCTAAAGTGAAATCATAACAGTTCTTAAAGTCATGATCTTCTTCAAGAGTAGTTAAACTGGACAAGGAAGCTAAGGAAAGAAATTATAAAGGTTTCCCCAACTTAGTTTCTTAGTTTGTAGGGTTGGAAGGGACCTCAGCAGATCACTGAGTCCAAACCCATGCCATGGCAGGAAAAAGTACTGGGATCAAATGACCCCAGCAAGGTGTTCATCCAGCCTCCTCTTAAAACCCCCCACAGTGTAGGAGCCAGCACCGCTTCTCTTGGAAGTTGGTTCCAGAACCTAGCTGCCTGACCGTGAAGTAGCGCCTCCTGATATCTAGCCTAAATCTACCCTCTGCCACCTTGTGACTTATTCCTGGTCACTCCTGGTGGTGCTTGGGGGAACAGGGACTCCCCCAGTGCCTGCTGGTCCCCACTGACTAGTTTGTAACAGGCCATTAGATCCCCCCCACAGCCTTCTCTTGTGGAGGCTGAACAGGTTCAGGTCCCATAGCCTCTCATTGTAGGGCCTGCTCTGCTGCCCCCTGATCACATGAGTGGCCCCCCTCTGGACCCTCTCCATGTTGTCCGCATCCCTTTTGAAGTGCGGTGCCCAGAACTGGATGCAGTACTCCTGCTGCGGCCTGACCAGTGTTACATAGAGGGGGAGGATCATCTCCTTGGACCTGCTTGAGATGCATCTGTGGATGCATGACAAGGCGTTGTTAGCCTTCCTGACTGCATCCCCACACTGCCAGCCCATGTTCATCTTGGTATCATTGATGACTCCAAGATCCTTTTCTGCCTCTGCACTGATGAGAAGGGAGTTCCCCAGCTGGTGCTGGTTCTTCCCCCTGAGGTGCAGCATCTTGCACTTGTCAGTGTTGAATACCATCCTACTCTCATCCGCCCACCCCTGTAACCTGTCCAGGTCCGATTGCAGCCTATCCCTCCCTTCTAGTGTGCCCACATCCCCCCACATCTTCATGTCATCTGCAAATTTGAACAGGGTGCTTTTT
>NW_017728949.1:72241251-72260628 GCF_001723895.1 Crocodylus porosus
AGACTATGTCCACTGCTACCCCTGCATCTAAGGATTTGGTGACCTGGTCATAGAAGGCCACCAGGTTGGTCCGACAGGACCTGCCTCTAGTGAACCCATGTTGGTTGCCCCTAAGCATAATGTCCCCTGCTGGCCCTTCATGGACGTGTGCCAGAATAATTCTATCAAAAAGCTTGCCCAGGGTTGAGGTAAGACTAACTGGCCTATAGTTTCCCGGGTCCTCCTTCCTCCCCTCTTTGAAGATGGGAACCACATTGGCCCTCTTCCAGTCCAACATTGCAAGACCAGTGTTTTTTCCACTTACCAGAAGGTACTACTGAAGGCACCTCATCTTAGAGTAGAACCACAAGATATTTATTGACTTTCTGGTATACTTGAAAATTCTACCCTGACTGATTTAGGAGTCAAAACATCACTGATTTTATAGGACTTATACTTCTAAGTGGCCTAAGCCAAAGCTTAATGGGCACTTCTACACATGCCTTAGTTCAAATGCCCCTGCCACTATTTTGAATCATGAGGATGCCGATACATGGGACCTGAGAGGCTGCTGGGTCACAGTACTTATTCTCCAACAGAATCATTTAATCAAGTCTGCTTCAGCGCACTGTAATTACAGTGTCGGAGTAGGCTTGATGCTCATGCGCAGGCACCCAATGTGTTCTACAGGGATGCTGACACTTTAGTTCTGGTTACACAACATTAGCAGCCAGGCCTACTAGAGATTCAAGTTTGTTAGCACAGGGAGTTTTTTCTGTTTTTTTTCCCCTGTTGCCAAATTACATCAGATCCATAATGGCAGCAACTCTTCCAGAAGCAGATTCCTATTGGCAGAGCTGCATACACAACTGGAGTTTATTCTGGCAGTGCTACAACAGCAATGGAGTACAAATTTGTCATTACCCCAACTGAACACAGCACAGATTTCTGTAATGTAGACAAAGTCTTAGAAGCTTCTATAACCCAACTTTTGCTATCTAGGACCTCAGCAGTGTTTTGTTACTCAAATAGCTTCTTACCTTTAGTTCAGAAAAAGAATCACAACTTAAGTATGATACCATTTCTTTAAGCATCGTGAAACTACTAATCACACATAATTAGCATTCAACAAAAGAAGTACTGAAAGGGCTAATTTAGTGAAGTAGGTGTGAATAAAACTTCAAAATTAGTTCATTCCAGTTCTTGCCTCTTCCCTTTCCTCAAATCAAGTTAGTATTCATATAAGTTCCTAGTTAAAGTATTATTGTAATATATGCTTAAGTTCTATGAGTTCCAGTGCTAGGGTTCACCAAATATATAGATGATTTATATAGAGGCAGGCCAGGATCGGAGCCTGTCCAGACTCGCCAAGGCCAGCAGGTGGGGGTGTTCCTGAATACCTCCCAGTAAGCTGCTAGAGCAGCCCCTCTATCAAGCCCTATCTCCCCACCAGCTGGCAACTGAAAGCAGGGGCTGGGGGCGAGGGGAGGTGGGGAAGGAACCCCTCTGCCATGTGGACTGAGGTTGGCCCCCTGCATCAAGACCTGATCCAGCAATGTGGGATCTGTTGGGTAGGGGTGCAGCAAGGGGGCTCCTTTCCCCATCCCCAGTTTCTGGCATGGCCAAAAAACAGCTGGTGCTGCAAGTGGTGGCTGCAGCTGTCAAGAGGTTGCGGGGGGTATGGGGGCAAATGAAGCTCTCCTGCCAACCCTAACCTCTCCCCCACAGATTGCTGGCTTGGGTTTTGGTAGGACCAGGCCATGTCTGTGTTGCAGGGGTGTGCCCTCCCCTCCCACAACACAGCCTTTTGACAGCTGCAGTCAGATAAGATTGCCTGGCCCAGGGGGTGGGGAGTCCCCCTGCTGCACAGACTAGGCCTGCCTCCCCTCCCCCAAGAGCTGGCCCAGCAACTGGGGGGGAGGGGTCTGCATGGTATGGGGGCTCCCTTCCCTCATCCTCACCTGACCATGAAACCTACCTCCTGTGTGTGACAGCCCAGGGGCTCACCCAGAGGAAATGAGTACCAGCTGAGGCTAACAAGCTGCCCAGTGAGGGGCCCTGGGATGCTAAGGGAATGCAACCTACCTTGACTCAGGATGGCATGTGATACAGATGTTTGATAAAGTGCTCTAACCTAAAGCACTTTAGTCTGCTACTGCATTCATCCAGTATTAAGTTAGAGCAGGATCTGCCATTTTTAAAGTGCTTTATGTGCTGTGAACATCTGTCCTGTTACAGCTGGAAAGTACTTTCTGCATGCTTAACACACAATAAGTGTAGCATCTGCACCTATCCTGAGGTCATTACATCCTAGTTCAGCTGGTTCAGCCTGTCCCCAGTAAAGTCAACAGGACTGGTTGTGCTCTAATAAGGAGATTCAAGTATCACTTAAGAGTTAAAATTTAAGTTAATGCCAAAGAAGAAAAGAAAGCAAAAAAATGATAGAAATATGAAAAATTATCTGAACAGTTCCTTTTTCAGACCTCCTACAATTGTTTTGCATTGTATTCTACAATGAACACAATAAACCTGTTCCTGAATTTTGATGCTGCTAACATAATGGGTTGAAAAATCAGTAGAGTTATCACTTACTGTCAGGGTAAAAGCAAAGGTACTTCATTACATAAGAACTGTACTTACAGTCAGGGGCAGTTCTGATGGTCAGCAAAGTCTGCAGCTAGCAGCATACTGCAAAGGGATGCTAAGAGAATACTGCAAGTACTAGCATCTCACTTCATACAGAAAGATAATAGCCCTCCCTCACACAGAACATAGAAATAAAGGGAGATCTCTTCCTCATGTCCAGAGAATACCACCAGCAGCCTGTGCTGGAATTGGTGCTGATTTACCCACATATTTTTGATAAAATGTTGTCTATAGTTCCATAAGGAAGTGGCTTATTTCAGTTCCTCTTCTCTGTGTTTTCCCTTCCAAATATGATATCATTTGGTAAAGTATGGAAACCAGAAATCAGGGGAAGATGTATGATATGAAGCAAATTAACCTGAAGTTCCTTAAGTAGCAGCTTTTAGCTTATTTGACCTTACCAATTTTGGGGGAAGAAGTACAGGGAGAGCAACAGAAAAACAAAACAAAAACACAAGGCTAAAATGGGATGCCTGGATTAGGTTCAGAAAGTCACTGGCACTTGTCTGCCAAAGCATGGCTTATGTATGATTATGAATATTGTTGGCAGAGACCAACCAGAGAATGGGACAGCCTAGACATACATCTGCAGCTCAAAGTGACAATGATATACAGGCCATTGGCATTTCATGACACACATGGTGAATTTTCCACCTCAAACCAGGCAGAAGCTGCTCAGTGAAACAAATATTTTCATTTTAACTAAGGCCAAAACTGGGGAAAAGCATATTAAAACTGAAAGCAGAAACGAGCAAGGTTGTTAGGTTTTTGTACTCTTGCCACATGTTCAAGAAGATGATATAATGTCAATGGTGTTACAACTAGAAATTATTACTTAAGACAGTCTAAGAACATATTTGCTAGACATTTTTTTTTGTTGGAAATACTGAACTTTAAAGTAAATATTACAGAAAATCTATAAGCATTCACATCAGAGTCTTTATATGCCAAGCCAGGGGTATCAAAGATTCATGAGGTTGTTCCAGGGCATGGGCTACACATTGGGTGGGCACAGAGATGTTGCACAGGGCTGGTCCAGGGTAGATAATGCATGAGCTCCTTCATTGGACCAGCCCTGTGTGTTGGAGCCAGGGCTGGTCTATAAATCAGACCCGAAGACCAGCTTGACGCAGTGGCCGGCTCAGGCACGCAGGGCTTATTTGTGGGCCCAATCTAACTGACCTGCAAACTGGCTCCACAACCCTCAGAGACCCATACTACAGGTTACATAAGTTACACAATTAAATTTAGACCTGCCCCATGTGCAAAGAACAGCTACAAATCCAAAGTAATTACCTCATTAAAAAATATCCAGCCAGCTATAAAGAGAGTCAACCAGCTACCAAGTTAGTGCTTAAAAATATGTACTGAGAGGTTATTTCTACCCAGCTTTAATTTGAATGAGTAGCAGGCTCCATAGGACCACATGTGTTTGATACTCCTGTGCTAATTGATATATTTATCTACAAGTGACCTAAAAACATGCACCGGGCCAGATCCTCAGTTGGGATAGTGCAACTGAAAAACAGAACTGCATCAGGCTATCTGGTCTATACCACTGGAGGACTTAGTCTCACATGATTCAGATGATTACAATTTACTTCATTCAACTGTGATCCACTTGCAGTAAACTAGAAATTAAAAATTCTTATAGAAATGATTTAGCTAATGAATGGCTATATCCAAAACTATTACACGCTTTTCCTGGACAAGTCATTACTTGAAAAAAAGAAAAAAAATGTTCAATAAATTATTCATTTTGAATTACTGAATCAGATTTTTTTTGGTACTATAAAAAGCAACAACTCCACTGAGAACAGAAAGAATAATAGCTGCTGAAATAACATGACAGGTCAAAAGTGTAGGTGCTAGAAGAATTCACTTTTGCTTTTTTTTTAAACTATTTGTGAGAACATTTAGCGCTGGTGGAAAGTAGCAAACTGACAGCTTAGTGATGGAGGGCCTGCATGCACAGACTTGGAACAGCACACACAATGACAGGAGAGCTTCATCAAACTCCTTGGCCAGTGAGATAGAGAGTGTTATGCAAGGCCTGATCCAGTGCCCACTGAAAGCAATGAAAATGAACTCCATTCACCTCAATGAGTATTAGATTGGGTGTTAAAATGAGAGTATAATTTGATTTCTATTTTCCTCTAATCCTAGCTCTTGCTGGTTGCTAACAAAGGAACCAGCTTGTATACTCTGGTAGAGCCAGATGCCATAATGTATTAATTATTTAATTAAGTAATTAATTAGTTAAGGAATTAATTGTTAAAAGAAGCCAAATACCTTTCAGGTATATCCAAGCAGACACATATGTCACTTAGGTTAGGGACAGACATTCAAAAATCCTGAACCTGAAGTGATTTAATCTTTGCAGGTTAGTCTAACCTGGCTAGGCTGAACCAGTCTGTAACTGGACAGACATTCTCTCTGGACTGAGGAAATTCAGGCACATGCCTGCACTGGCTCAGGCTAGAAGCCCTCCCTTTCCTAGCACAATGCTGAGCTGAAGTGGAACATAACCAGGTCCTGGCAGGCTGCTTTGATTAGGGAGGTCTGCCTGCACCATCCCTAACATTTCCCCACTGGCTGCTCAAGGGGTGGAAATGTTGCCAGCACCCAGCCCCCTGCTAGCACTCTGAGGCAAGCGGGGGGAGGGGGGAGCAGGCATGCATCTGTTGATCATACAGAACTTTTCAATCTCCTTACCTTCTTCTTTATACTGTCCAGTGATGTACCAATGGGGGGGACAGGAGGGGGCCACAGCACCTGGGTGATGGCGTGGGGGGAGGGGGAAGCCAGGTGGAGAGGCTGTGGTGCTTCCAGCAGTTCGTGTGTAATTTACCTGCCTGTCTGCCCAGCAGGTTGTAAGTTTCTTTAATTGTTCTGACTGGAAATTCTGGCTGCTACCCCTCTTCCCACATCCATGGAAAAAACTTAACAGTGCAGCATACCAGAAGTGCCATGGGATGGGAGAAGGGCCCCACAACCTGCTCACATCATCCCTGGGGGGGTCACAAATTCAAGCATTGGACCCAAGGCACCGGAGACCCACAGTACACCACTGATACTGGCTGTGGCAAACTGACAGACAAGCAAGCCAGCAGGGAGCTGATAACAGTGTTTATCACCCCATCAGCAAAATAACAGTCTCTCTCCATTAGTTCAAGCTCTTCTTAAACAGTTTACCAGCTGACTTGCTGATCACCTTCACAAAGCCCTAAGTAGGCACTGTTTGGACTGCCTGGCCCAGTGAAATTGGAGAGACACACACAGACACCTCTTGGCATTAGCTAGCATACCACATGCCTAGAGTTCATGGGGCTGAGGTCCATGCTGTGGGAGATGGGAGGGAGGGAGGTGGGGATTTCCTGTTTGAGCAGCAAGGGAAACCAGGCAGCTGCTGCTGTGCCTGCAGCCTCTGCTGGAGTTCCAGCAAGGGAGCAGAGGGGAGCAGAGAGCCTGGCCCACCCCAGAGAGCATGCTGGGATAGTGGTGGAGATTGGTTTATCTTAAACCAGCAAGGGGTCTGGGACAGACATTGCATAAGCCCGTTTGAACCAAATCAGTTAAGTCTGATAGTACATTTAACCAGGTTTATCTCAAACTGGTTTCAGCCATTTTCGAAGTGGTTTATGTGCACTGAACATCTGATCTGTTACAGGTTTAAACCCATTTCTGATCACTTAAACTGACTTATGTGTAATGTCTGTCCCTAGCTTTGCTGCACTAGGGAAAATTTCTATATCACATATACCCTGTGGCCTCAAAAGGTGCAATAAATAGCATATTTTATATATTTTATTATCCCTTACAGATGTAAGCTGTGGTCAGAAGACTGAGCTATGATACTATACACAGTTGTAGTCTATGGGAACATATGTTAGAATACACTCAGACGTTTCATTTGAAGTTGTGATATCTATGCTGAGAATTTTGAAATGGCTCACATCATCTTCTAAACATTTTTTTCTTTAAACAAATCAGCTGTACTGAAATACCCAATGGGCACAGGTAGAGCAGCAGGAAGGATTTTGTTTCACACTTAAAATGCAAATGAAACATCACAGGTTGATCCTTGAGTGCTGTTAAGTTGTGACTCTATTCACTTCAGAAAAAATAGTGCTGATTGGAGAATCTAGTGTAGCAGAAGGAACAGTAACAGAAAGCTACTGGCCTAGTAATTTCCTCCTTATGCAAGTTATTAACTGAAAATAGAAATAAGCTGGGATTGATATATGTTTATATACAGTAGACAGAACTGGCATGAGCCATAGGTACTCTCATGAAATTAAGCTCGGTATACTATTTGTTAATGCCAAAACGTACTTGGTAGTATGCCTTTGCTTGGTTGTGATTTGGGAATAATATATTGAGAAGCTGTCCCCAGCAGGGGAATGAAATGGAAAGAGGCAATGCTGCTATCTGATGCTTGTCACTAAGGCCAATTAGTTATTGACAGGCCATAATGCCGTTTCACTGGACAATTCTGAATTACCGTGTGCATAATTTTGTCATTTACTGTCATTTTCTCAGTAATAGAAAGATGCTTAGATACAGACAGAGAACCTATTGTATCTTCAAATGAAAAAAAAAGTCTATTGGAAAAGGAACACATTGTTCTACAAACACTATAACAAAGACTTCAAAATATTTAAAAGATATATGGATTTCTTTTTCCCATGGAAATCTTGAAGCATTTCACAAACCATTTCTCAGTGAGGTCTTATATCCTTCCCCCCGCCCCACCCCTACACACAACCACCCACCCATGAGGTAAGTATTATACCTGTTCTACAGATGAACAAATTGTGAAATAGGAAAGTTAAACAACTTGTTCAATGTCGCAAAGCCAGTCAGAATTAGCCCCCAGATGTCTTGACTCCCTGCCCTTGTCTTAAGAACCAGAATTATACCCTTGAATTTTCTCAGACAGATGAAACTTTCTGCACTTTTCTTGCCTTTTAAACTGCACTAAAAGGAACCATGTATTTTGTCAGTATAATCTTTAACATGGACTGATTATCATGGGGACATAAACTAGGAAGTTCCTTCATTTTCCACCTAATATGGGAAACAAGGGAACATTAAGATTTAATATCACCTCATCAATAGTCTGGATTGCTGAGGTGAAGCCTGTAAGGGTTCTGCTCTGGTCTCCAATAGCTTTTAGCCACAGAGAAAACAAGATTTTTTATTATGCTTAAACATGTTTTATTGAAGCTTTCTCTGACTTCTCTCTCTCTCATGCTGCTGGGTCCCCACCCTCCCCCTTATTACACATTTTCATGTTCTACTGTCCCATCTTTTCTCTCTTGGGTTCTCAGGGATCCTCTGAAAAGTACATTATGTTATGCTATTTGATTTCTTTTCCTTTTTAAAAGAAAAAATAAAAATTTCTCCTCCTTTGTCTGCCTTTGCCCCTGCCTTCTATAGCTAATCTACTAGGTCAGTAGGAGCACATGGAACATATGCTTGGATGATCGTGTTCATTATAAAATGACACATGAACAAAACACCTTCCAGGGCTTTTGTCTCACACCTACACAGTGAATATAACCTATTTGCTTTGCCGTGAAGATTCACTTGAAATTCTTTTAAAACCAGAATACAACCTGGTAGCTACAATATACAAACTATAAATGTTATATTCCAAGGAAAGTACGAGGAGACGTTTACTTACAGGTATCTAAAGATTCATCTGAATCATCTGGACAATCAGGTTCTCCATCACATAGCCAATTTTGAGAGACACAGGTTGCATGATCATGGCAAAGAAACTCTCCTACGTCACACAATTGTTGTTCTTCTGAAAATGAGAATGTTTTCAAATGGAATGATTAACACATGGATGAAAATAAAAAGACACAAAATGCAATGATTGTGAAATAGGAGATTAAAGCAAATACAAAAATAGCATTAAAACTTTAATGGTTAGATGGCAATACTTTTACTTGTGCTGAGCAGTAACTCTTTATGAGTAATCCCATTAAATTCTCCAATGAAAATTTTCAGCGACTACAGTGCATCCACATATGAGTTTGTCTCTGGCCTTTGAGATGTGGTGTGCAGGAATCAGAGTTGGGCTTTGTGGGACTGTGCCCAAGCATGGGGGCATGGAGGTCCCAGGATAGGTGCATAGGAGCCAGGGTCACAGGGTTCTCTTGGGCTCGGTGTCTGGTGTGTGTGTACACTGTGGGGTGCAGGGGCACAGCCCAGGGATATCTGGGATGCCAGAGGACAGCAATCTGACTTGCATCAATAGGAGATCTAGTACAGAAGGGCAATTCACCAGTCTAACCTAAATTGATTAGATTTGAATGCATATTGAATCAGGTCTATCTTAGATTGGGTTTTGCCATTTTAGATTGGTCTATGTGCACCAAAATTCTGTATGGTTATGCGTTTAGACAGATTTCTGATCACTGGGGTCTCTATGTATGATTTCTGTGTAATGACTCTACATTGCCCTAGTGTGCTTGCTAAAGCAGTCTGAGGGCTCCAAAGGAAATTCTTATTGTTGCATAGTTTTAGGGACAGTTCTTTTCAATAACCTCTTCTTTTTTTTTTTTTTTTAACCCAGATATAGTATTTTCAAGGTCAGCCTCTAAAACTATTGATGGTCACACGTTCAAATAAGTGAGTTTCCAGCTATTGCATAAACAGATATTTTACATTATTTAAATTATCTACTATAATACTGCTGTAGCTCCATAAACTCTCTCAGCATATAGTGCTGAGCTGTTTAAACTAATTTATGTAACTATATCCATCATTTGTTTAAAAAGAAAAAAATAATAGCCCTGAGGTATTCAAAATAAATAGCACTGGAAACAAAAGACCAAAAGAGTTTTGGCCAGCTTTATTATTTACCAAGTATATTCTTTATACAAGAAGGGTTTGAATTTCGAAATCCATTAATATCAAGAGAGAGTAAAAATGTCTGTTACTTTCAACAGTATTGAACCTACTAAAAATCACAAACAAAACAAGCAAACCATAGCATCAGATTTTTTTAGACTTCCCATTCATTACCCTAGAATAGGTGGGCAAAATATGCCCCATGGGTGGGATCTGGTGCACAAAGAGACTTTGTCCATCCCATGGCAGGTCCCTCAGTTCTGCCTGACCCAGGCTCCATCCGGTCTGTGGCATATCCCACCTCCCCTGGGCACAGGTTGGGGCTGGGGCAGCTCTGCAGCTGGACTGCCTTTCCAGTTGCTCCTTCTGGCTGCCACCATTGCTGCTCCAGCTCCGTGATACTGGTGGGGACCTGCGTGCACGGCCCCAACCCTAGCCTGCCCTGCCACTACACCTACTCTGGACTCAGCCTGTTGGAGTAGACCAGCCAGAACCTGCATGTACAGCCCCAACCCGGCCAGCCCTGTGCCTGCTCCAGACTCACTGGCCCACACTGAGTAGTAGCAGCATGGACAGTGATGGCCAGGCAGAAGCTCCTGCTCAGCATTGAGGAAAAGCAACCCTTCCCCTTTGCCACTGCTGGGCCCTTCTTGTTGCAGCTACCTGGAACCCACACCCAGGCTGCAGCATGGCCGGTCTGCACCGTCACCACTGTCCTGCTGGGTTGGCCGGAGGCAGTGGTGACAGCAGCAGACAGAAACAGCAGAGCAACCCAGGTGCAGGCTTCAGGCAGCTGCAGCAAGAAGGGCCTGACATTGGCAAAGGGAAGGAGCCGCTTTTCTCCTGGGCTGAGCCACTGTTGTCACTATTCAGAATGGGCAAGTGGGCTGGACCAGGAGCGGGGAAGGCTGGGGTTGGGGCTGTGAGCATCGGTTCCGGCTGATCCACTCTGGCCAGGGCAAGTACGGGGTGGGATAGGTCAGGGCTGGGGCTGTGTACCACTAGCGGTGAGGAGCCACAGGGCACATGGACTCTGGCCTGTCGGGGAGTGGGCAGGGTGCTGACTGGCCTGCAGCAGCTCCTCAGAACTGTCTGTGTGGCCCACAGGCCCAAATTATTTCCTTCCTCTACCCTAGATGTATAGTACTCAAATATTACGAAATCTGTACTACTTACAGGCAAAATTTAAAAAAATAAATTAAATGAACACAGAAAAGTTGCTTACTTCTCTATTTAATACACTAAGCTATACAGTGAATTTCACTTGCTATTTCTGTGCAAGTATTCTGATAACATATTGTACATACTGAGCGTGTCTACATGAGATGCTTTACTTTGCAGTAGACCAACTTTACTGAGCAGTAAGTATCACCTTCTATATGTGCAGATACTTTACACAGGAAATTGGTCAACTCCGTGTTTAATTGGCTACCTGCAAAACAGGTACCAAATTAACTGTGAAGCAGTTACTGAAAAAGGAAGCCACATGTAAATGGCCAACAGGGAGCAAATTGCTCCCTGCCCCTGGGAGCTGCCTGCTGCTGGGGCAGGCTCTGATGGTGGAGCCTGGACCAAAACAATGTCCCCCTGTCTCAGCAGCAGGGAACTCTCAGCCCCAGCTCCATGATCAGAGTGGAGGCTGGGAGATTGCTTCTTGCCCCCAGGCCTTGCCTCCTGCACGGGCAGGCTCCAATGGAGGATCCTGGGCTGAGAATGTCCCCTTGCCCCAATAGCAGGGAGCTCCCAGCACCTGCTCCCTGCCCCCAGGGGAGACTCTGATGGTGGAGCTATCTCCAAGCCCCTGCCAGGAGACAGCTGTCTCCTGGCCCCATGGTCTTTGCCAGCCTCTGGGCTAGCACCCAGGGGGAGCCTGGAGCTCCAGCTGGAGGCTGCAAGCGGGGGGAGGAGGGTAGGGGTAAATCTGCTCCCAAATGCCTGCATGTGTAAATTGCTGTGGAGTGAACCCATCCAGCAGCATGTGCACATGTAGATGCACCCACTGGTTATGAATTTTAAGCACTAGGGATATGTACAGGCATTGCATTTAGCTTGACCTATACAGGATTAAGTCAATCTAAATGCCCAATCATGCAGGCATTCAGAAGGTTTAAATCATCCAAATAAAAAAAGTGCATCTAAGTAAGTTCATCAGAATAGGTGCACTAACTTAGAGATAAGGTTTACCTGGTCTAGCAAAGGATTAGCTCAATCTCATGAATTCCTGCATGTATTTGGACGGCTGCCCTGGGCCTGGGAAAGCCCAGCCACTTGCCCAAGTCCCAGGGCTGTGCTATTCTCATCCTCCAACTCGAAGTGAGCTATTTTTAGTCCCTGACCCCCTCAAACAACTGAGTGACCTCCCTCCCAAGACCCTCCAACATGCACCTCCCTCCCTTTATTCCACCATGGACCTGCTAGCCCCCTGGCAAACCTACTAACCCCTGTTCATCCCACTTACCTTTCCCCCCACTCCAGTTGCTTACCTCAGTTTCCTACATAGCTTCTGGGAGCAGAGAATTGGTGCATGTTCCTCTCCTAGTCTACATTTATAAATTACATGAAACTAGACTGGATATAAAAAAAAAGATATACACGTCCTAGTGCTGTTCAGCGAGTTTTTAATGGGACTCGGATAGTAGTGTATTAAAGTTTATCAAAGTACAATATTGTATGAATGGATGGTAATCATCATATAATTTAACATGTACAAGCCATTTCTTAAGTATCTTCAGAAGAGACAAGAGGGAGCAACAATTGTCAAAGGATGCAACAACTGAAGACTCATTCTGGAGACATTTATGCAGACAAGCAAATTTACCCACACAAACAAACAGTCTCAAAGCGACTCAAAATTATTCATGTGCAAGAGGAAAACAACATCAGAGTTTTTTTTTTAACTTCTTTCTAAATCCTGACTGGCAATAGTTTGGGTGGAGGGAGAAATCAACACTTACTGTCATCCACTGATTGAAATGGAGTCTTCTGAGCTTAATTATATACTGTAACAAGCAACGACACTGTGGTAAGGCTGAAGGAAATGAATTAACAGTTGCAGCACAGTTACTTAAGTCTGGAATCACTATGACTAAAGCCAGAGAAAGGGACAGAATAATCAATAAGAGGTTTGTAGGATTAGGCCTTAGGTGCGATTTTTGGCCTGCAATGAAGCCGCCGCGTTAGAACCGTCTCAACATTATAGATAGTAACTGGAACTTTCACTGGAGACAGGTTAGCAATAAATAAGTAGGAAATTGGCTTTAAAAGGAAGAGTCCAATTCCTGTGTAGTCCTTAAACTTTACACTTCTCAGAAAGGTATAGTATAGCAGACAGAAGGAGACAAACTATAAGCCCATACTACCATTAATTTAAAGACCTTTCTCCTCTGCTACATTCTATTATTATTTAGACTTTTATCTTTAATAAAATATCTTTTCCCTCCTCCGTGTCAACTGCCAGTCAAAATGCCTCAGAACAGTAGTAATGCCACCAATAATGAACAGAAGCATTGACAGAAGTCTATGAATAGCACCATAAATGCTTAAGTAAATGGCATCAGTGGCTAGGAAATATGTGAAGGGAGAACTCTCTTATCACCGTTCTCATGGGTAATAAGAGTCTGACACACAGTGCCCATATGTTGTACGAAAAAGTTAAGCTAAGGACAGAAGAGTTTTATGACTTTCTATAAACCTTGATGCTATTTTTTAATGGAGCTTACTGACTACTGCCTTTGCAACACTCACAAGCTTTTTTGGACTGCAGATAGCAACTTATGCCTTCAAACACAAGGACCTGCTCCTTTTCTAAACTGGCAAAAATGTAAAGAAACATTACACAAGAAGAGCCAGTCCACGTTTCTCATTTCTTTCATATAAAATGTAAATAAACTCTCTCCATAAAAAAACTAATTATATTTGGTGTAGACTTCTATATTATAAATATATATTCCCTCTGTTTTTGAACAATGATGAGCTTTTGTCTGGTTTTTTATTTGGTAGTACAGAAATAAAAATACAAAGGTTAGATTTGTAATTATGTACTTTCTGCTGTCAGGATATTGACAAAGTGCAAAAAACCTTATCTTTTAACCTGAAAACTATTTTGAGAAAAAATACCTCAATTATAAAAAAATAGCTTAATATTATGCTTATTACTTTATAGATTTTTTTCCCTGTTGGCTTTGAAATGGTGCCTTTTCTAATTCTATTTTCTTTTTGATTACAAACATTTTTTTACCCTCAATGCCTACTTTTTTCGGCATTTCTATGAAATGAATAAGACTAATTAGTCATGTTTAAAGAAAAAAATATGGCCATCTTAGATATGCTTCCTTTATAATTCTAAAGAAAGAGCTTTCTTTAACTGACACCTCTTCCCATTCTCTTTTTTCTGTACTCTGTATGCTGCACCACTGAGCTCTCAGTGGAGGAGAAAATTCACATAGTTTTAACATACTGATATACTTTGAGGTACAGAGCAGATGGCTGGAAATCATCTCTCCGTGGGTCAATGAAAGCTCTGGTTCCCTAAGGATAGTGATCCTATGCTGTGTTGCAAGTTTCACAACAAAGCCTGTGCTTTAATGTTAAAAGTAAATATATATTTTTAGCGCCAAAAAACATCTTTTGTTGCAGAACAGTCACATTTTAAAAAGAGGGAAACATTACAAATGAAGGGAGACTGTAACAGTTGTGTAGGACCTGCCTCTAATGTCTCTCGGTTAGAAGTACTGTGGATCACCAAAAACTCCATGAGATTGTAAATTTACCTTCATTTACAATTTCCAACTGTTGTTACATTCATATATGCATTGTTAGAAGTTTGGAAAAAAAATACTTTGAATGCAAGATTATGACCAGTGTCTGCTTGCTATAGAAGAGCTGCAGTTTTAATAAGACAGTTGCCCTTTGTAGACATGCTTTAAATCCTAAATGATTCCAAAGGATAAAGGTCTTTTTGTCTGTGATCACACTGACTGTTTAAGGGCAAAGGTATTTGGGTTTCTTGTATTTGGGTGAATGCAAATTAGAAGAGAAGGCCAATAGGTCTCTTAAACAGAGCTATAAAGGAGGTAAAATTTATATAATTAAGTGCTTCCCCAGAAGATATCATGAGAATGTAAATGAACCACTGTGAATCTAATTAGCACTCTGTTTTAGTAGGAACATGCATACTGTATAACTTCCAGCATCAACATGAAAGAAACTTACATTAATTACCTGTAAATTGCCATTCTAGAAAAAAAGAGTTTCTCTCTCAAGTATTAGTGATATTTCTTTTTCAGGGGGTGGCTTCCAAACTGCCATATTTTCCCACATTACTCCTTTCTTTCTTCTTCTGCAGTCCAAAATGAAATTCTACTCATCTAAAAGCCCATCTGAAGACTTCAAATACCTCACTTTGAGAGCAGTATTTCTATAATCTCTCCACAGAC
The DNA here is from genome assembly GCF_001723895.1 of Crocodylus porosus. NCBI lineage: Eukaryota > Metazoa > Chordata > Crocodylia > Crocodylidae > Crocodylus > Crocodylus porosus. The sequence goes on from NW_017728949.1 coordinate 72,256,179, forward strand.
CACCAAGCTACTTGGTGTTCCATCTTCAAAACTCTACCAATCTCCATATGCTCGGAGCACCTGAGACCCCCCAAATCAATTCTTCCATATGGCAGTACATTGCAAGGTAAACAACACTTCAATAGCCTGGAAAGTTATTGATTTGTTACAACCTGGAATGTGCTCGTTTAGTCTCACTAGACAACCTTAAAATAAAACAGAAACACACATACAACCTGACCAGAAAGTTATTCCAAAAGACAAATCCAAATGCTTCCAAGGTCTTTGGTTCAAACAAGGCAGTGAAAGAGGCAAGGAACAGAAAAAGATCATAACGTCATTTTGGATAATCCTTGGTTGAGGGAGGAGATGGTTACACTAAAAAAACCACAAAAAAAACTTACAAGTGAAACTGTTTGTTTCAAAGTCTTTAATAATAATTTGCTGAAAGATTAAATTAAAATTCACTTTTTGTTCAATATTTTCTGAGTAGTTTTCCATTTTAAGTCTATCACCCCACCCCCTATCCAAACAAAGAGACAAAAGAAGAAATGGGGATAAAACAAGTGTGTACCAAAGCAACTTGGTCATCAGTGTTCCAGCCTAAAAAGTTACATCCAAACATATATTTTACATTAATGTACTTATTTCAGTTGAAAAATCTAGTATTGATGGGGGGAAAAAAGAAAGAAAAACATACACACCCTGTTCTACCAGAATACTTCAAATACCTCACTTTGTGAACACTATTTGGTCTTGAAATGTGACTAGTGCCAGGCCTGTATCCTGTATGTAGACTCATTTGGCAAACACAATAAATTCTAAATAAGAACTTGGTCTTCACCGAAAGATTTCCCAATCGGGAGCACGGCTGATAGAGCATCAAGAACCCATGTAAAAGCGTTGTAAAAGGCCTGGGTCTTAGACTCATGACAAAAGCAAAATTCCCAAGAAAGAGTGTGTAGTTTTATTTTATGAATAGCCCTTTCCCCCCCAACCGCATCAGAAGAGAAAGAAATACAACGGTAACCAAATCCACTATTGAACATTTCACACTATTTAAATTTACTGAGGTTTCTACCATCTATCTTTGTATCCAGATGTAGCATTCCCACTGTTGATAAAAAGCAGTTCTACCACATTTCAAGGATATTACATGCCCATAAACTAGCACTTTAAAGTTCTTAATTAGTTTTGCTTTGATTTTAATTAAGTTCTCTTAGTTACATGAGCCTAACAAACTCAGGGAACTTGTTTTCCTTTTAAAGCTTGCTTTCCATGTGGGATTTCCTTTGATCTCTCCGTCAGAAACATGGAAGAGCTTACAGATTAATTTCTACCAAATTTACTTAAAAGCTGCAGAGTGTTTTCCAATAGCAGTTTCCGATACAAGATACTATGTGCTAAAATTTACCGTTACTACTGCAGAAAGTGAGGGAGGGAAAGAGCATGACCATTATTTCTTGTTTTAATAGTACAGTATACCAGTTTAATAATTTATTTTTGACAGCACAAATTTTAAGCAAAAAAATCTGTCATTCATTTTGGAAATGGCAGATATACTTTCATGATCCAGTAAGTAGTAATATACTACTATGCTAACTGCACCATCCTACCCATTAAAAAAAGGCTGTATCACCCAGCATGACAGGGCTTTATTTTTAGGTCCCAGATATTGTGGTCCGATATGAAAAGGACCTGTCATTTATCTACTGTTTACTTTTCAGGAGAAAAGGCACTTAAACAATCATCCATCCTCTATATCCCAAGCTCCACAGAGGCCACTGTACAGATCCCAGAGACTATCTAGGGAGAAGGACGAGGGCAGGAGAAACAGTTGTAGGGCTGGTGAGGAAGGTGTTTTTGCTGGCTCAGTAGAGATTAAGTTTAAAAAAAAAAAAAGGTTGATTCTACATCCAGTGGAACAAAAGTAGGTTTTATCAGTATATTAGACAACATGACTGGTGTGCCAGGTTAGTATTTGAGAAATCCTCTATATAGATACAGTGGGTCATACTGAATACCCACATTTGGGGAAAAATGCCTTTTTAAATAAGGAGCCCTCCTCCCGCTTTTTCTTTGATAGGATCTTGAAGACAGTCTGACTCAGGGTTCACTTGTTCTGATTTTACCACAGAACATGGTTATCTGATCCCTAACTTGACACAAACAAAAGATCAAAATATTCCTAAGGCAATTTTATTTCATTAGTTGAGGGCCACATAATAATAGATCTCAGTAACTATAAAATGACATGATAGTAATGTCCTTAATGGCAAAAAATACCACAGAATTGTAAGATGCCCTCTTATTACATAACAAACACATACAAATAGTACGAAAACATTGCATGTAAGCATACTATTGACAAATTTACTCCTAGTAGGCCTTTATATACATGAAATTGACAACATTTCAACAAATCAAGAACAAGGCAGACAGAATTTTACAGCCTGATCTTATACTGCCTTAGAAAACATGAATAATTTTTACAGTATGACGCTATCCCTAATAGTATCTTATCTGAAATAAAAAGGAAAGAAAAGGGAACAGTGAAAGCAGCCCAAGGTAAGTTATCTGGGCATGTCCTCAGGAAAGACAGGAGGCTAAAAATAGCACTGTCAGGGTCAGGACAGTAAGAATAAGACAGACCAAGGGCTGGAGTGAGTGGCTGAGCTGCAAAGGCATGCAGGTATGTACTAGATCAGGTTAACCCCTTGGAAACTGGAAACCCCCTTTTCAATCAAGTTAGCTCACTTCCCTAGATTAGGCATGCCATTTTTGTCTGATTTAAACTCTGCCAATTGGGCACCCTTGTTAAGTATAAAAGTGGCAGGGGCATTGTTTGTACCTGCCACTTTAAGGGATGAGCCAAGCAGCCAGCAGGTGCTTGATTGCAACAGCCATTTTAGATCCCTGGCTGCCTACCTAAACAGAGAACTTTGCTGCTGGCCTGCAAGGCTGTATACAACATCCTGGAGATAAGGGCAGAAGCTTAAGGGGATGGTTTGGAGGCTCCTGGTCTTGAACATTATCTAAAACTGCACCCTTCCAGGAGTGGGTGGCCTGGTGGGGCTCTCAGTGGTGCAGGAGCCCCCAGGAAATGCCAGGCCAGTTACCACCCTGGCAAAAGGTGAATAGGGGTGCCTTAACCTCAGCACTCACCTCTGGGGGCGCTATTTGTACCATCGGAGCAGGGAAGGCCAGGTAAGCTTCAGGAACCACCTGAGCCTGCTGGGGTGAGTGACCCTGCTGGGCCTGGCATGCTTCAAGAAGCACCCGAAGCAGAAATGGGGGACCCAGATCCCTGAGTCAGGGTGGCGTAGATCCTCCCTACACAGGAGGTGTAGATCCAGCCAAGGGACTCAATGGGTCAATGCTGGGGCCAGGACCAGAAGGGTCAAAAGGGCCAGGGGCCCACCACAAGGGACACCCATACTGAGCAAAGAACCTCAGGGTCCCGACTGGCTTAGTTTCATAATTGCATAGTTGGCAGGGTTGGAAGGGACCTGAGCAGATCATCGAGTCTGACCCCCTGCCATGGCAGGAAAGAGTACTGGGGTCAAACAACCCCTGCAAAGTGTTCATCCAGCCTCCTCTTAAAGCCCGCTAGGGTACGAGCCACGACCACTTCTTTTGGAAGTTGGTATCAGATCCTGGCTGCCCTGACAGTGAAGTAGCGCCTCCTGATATCTAGCCTGAATCTACCCTCTGCCAGCTTTTGACCGTTATTTCTTATCACTCCTGGTAGTGCTTGGGGGGAACAGGGACTTCCCCAATGCCTGCTGGTCCCCCCGACTAGTTTTTAAATGGCCACTAAATCCCCCTTCAGCCTACTCTTGTGGAGGCTGAACAGGTTCAGGTCCCATAGCCTCTCATTGTAGGGCCTGTCCTGCTGACCCCAGTCATGCAAGTGGCCCTCCTCTGGACCCTCTCCATGTTGTCCACATCCCTCTTGAAGTGCGGCGCCCAGGGCTGGACACAGTACTCCAACTGTGGCCTGACCAGTGCCACATAGAGGGGGAGTATCACCTCCTTGGACCTGCTTGAGATGCATCTGTGGAAGCATGACAAGGTATGGCTGACCTTCCTGACCACGTCCCCACACTCTCAGCCCATATTCATTTTGGCATCAATAATGACTCCAAGATCCTTTTCTGCCTCTGCACTGATGAGAAGGGAGTTCCCCAGCCTGTAGGTATGCTGCTGGATCAGCAAATTTGAACAGGGTGCTTTTTACCCCCTTGTCCAAGTCACTGATGAAGATGTTGAACAGTGCGGGCCCAAGGCCCAAGCCCTGTGGAACCCCCCTCCCCACATCCCTCCAGGCTGAAAATGACCCATCCACCACCACTCTCTGGGTGTGGCCCTCCAGCCAGTTGGCAACCCAATTGACTGTGTGGGTGTAGACACCACAGTCCCCCAGTTTCTTAATGAGAACAGGGTGAGAGACAGTGTTGAAGGCCTTCCG
>NW_017728949.1:72260728-72278225 GCF_001723895.1 Crocodylus porosus
AATAATGACTCCAAGATCCTTTTCTGCCTCTGCACTGATGAGAAGGGAGTTCCCCAGCCTGTAGGTATGCTGCTGGATCTTCCTCCCCAGGTGCATTACCTTGCACTTGTTAGTTTCAAAACCCATCCTGTTCTCATCTGCCCACCCCTGTAACCTGTCCAGGTCCGATTGCAGCCTATTCCTCCCTTCTAGTGTGCTCACTTCTCCCCACATCTTAATGTCATCTTCAAATTTGAACAAGGTGCTTTTCACCCCCTCGTCCAAGTCACTGATGAAGATGTTGAACAGTGCGGGCCCGAGGACCAAGGCCTGTGGAACCCCCCTCCCCACATCCCTCCAGGTCAAATAAGACTCATCCACCACCACTCTCTGGGTGCAGCCCTCCAGCCAATTAGTGACCCATCTGATTGTGTAGGTATCGATAGCACAGTCTCCTAGTTTTTTAATAAGAATGGGGTGAGACACAGTGCCAAAGGCCTTCCTAAAGTCCAGAAAGACTATATTCACCATGACACCTGCATCCAAGGATTTTGTGACCTGGTCATACAGGGCCATCAATTTCATCTGACAGGACCTGCCTCTAATGAACCCATGTTGGTTGCCCCTAAGCATAATCTCCCCTGCTGGCCCCTCACGGACATACATCAGGATAATTCTCTCAAAAAGCTTACCCAGGATTGAGGTAAGACTAACTGGCCTATAGTTTCCTGGGTCCTCCTTCCTTGTTTAAAAATGGGAACGACATTGGCCCTTTTCCTGTCCTCCAGCACAATGCCAGAGCACCATGAGTACTCGTAAAGCCATGCCAGGGCCTGAGTCAGGGCCAGGGCTTATATGGAAGTCGAAGGTCCCATGGAAAGGGCCACAGCTAGTGGGTGAAGGGGATGGTTGAGTCAATTGCCCAAGATGCTACCTGCAAGGCTTGGGCAATGGTATAGAGGTAAAATGGACCTGTGGCTATCCCCCCCCCGATATCGTGGTGTATAATGGGCAGCCTCCCACCTAATTAACAACTCAGTTATGTCCCATCAAGGCGTGGCTGGTGAGACAGGTGGGCAGAGGCAGGAAGGAACACTAGCCCTGTGGCTAGTCAGGGACCCCCACTTTGCCTCAATAATGTGCCCTAAGTGACTATGTGCTCTGGCATAAGCACAGATGAGCATTTGCATGTATATAACAGTGGCTCACAGTTTCTAACTGCTGTCTAATGTACTGTGGATGAACTGTGTGTACATACACTTCTTTGCCATGCAAATAGATAGGGTTAAACAGGATTAAACAGAAACTAGGGTTAAACAGGAAAAAAAAATCCCAAATAACTAGGATTCAAAACATCTCTCCGCCCCCCCAATTTTTAAGTGTCAAATCAGAGTTAGAACTGCTGCATATTCTTGATGGATTCTTACTTTAATCTTCAGGCAAATATATGAAATTACTTAAATGAATTTAACAGTGAATGAATGTGTGTTCTGGTGCTGAAGGCTGAATATATACACATTGGACTATGGTTAGTTAGTTACAATATCATTAACAAGTGCTCCTACCAAACAGATGTTATTCCTTTGTGAACTTCTACATGTCAAGGTTTTAAATAACTATAAAAATAAAGCTAGATGATAACTGAAGTTCATGCATTGTTTTTAATCCTTCATTATTTTTTCCAGCAGTTCATACCACCATGCAGAATATTATGATGCTATTTCCTTTACTTTTGTTTTTCCCCAGACAGATATTCAGAGCATTGCAGTTTTTCTAAGCAGGCAAATTCTAATGTATTAAAACACTAATGACATGTAGAAACAAAAGGAATATTTCAAGGGATACAAGACATATGCTCCACTTATTGATAAATTTGAGTAAAAATAACTACACTAGACCCTTATTTAGAAAGCTGCATTAATGGAGGAATAGATTACATATTTTTTAAATTATTGTGACACTATTAATGTACAGGTATAACATAGATTGCAATATAGTGATGAGTAATAATGAGGTATTTTGCCAACTTCTGAAAATTTCATTTTTGACTTTAAGTATTAGTTAGCTAGGTTACATGGGCAGAGAATAACCCAACACCATTTCAGAAGTTGTGGTGATTAGACTTTCTTTTTTAACCAAGCCTCAAACCAGTCAAATCCCAGATTTCTCTCTTACAGAAAATGATCAACACTTTCAGTAATTTACCCTCTCTTTCCAGCAAGGTTCCCACAATGTCTTATACTCTATTGATTCTTTGAAGGAAATTGACTTTTGTTGCACCCTAATTTCAATTACAGTGGTTAGCAGCTGAAATAGCTATCCAGTTTTGAGTTGTTCCTTGCTATTATAGGCAGGATACTAATGAAAATGAGATTACACTTTTATCACCGCTTCCTATAGTAGAACAGTAGTTGTCTTCCTTAAGAAAGGAACACAAGATCATGAGGTTGTGCATATTAACTGGAATCAGTGGAAGACCTGAGACTACAGCTTGGCTTGAGACTTTAAGGTATTGTATGGATAAGGAGGCATCTCCTCCAAGATGCAGCCAAGATCAATAGACCTCCCACATGAATAACTGTCACATGAGCTATAACCCTTGGCAAATCTACTTATATATGCCATTCATCTGAGGACTCCAATCACTTAAATTGATTAGTGGAGATATTTTCCCACTAGCCCTATAAGATACCCAAGTTATTGCACCCATTTCAAACATGAGTATGAGACACAGAAACATTAAGCAATTTATCCAAGGTCAGAGTAATTAATTCCTCAATTAACTGCAATTATTTTTGAAGCCAGTACAATTAATTTATAAATACCAACATATCTAATCAGGTGCAAAAAATGATAGTGTATAGTTCTGAAGGAATTCACAGAAAAACTTGGAGAACTTGAATAGTGGTTGAAGACTTGACTAATAAATCAATAATAGCTATGTGTTTGTCACATTTCCCTGCCCTCTGTATTTTTTTTTAGTATAGAACTATAGAAAAGGACATATTCCTACCCAACTCTACCATATTTTCATGGTCATGAGTGACAAGCCTGCAGTTAATAATTCCTCTTGGAATTATTCCACTTAGAAATGACGTGAAATAACAATGAACAGGTTTTGATAGCAGATGGAAGCACTGATTATATCATTCAATTTTAATGACTGGAGAAACCTTAAATGATTTTTTTTCTGTGCAATAGAAAAGAATATTTATAGAATCATCTGAAGCATAAGCAGCCATATGTGTTTGATTATTTTAATAACAAATGCTTATTAAGCTAAAGATAAATTAAAAGGGGGGATATGGGGTGAGTCAGTATAGTTTATTATTAATACTCAACTTGATTTAAAAGAAGTTATATTTAAAATGTCAGTGTGACAAAATCAGCAGCAAAGTTAACTGCACTTTATCATGCATGCCAAATAGAACCAAGGAGGTGACACTTCCCCTCTATGCAGCATTGGTCAGACCGCAGTTGGAGTACCTGCATCCAGTTTTGCGTGCCATACTTCAAGAAGGACGTTGATAGACTCAAGAGGGTCAAAAAGAGGGCCACTCATGTAGTTAGGGGTTTTTGGACAAGCTCTATGAGGGCAGACTGAGGGGCCTGGACCTCTTCAGCCTCCACAAGAAAAGGCGGAGACATGATCTAGTGGCCACCTACAAATTCATTAGGGGGACACAGCAAGGGATTGGAGATGCTCTGTTCACCAGAGCGCCTCTTGGGGTAACAAGGAACAATGGTCACAGACTGACAGAGAGCAGACTTAGGCTAGATATCAGGAAAAACCTATTCACAGTAAGGGTAGCCAAAATTTGAAATGGGCTTCCAAGGGAGGTGGTGCTCTCCCCTATCTTGGGGCGTCTTTAAGAGAAGGTTGGATAGGCATCTGGTTGAGATCATCTGAACCTAGCACTCCTTCCTGCCTAGGCAGGGGATTGGACTCGATCTGTTGAGGTTCCTTCCAACCCTAGCATCTATGAACCAATCCTTTCTTATGAATGTACTCTCATGCACAGCTACAAGAGATTAAACAAACTCAGAGGAAACATTCCATTCAGTTCAAACCTGATGTTGAATAACATGGCTGTTAAATTTTTGTTAACATTAAATAATGTTTTAGTTGAGATAAAATAAAAATAGAACTAGAAATTTTGGAGAACAAAAAATCTCTTACTTAAGTCATGTTTAACAGAACCTATGGTACCAAACCTGTATAACATCCAATTAAAATAGTGCATGCTATGTTAAGTAGGTAAAACAAACTGTTCAAATTGAATCACAAAAATTAAATCAATGGGGCTCCATCTTGGTGTTTGGGTCCACTGCACCCATCTGGCCTCATTTGGTGCTTTCTAGCTGCCTCGGAGCATGCACCCAGTGCCAGCTGCAGGGTGTGTTCCTGAGGCCTAGGCATTGGGTCACATTCACCCCTAGGGAGGCCCTGATACTCACCTGCCATGACTTGAACTTCCTCTTCAGTGGAAAGAAAAAAAAAAGAATAATTCAGGAACTAGGGCTCAGCCTTCCCCATTCACAGGTCTGGTGTCTGCAGCGCTAGGTTCCTCAACGCCATCCTCCTTGGCCTGGCTGCCCCGCTGAGCTGGGGTGATGCTTCTTTTAATGCATCCTGGCCTCTTCTAGTGGGTCTCTGTCCAGATCCCTGCCAAGCAGCTGGCAGCCTGTGCGTAGCCCAGGGAGCAGCCGTGCCTTCTGGCTCCGGCATTGCTGCCTTCCCCTTCATTTACCTGCCACCAGGTTTTAAACCAGCTGGACAGTGATTTTTGATGATGTCATCTGCTGGCATTGCTTCCAGCTGGCAATAAAAGTGACCCACTAACCACACAGGTGGTTCATCTTGACGTGACTCACCTGACTCCACTTTTCCTGAAAATCCCTGCTTTCAGGGCTTTTCTCTTCCTTCTTCAGGTGGGTCAGCCCTGCCTCAGGTCCCCACAAAGGAGGGTGCTGTGGGGCCTCCATTTGTGTGCCCCTGGGACACCTGTCTATTCAGATTGTATTTCAATATAAAATTCTTGGGGTTGATACTTCTATTTTTGTGGGGGAGTGATTCCAGAGTTGAGCTCATAGTTAAGTGAACAAGTCTTGATCACTCTTACTTACCGATTCTTATTTTCTTCCTAAGATTTTAGTGTTTGCTTTCTTAAAGGCCATTAGAAGGAAAGGAAGCATTGAACACTTATTACAAACCTAAATGAGCATTTGATTGCTTGACAGCATTATGAGAAGGCATTTAAAATGTCACCTTCTAGAAGTTCTGGATCATATTATCAAAAACCAGGTCCTGAAGTGATAACCTACAGTGTAATTTCTTTCTCATATATCAATTAGTTTCTATAATACTTTCATGCTTGACACTAATAACTAACAAAATATATTTAAGCTGCTGCCCTCAATATGTCTTCTATGTGAATATCTCAATGGCAACGCATGCTGCATTATGCATGGTGGAAAAGCTTATAACCCTCAACAGTAAAAATTATTAACACAATATTAAAAGCTATTTACTAAAGACACCTCTATATTCCTTATATAACTTTATTAATGTTACAGATGTTAATACATGTTCAATTTACAACCTAGCCATAGGAGATCTTGCCATTTTATGCACTTACACAACTTTTCATCCATAAAAAATGCAAACCTGCAAATAAAGGCTAAATTATAACATTGCTGCTAGAAAACATAGACTTTATCAGCCCACACAAGGTTCAGGGAAAGTAAAACATCTTAGGCCTTTGTAGGAACTACATGAAACTTAGATAAGGGCATATATGACTTCCTAGTCTCTGCTAGGAGTAAACAGATGGGAAAGGCAGCAAAAAAAAAAAAAAAAGCAATGCAGCACACATGATGGCAGCATGCACCACTGGAAACCAGATTGCTGCTGGAGCCCCAGAAGGCACCCCAGGACCTCAGGTAAGGCTGTTGGGGGTCAGCCCAGGTGCTGGCCCCAGCTTCCCCTACCACACCCAGGGTAACCTGCTGCATGCCAGCGTGCACATGCAGTAGTGTTCTCCAAGGACAAGTAGCAATATCACATATTGTGCTGTTTGTTTGTCCCTGGGAAAATGCATGTGTCTGCACATCTGGATCTGGCTACTATGGACAGTATCTGAGCCACAGTTTAGCCCATGGATATGTGAAGAAAGTCAAATACATGAAACTCAGTTTAGCAGATTATACATGTAGCAATCCTCATACTTTCCCCAAATAATATATTTTCTGATTAATAATTAAATAGGTTATTCTTATGGGGTGAAAATTACATGGAAGGGTAAGCTCTATTAATAAAACTTGTGAAGTATGCCCTTATTCTTAAAAGTCTCATTTTAATGGGAGAAATGAATCTGTTCTTCATGGAACTTACACAATATACTCCCAGATGGAGTATGGGACACGGCACTTCAGTCCTTATTTAAGGCCTAGTTGCATGTTGCCTTTAGCATGGTCTACAGGTACCTAAGACAAGTACCCACTCATTAAAGATGGAAAATTAATTTCAAGTGTGCTTTGAGAATCTCAAAGTCACACCACTTTAGTCTTGCATTACCTCTGGATCATGCTACCCAGTTTGTGGTAATGCCAGTTGGTTTCCATGGAGGTAAAATGAGCAATTTGGGTCCTCCAGCATCCTATGACACACCACTCCCAGCCCCCCACACCTTCTCCATGACTATCTACCCACTCTCCCAAGCTCCACTGCTGAGGGATGGTACTACTCAGGGGCAAGCGGGGCTCCATCAGTGTCAGGGCTGATACAGCCAGGCCCCCTGAACAGCAAAGCAGACCGAAGCCTAACAAGCAAAGGGTAGTGCAGCCACTATAGGCAACTGGTGCTATTGCTTTCCCTACAAGTGCAGAGCTGCAATCATCAAGAGAGATTTTGCACAGTGGGAGCATGGAACCTGCTTCCCTCTCTCTTGGCAACTCCATGTTCCCACCACAAACCTTCCTCCCAGATGCTCCGTGCTCTCGCTTCCCTCTCTCCACAACGTGACCCTCTCCTCTCCCTTCAAATATGGAGGGCTGTGGAGAGGAAGCCACAGCCCACATCAAGCCATCTAATCAGCAGAATCCAGTGGGGCTTGGGAAAAATGTGGTCAGATGGTATGGGAAAATATGGTTAACTGAATTTTCCCACAGCTTTTGTCTGGTTCTCGGTGAAAGTCACAGCCCTTCCTGGGGAAGGCTGGGTACCCAGCCCTGGCACGTGGGGTCTGGGATCAGGCCAGCAGGGGTTGTTGGAGCCACCTGGCATGGGGCCCACTGGCTGGGCTTTGCTTGAGGCTCCCTGAAACACAGCACTCTCCCACGCTCTCCCCCAACACACAGGGAGACGGTATGTGGAAGCAGACCTGATTAATCATACAGCATGCTGAAGTATCACATATAGCAATCCTCGTACATGGGATTCAGCATCCCATATTTCAAAATGGTGGTGGGAGCACTTTAAAACTCACTGAACAAGCTTTACTTAAAGCACCCTCACCCCAGGCCATTTTGAAATGTAGGATGCTGAATACACAGGATGATGCGGCATTTTAATTGGAGTGGCTGTCCAGGCTCTAATCAAAATGCCTGCCACTACCCCAGAGTGCATGTCTAGACATCCTAGGGGTAGGCTCCTAGCCATGCCCCTGTTCACCAGGAATTCAGCTGTCTGCAGGTCAGAAATGGTATCAACCCTTAATATTCCCTAAAGTTAGCGCATGCACATTGTAGTATGAAATACCCCCCCACACACACACTTAGATTAATGCTCCTTACTTAAATAAGTTCATTAATTTCATTAATACCATCCCTCTAAATTAGCATTGCAGGTTTGAGCTGCAATCAACAAGTAAGAAGCAATTTAGAAAAGTCTTTAGGAGCCCAGGCATCAGTATACATATTTATCGTGTTATACCACAGAGTTGTTGCTGTATATTATAATAATGATATTTGGTGACATGTAAACAACTTGTGTATTTGAAATGGCTCATTATGGTAATATGCCAATATATCTATGCCTAGTTTGAAAATCAGAAATCTTCCTTTCATCTATCCTTTGGAAATGTTACTAAACATATCAAGGCAGTATTTAATTTTACTTTGAATGTGACAGACTTCCACTTGCTAATTTTCATTTACTTCAATATATCAATGTATCCATGTGTAAGTTATATACTTAGTTATAATGCCAGACCATTAATAGCCATCTTAATATATTGTTAATTAGGTTATTGTCAGCATTAAAAGGATATTTTGTGTGAGGATTACTATATGTATAATCTGGTAAAATCAGCTGCCTCTGACAAAAACAAGAAAAGAAATATATTCTTTGGGGAAAAAAGCAGAGAGACAACTTAGACAAGAGAAAACAGATTAATGAAGAGATGATGTGAAACACTATATGCTAAAACCTGATTTCATGGATTTCAGAAATAACAAAACAAAGGAATGTCTTAAACTCTTGTTAATGGTTGTTACTAAGCAACAATATAATAGTTGTTAGTCAGAAAGAAACAGTATTTGCTTCTACAAGATGCTAAGCATTCTTGAATGTGTTCAGCATTTGTACAATTCCATTGATTTGCAGGCAGTTAGTGCCTTAGACTGAATGAGACACAAGAACAGATACTGTTCTATGATGGTAAAATTACTGGTAAAGGCAACCCAATGTTATTTTTCTGTGAGAAGCACAGAAAAATAGTGGTTGGTTTTGGAGTATACAGGAAAGATACCATCTAAAAGCCTCGAGACAGTAAGGCAATGCCTCCTACATAGCAACGTGAAACTTGAATAGAAGAATTGACTATCTCCGGTATGCCCAATATCAAACTGGCAGTAAGTAGGAGAAAGAGGGGAAGCTTGGTAAAGAAAGTTAGCTCTGGCTTCTTGATTCAGAAAGCCAACCTTGTCCTCAGTGTCATTCAGAGCTGCTGCCAGGCAATATTGGTAGTTCAACTAAACTATTAGTCGGAGCATCAATAAGAGATGCTTTACTGCATAGTAAAGCACCACCATACACGTGCATGGCATTTACTGCACAGTAAATTCAATTAGTCTACTGAGCAGTAGTTATTGTACAGTAGCTCTTGTGCAGATTCTGGCTGGGAGTAAATTTGCTCCTGGTCAGCTACACCAGCAGGGGGCCACAGGGGACAGGAGAGTTCTCTGGCCCTGGTCCTGGCACGCTCAGCATCCAGTTTCACCTAGGAGCTGAGAGCCCACCAGCACCGGGACTGGATCACTCTGTCCCCCTGTCCCAGTGCTGCACAGTTCCTAGATCTCCACAGGAGCTGAGAGCTGAGCAGCACCAAAGCTGTCTGCTTCCCTGCTCAGCCAGGGGCTCACTGGCAGCCGTCCTGATTGTACGGTTGCTGCCAGCAAGCTGCCTGCTGGGTGGGGAAGCCCCATCTGGCACTGAGCTGGCCAGGACCTGTCCTACTCCTGGGGCAGCTGCCAGAGAGACCCCCAACTGGGAGGAGAAGCCCAGCTGGTCATGGGGCTCACTGGCAGCTGTGTGCCCCAAAGTGCATGTGGCCAGAGACCCCTCCTAATGTGAACGGGACCAGAAGACAGCTGCTGCTGCAGCCAACAGAGCTGTCCTGGCCCCTTATGCATCAGGATTGGCCCCGTGCCTCCTGCCATCCCCCAGGCCCCCTCCTCCTGAGGGAGAGTGGAGCTCCCCCTGGCTGCTGTAGGGGGCAGAGGAGGGCAGGAGCAGCCCTGTACTGGGCTGCTCCCATTGGGAGCAGATTTGAGCTCAACAGGGTGCACATGTAGACATACTTGTGGGGGAAGGTGTACTGTACAGTATTTTATGGCGCAGTAAGCCTAAAGTGCATTAATAGCATGTGTAGATGTGCCCAGTGAAAGCTATTAGTCAAAATATTTTGGACTTTTTAGAATTGAAAAATGAAGTTTACAATGAAATGTCATAAAAATGAGATTCAGGAAATTTAGACCAGCTTTAAAATAGTGAAGACCATAAAGATATTCTCATTTAGCAAGAAGAATAGCAGAAGAATATTCTTCTTTTCACCAGATTAGTCAAAGGTCTATGATAAGGTTGCAGGTAAAGAGCAAGAAGGCTAGAGCTCTGTTTCCTGCTAACAACTTATTGTGACTCTGACCAGGAAACATTACTTCTGTGACTCAATAGCCACTTATGTAAAATGGACATGAATACATGTATTTCCTTATGAAACACTGCTCTACTTAATAACCAATGTTAATTGCTTGTTAGGCTTAAATGTTCTCTCATACATTAAATGCAAACTATCCAATATTCTGAATGATACATCATCTGTGCAAACTGTTATTTTCTTGAGCATTGTCAGAGCCAGTACTAGCTAACTTCAGGTGATATGAAAACATATGTTTGAACCATCTCTGTTGGGATTTACTGAATAAAATCAGCATGTCCTGTAGATTAATTCACAATTAGGTATGGATGTCAGTATTGAAAAAGCCCAAATAATTAAATACATCCTCATTTGTTTTTATACAATACTACAGCACAGAATAACACAAACTCTCACAGACCCCTATTTGACGTTCTGGTAGTTCACAGCTCAGGTTAAATTCATCCTACCAGAATTACTACTTCCATTAAGAACAACAAATCCATGTATTTTACCATAAATATCCATTGGGAATTAGTGGACAGACTCCCTTTGACTTTAAAGGCTTTGGATCAGGCTCTAACAGCAGAATGCTCCAATTTTGATACAGTGTAAACAATGTAATAAAATGTCTGGTGGATCATCTTTTCTTCCCTTCCTCACTGTGCCAAATCCTTGGCCATAGAATCATATTATTCAGATGCAGAATGCTTATATGGAAATGGAGATTATAAAAGTGTGCATTTTAACCATCTTTAATCACAATTTAGCACTGAGGCAGAAAAGAAAGCCAGAAACACCTGATGAGCCAGTTTTCCATGGAATACTAGTATCTCATACATTTGGGGACAATTTTTCTAGATTATCATAGGTCTACTAGAGATCTGAGTCAACAAAATAGTACATTACCAGAGAAACCATGGCTAGTTACCACTAATTGACCTTCTTCTATAATGTACAATTGACCTAGCCACACCCAGCGGTGGACTGTCCTATGCCCTCACCCCACCCCCAAAACAAACACACACAAACACAGATTCTTCAGAGAATTGATTGGTTTTGGTTTGTGATTATAGTGCTGATGGTGCTTTTTAGGGGTTTTCATCCATTTCTTTATTTCTGTTACTCACAGCACCAAGTTGTGAAAGTGTCCACCAGCTGGGGATTCATTAATAACACAGTCCATTGATCCTGACAGAGTGTAGAGCAAAAGAGATCTATTAGCAATGCTGTATTGCCTCTCACCATATCTTTGTTGAAAGGAAGCAATACTGAATGCCATGCCACACTACCCAATATATTTTTATATGCTTCAGCAAAACATTTTAATCTTCCAGCCATGTAATGGCTGTAGTAAGAGAAAACCCAGAGAATTTGGGGTTTGGTGTGAAAACTCAGAACCAAATGTAATCTATCACTGAAAAAGTCTTAGGAAGCAGAATACTCCAGACTGTGGCCCGATAGGATAAGATTTGCAAGTGTCTGCAAGATTAGTGGAGTGCATACAAATTGGTCTCTATTTTCTCACCTTCTCTCTTTTATATATGCATGTGTGTGTGTTACTTCTACCATATACATCACACTGAATGTTAGATTTCATCTGAATTATTTAAGATGCAAGTGAATGTAAACAGGAGTAAGTTCTTCAATAGGTAGAAGACCCATTCTTCACAATAAGCAGTATAAATAAAAGCATAAATTTGATAAAAGCTCAGCTTGTAAAATATATCATCAAGGTAAACATTTAATTTGGTGTTTACTATTTTATTAATTTAGAGAGAAATAAAAAAACTCATGTATTAACTATTAAGGAAGATGTTTGCTTACAGTTGCTCTAGTGCACCTGTCCTAGCCTGATAACAGCTGCATTAGGATGTCAAAATCTGTTTGAAAACTACAATAGCTTTCATTAAAGAAGTAGCACACACCAGTTACTATCCAATGGTACTGCCTTGGAAACAACAAAGCTTCTAAACTTAAAACAGTAAATTCCAATAGTCTTAGATTCCATGGAACGTAGCCGGTAGCAAATATTGTTCTAAATGTTGAATATGATATTCCATTACTGAGAAAAAAAATTACATATTCACAAGATCAACCTGATTGCCATCTTTTTTAACCATGCTACAGTGGTTAGTTAATTTATAATGCCCACAAAACCCCTGATTAAGAATCACTTGTAAGGACAATACTTAAAAACTTATCCATTGTCTGGGTACAAACATTCAGGGAGTTTAGGGGGAGGTTAGATTGAGTTAAAATGCCCACCCCCCCATCTGAGGTAAGTTGGGATGGATAGGGCTAGTGAGGTGGTCAGGGGTCAAGCAGCACCCATGGGAAAGATCAGGGGGCTTGAGGGGCAGACAGGGTCTGTGGGTAGTTGCTGGGGTCCAGGAAACTTTTGCAGGAGGGAATCACAGGGTCTATGGGTGAGCTTGGGAAGGACTGGGGGGGGGCAGGGGAGACAGACTCTTCCTCCACTCCCTGGGACCAGGGGCTATTTTTAGCCCCCAACAACCCCACCCCCAGAGTAAAAAACCCAGCATTTGTGCACGTTGATAAAACTAGCACTGGGAGCAGCTTGAGGGATGGGGAGTTTGATGGGCTGGGGGTGGGGTCAGCTGGCTGGTCTCTGGTGGGGAGGAGGGGTGTCCATCTAGGGGTAGAGCGAGGGGGCAGGGGGACTAAAAATAGCCCAGTTCCTGGGAGTAGGTAGCAAAAGCATAGCCCCAGGCTGGGCTTTTTCCAGCCCTGGAAACTGAACAGAAGTTCAGGACAGTTAGATCTGTCTAAACATGGTCTACTCAATCTCTGTTAAATAACCTCAGAGGTAGAGTTAACTTAGATCAGGTTGGACATTTGTAGACTGATCTAACCCTACTGAAACTTCTGTACAGTTTGTACTTAGATCAACTTAACTAGGGATCTAAGTGTAAGGTCCATACCTGGGCAAACTAAGTTAGACTGAATGGCCATTTCAAACACAATCTAGTCTCCCCACTAAACTCCCTGAACATCCATATGTACCCCAACAGTCCTCTTTCAGTCAAGAGCATTCAGATACATGCTTAAAGTTTATCCTGCACTTAGGCACTGGCCAGGATAGGGGTAAACTTAAGCATGACCTTTTCTGAATTAAATAGCCATTATTGGATGTACACAATACTTTATTTATAATGATGGGAAGTTAAGACACATCAGCTTCATTGAAGGTGTAGTATTGGAAACCAAATTCCTGAGCAGCGCTGAGACATGAGATTAGTATGATCCCAAGTCACCAGTCCTGACAGCACAGTTTCCTTCAAGGAAGGGATTTTTTTTTTGTGGCTACCTAATACTTGACATTTTTATTTTAAGCCAATAAAAAATAGCTTCAGAACTGATGAAGAGAATTCTAATATATATTTTTTTCTTTTTAAAGTTCCATCAAATATTTCTTTAACATACTTTTCTTGAAAGCCTTGGTAGATGTTTTCTACCAAACACCGACTGCAATTTTTGCACATTTTGCTCACTTTACTCCAAAGGGTTCTTTTAATAAAACTATGGCAGGTAGAATTTAGCTGAAAATACTCCAACAAATACAAAGGTTATACCCTTTTAACAGCATTAGTAGGAAACAATCTGGTCACCATACTTAGCAAACCAGGGTCTGTTATTTTTTTAATAGAAGTTAAATGTTTCTTTCACAGAAAGTGACTCCATACTTTGCAGTGTTTACCACAATATCTTAAGGGTCTAGATACACAGCACATATAGTGATGTAATTAACAATCACTTTTCTGCACATGGCCACATGAGCAGATGGACATCTAGATATTGCAGGGTAGATGTTATTACATTAACTTTTCTTTATATGGAAAGGAAGCAGATAATAGCCTATTTGGCAAACTGCTATCTTGGGAGATCGCAGCAAACACAACACTTACACTGGTGTAATTTGTATCTTTTTGCCCCAATTTTTCCCAGGGTAATTCTGCACTAGATTCAAAAGAATGATATCGATGTATGGTTGTACATTAAGTATCTGTGCCTTATTTTACTGTAATGTAAATCAGTCTTTATATCAAACGTGACATATTCAAGCTTTAAACAGAACCCCCCGCTCCCCCCGCCGCCACTCCCAATAATCATACCATGCAGTGGTATGACTAGCAGTCAAATTTCGTGTTTTATGGGGAACTTACTGAATTAGCAGAGCCAGTGTAATCCAGAAATAGACTGAAAGAGAAAATTTGGATGGCAAAACCTAAATATATCACCCAGGGAGAAACATTTAATTATCTTTGTTAGTGCCACTACTGCCGAGAACAGCTGCAATTGCTAGTTTGCCAAGACCATGTCATATAGGGTTATTCCTATTAATATCAATTAAGGACTAAATTGTTAGAGTCTCTTCAAGAATGATGCTTAAGTACATTTCAAGTGCTATTCCATGCAGAGCACACCTACTCTAAAATTGTGGCACTCTAATTCCTTTTATCCAACAAACACACACAGGTAGGTCACTGAAATGTGTCCAACTGCCAACAAGAAATATATATTAATTTTGAAGTGAGTCTTAATCTCCACATACCTACTTTCACCTTAAAATGCAGGTCCCCAAATGAACTAGAAGTGGCAATGGATATCATTGCTGTACTGGAAATAAACCAACTCATGAAGTAGAGAGGCAAATTCATATTGCATACATACCAGCACAAGCACGCCTTAATTTTCAAGTGTTAACACTGCATTCATAGACTCTTTGAAGTTGAAAGAAACTTCCAGTTGATCTAGTTTTTGTCTGCAGCACTGATTCAATTATTTCTGATATGGAGGAAATCTAGTCCTGAGTATTTCCAGTGCAGGTTATTACTTTAGTTCCAAGTAATTTTTGCTTCATTGTCTGTAGCTTTTCTCACAGTGAACACTTTAATGAAATTATCCATCCTGCTGCTTCTTGTTCTATCTTTGTTGACTAATTGGGATAAATAATCATTTAACAAATCTTGATCTAGTTATTTTTAAGGGTAGGAAACCACTTCAGATATAAAAAAAATAATTAGTTCAGTATGCTTAACTAAAATGAAACAAGGGTAAAAAAAAAAAAGGTTAAAAAATAATTCAGTTAATATCTTTAAATCAATTTCCTGTTTCATTTACAGTGTCACTCAAAACAGAGTGCACAGTATAAATCAGTGGGTGGGGGGGAGATAATATTTTGGCAGACAAGCCACAAATTAGTCTGGCACTGTACTTAAGTGTCACTCCCATCACCTTCTACCCAATCTGCTGCTCTGTTTCTGCTCCCTACTCTGCTGTCTGCCCTATCTGCTTCTGTGCTGCCTGTCCCCTTCCTTATCTGCCATGTGCTACAGACAGGGTGCATCTGCACAAGATGCTATGTCACTACAGCGATGCACTATGGCAAAGTAACATTGGTGGGCACAAACCATGATGCTGCAGCTATGCCGCTGTAGCAACACGCTCCCTCGCTATAGCATGTTGCTATGGCGAGGTAGTAGCTAAAAACAACTGTGCACTGCCATCATGGCATAGTACAGGCTGTTTCTGCGCTGTCATTTAGTACTTCCAAAAGGGGCACATATAGACATCATTTAGTACTTCCAAAAAGGACCACAGGAGCACATGTAGATGCACCCACAGACGTACTACTTGTAGCACATGCTATAGCTTGGCCAGCCCTGGTACAAATCAAATGAAAAAAATTTAGAAATAGTACCAGAAACTTTGTAAGAACACCAGTTTTAGGGATGTTCATGTTCAGTTTTATGGTGGGTAGGAAGGAGGGGAACAGGAAGAAGAGGAGAGAGAAGTTTCTTTTAGTAAAGCAGTGTTTCATATAAGCATTAAATAAATATATCAAGTCAATTATAGTCACACTGAAATACTTACTATGGAGTCATTTCCCCCAGATTTTATTTTACGGTAAAATGACTCTGTAGGAAGGACTGAAAGCACAGCATCTCTTCCAAACTGATGGGAGCTGATTTGAATTGAGAAAGACTATTCTTGGGGCAATGGACACACATCAACTATATTTATATCAAATATAAATGTAACTATTACATCTGCATGCTTCTGTACTGATGAAAATATAGCCAAACCATTACAGATTTAACCCTATTTCATTCATGGTTAAAGTCATAATGCTTTAAGTAATGTGCATCACAAGAGTAGTACGTATGGATAGCAGTCACAATTTATTCCATAACAAAATGTGTCGTGTGCCCACTACTTCAGTTGGGCTCCATATGATGGATGATTTTTGAAAACAGTGTTTTGAGATGATGTGGAAAAGTAAGGATAGGACTTCTAATCTGAGTTATAAATCTCAATTTGTTGTTGTTGTTGGGTTTTTTTTTGTTTAAAGAATTAGATGATGAAATTACAGTAATGTCTAAAAAGTAGTAAAAGGAAGACCTAGGAATAAGTTTGAAGCTAGAGGTTAAATTTAGACAGGGGTTGGAAAGAAGGGGGGAAAAAAACCCCAAACAAACAAAGAGAAAATACCCTAAGCAAACAACAGTATGTTTCAGAAAGAGAGAAAAAAAAATGGATTCACAAAACTGAATAATTGTTCTCTCCTTTTCTTCCTTTCATAGCATTCATAAAAACCATTATCTGGGAGCAGAGGCAGATTATGAGGTTGCTTCAATCCATCATTGAAGAAGCCACTGCAAGAGCATGATGCCTTTTTCTATCACCTTTTTCCATGGATGTGTCACCCAGGGGCATAACAATGCGGCTGGGTGCCTTAGGCAGCTGCAATGCACTGGGGACAGCAGAGGTGTCCACTTACCTTTGTGCTGCCCGCAGGATTGTGTGGCTGTGATGGCCGCAGTTTTATTCCACATCCCCCTTTTTAAGTCAGTGTGTAAGGCAGCTGCCCTGTTTGGACCACCCTAGTTATGCTACTGGTGTCACTTCAACAGTAGCTAGGGACCGAACTGACCCAAATCTCAGGATAAATTTTAATTCATATTCATATAAAATTTGAGCATAAATGTACGGAATGTATCCTATTTCAGCCTGGTTTATAATAAAAACTAAAAATATGCCTGGTTTTTGGCCAGTAATGATCTAAAAAGCTTCCAATACAATTAACTCTGCTTTTGATGATGTGCATGCGTGTCTACATCGAGAGAATTCTGGCTGAGAATAGCACTTTGCATGCACCTCAGGGCAGCAGGTGTGTTATTTCCTTTCCCCCTTTTCCATTTGCTTTGTTCTATCAAGACATCAAACTGAGAATTCATTTTAGCTAAAAGGTGGCAGCACACATAGCACTATGGGCAGAGAGACAGGAAAGGTGTACTCAGATTTTTCCTTCTTGGCAAGTGTGTGGAGAGGGAGGAGAGTGGGCAGTTCAAACATTG
>NW_017728949.1:72279165-72301478 GCF_001723895.1 Crocodylus porosus
CCCCCCCCAAATAACCCAGCCACCACTACAGTCACAAAAGGGAGTAATCTGAAGGTGAAGTGGGAAAACTAAAATAACTGAAATGTGGCTTGCAAAATGATGGTACTGCCCATTTCCCATCCAGTTTTTCAGCAAAGACTAGACCTGAGACTGTGTCTATAATTAAGAGTGTAATCAAGCAAGCTGAAAGAAACCTTTATTCATGCCAGACAAAGCTTTGCACAGCAGAAATTCTATCCGAATATCAACAACTGAGTCCAATACAGTAGTTTGAGCTGGATAAGATGATTGCCGATTCCATTCAACTGAAATGCTCCGATGCTACTTTGGACCTAACTTTTCTTAGCATTCTTTAGGTGCATTGTATTGGCCTATACATTCATTTTTTATTCTGATTAGACCCATTGACAGATAGCACCCCATGCTGTAAATAGTGCTGTTTACAGGTACTGTGGAGAGGCTCCAACATTGAATTTATGCCAAAAACATTACTGCTTAGAAGAGCTTTTGTCATTCGAAGCAAACAATATCATGTAATGAAATGCTGTAACTATCATTACATAGGAAATGGAGATCACTGGCTAAGACTTTTCTAATGTTCCCCTGAGATGTTATTTTCACCCAATATCAGCCTCTCGCGCACTTTTTATGAGAGAAAAATGTATTATATGAAGAATTAGCCTTCCTAATTCTGGAGGGAAAATTGTAAGTGGAAACTCAGCCTCCTAATCTTGACAGCCTCAGTCAGTCTACATGGAAGGGAGAATGATGGATGATAGCAACACCATCTATGTTTCTGCAGATTTCTATACGGATGCTATTTCATTTTACTCCCCATATTTCATGGTTGTTACCCCCTGTAGTCTCAGTAGTGGTCTGTGGCTCAGTCTTTTGGTTTTTCTTTAGTGTTTTTCAGTGATCTATATTATATGCAAATTACTTTGTACTGAGGACACTACAGATATGGCAATGTATATTCTTGATTCATGCCCAGCATGTCACAATTTCTTGCTTATCATTATGCCAATGTAAAAAATCTGCAGCAATACTAAGGGTTAGAAGGAAAATCAAAGCATAAAGGGCCTCATGGCACGTGAGAATTTCATTTGTTTAATCTAGCAAAACAAAGGCTGAGATTGTTGCTACACACAATAATGTTATGGGGGAGCGGGGAATGGGAAACTCAGCAAGGGAGAAAAAAAGGAAGGGTGCAGTAGCTGACATTAACAGATTCATATTCTGAACTTGCAAATGAAAGGATAAGCTAAGGTTACCCAGCACTATACTATGCTAGATCTAAATAAATATCTTCCCCTCTACTTTAAAGGCCATGACACTAAAGTGATGAGAATTTTCTGAAGCATACACACTATTGTTTGATCAGGCCAGAATATATTTGTTTCCTAAATTAAGTGAAACCCTACACATGTTGGCATTAAGTGCACTGATGGGAATTATGAACATCTGTCAGAAAGGTATGGAAATGCTTTGGGCTCTATAAGCTGACAGTATTCCTGAGGAATATTAACTAGGTATGGCACATAAAATAATGTTTATATCTATGTTATCATTATCTTTTCAGGCTTCCTTATCAACGGAAATGACCATAAAGTTAGATTTATATCTGAAGATGTAGTAGAAATATTCCAGGTAGCAAGCGGTTAAAAATCCTCTGCCTGTTAAGCCCTCCTGTGGCTTTTCTACAACACAGTGAGGAAACCATCAGTTTTTGGAATCCATCTAAAGTTATTTCCCCCCTCTCCTCTGTCTAGCCATTTATCATTTATAACCCATTTCCACCTGAAAATACACAGTGTGGGGGAAAAGTGAAAAACGATTAGTTTTCATAAAATAGTGGGAGGTGATAAAAGATTTCTTGTTCAAAAGGAACAAAAACAGAAGGGTCCAAACATATCCTATCGTCAGCATTAGTCACTGAGGGTCTGAGCAAAAGTTAGCCTTCCACTGAATTCAAATAAAGGCCTCCATTCACACTAGTTAAGGTTCTACCAGTTTTACTAGGTATAGTATTATCATAAGATCAGATACACGGAGACTGGCATTTCAAGACGTATCTATTTAAACACTCAGCCAGTTGAACTGAGATATCTAGCCTAATTATGAAACGTTATTAACCGCATGGGAGCTCAAGTCCAACAAATGATTTAGTACCTAAAATGGTACCTGGAACCTAAATCTAATGGTATGGATACATGTACATTTAAAGACTTTTTTTTTAAATGGGATGCTCCAAAAGGGCATCAGCTGTTACATTCAAATTGTTGTGCTCAAACAAACCAAGAGCAATACAATACAGCAAAATTTCTCCAACTTTAATGCTGCATGGAGCAGTGGAAGCACGCAAAGTCTCTAGTCACCTTTCTTTGTGTTTTTAAAGAGTTATGGGCATCTAACATTTCTAAGTTTCTGTTTCCAAGTACACCTGAAATCACTCCAGTCTTGACAGGATTGAGCCGCTTGGCACTTCTCATACATAAGCTCTTATAGGACTTAGAAACTAGACATTCCCTGCTTATGCTGCCTGAGGGGTTTAATCTGGCAGGTGTTTTCAGAATACAACTGTCAGATTGGGCTCTGCATGTGACACCACATCGGATTTTGCTTTCCTTCAGTAACCTGACTTATAATTTAGTCATTATTCGTTCAATGTTATACACACAAATTCACAATTTAAGAGTTATTCATATTACAGGTACTATTTTAATTATATGAAGTACATTTATAACTGTGGTTGGACATTTTCTGACCCATCAATCTTTGACTTCACAGACAAACTCACCCACAATGGGCAAGGAAATCATCCTCAATTCCTGGTTCTGCCATTTATTTTATCTCTCTTTCCAGATATATAAAATAAATGGCAGAACCAGGAATTGAGGATGCTTTTCTTGCCCATCGTGAGTTTATACACACACACACACACACACACACACACACACACACACATGCACACACACTCTTTCTTTCCAGTGCCTTTATTACTGCCAAATTGGAGGCAACATATTAAGCTAGATGGACCATTGGTTTGATCCATTACAGCACTTCTTATGTTATTTTCTTCTGTGCAAATGATTGAATACTCACTGGAGAAGGCATTTGGCATGAGTCCACCACATACCACCCAAATGGACTAAGTACTGGCTCATTGAACTTTTGATTGTTTAATCCTATTTGAGTAGTCTTATTAGGAGATATTGGGAGGAGCCCACCATGGACTAGCCAAGGAATTAGAACCCTGATCTGAGATACAGGAGATCCAATTTCAAGGTCCTTATCTGAATCAGGCATTGTCATCTTCTGTAACCCAAGAAAGTTCTCTGGTTTTGACCTGAAGTTATCATAGGCTTGTGGAACTTCACAGGATTAATATTTTGTTGAAAATCCTGTACTCTTACAAAACATCTCCATTTTGATAAACTGACACTATTCTCAGAGAAAGGGAGTGCAAATGAGCTAGCTCCAATTGCATTTAGTTAAGTGACTGTTTAGAGGCAACTAAAAATGTTTAAACCCCAAACTGCAATCTTACACAATGTTTTATTTTTCCCAAAGGCCAAAAAGGACAATTCTGGCTCCTGATTAAGCTTCACATGAGCTGGAATGCAAGAAGGTTAGCTTAACAGTACTTGCACATAAATTTGCTCAGCTATCCTGCTAAGGATATGTCTACCCATGCTTTTATGTGCACCTAAACTTACTATGTTTACCTAATGCACATTAAGGCAAATTAGGCACATGGTTTGCAGCATAACTAGGATTAAAGTTAGCCCCAAGACAGTTGACATATACCACATTAATGCACATTAGCATGTCTACATGTGTGTTAAGGCTCTTTAGCTATTTGCAACTAAATTTGGGCATGGATAGCCTAAAATCACCATTTTCAAAGAGCATTAAGGGTGTGCATGTGTAGACCCATGCCCTTAAGGAACATTAAAAATGGCTAATGTGCCTTAAATCAGCATGTGTAGATGTGCCATAAGAGAAACAAGGAGATTGATACAGATGAATTAGTTACACCACTGTCTCTTAAGACTCTCCACTATTTGCTAGAGCTGGCTGAGGATGTACAAATATAGAACTACTAGTATGTTCAAAGTACTGAAGCCCATTAACTTTCTTTTCTTGATGCAACTCAGCTTGATCTTGAAACAATGGAATACAAGAATCCAAGGAAAAATGCTTAAGAGTTTCAAATAATATTTCACTATTTTATTAAAATGTTAGAATACACAGCTGTTCAGTGTAGAGTGCCCATCTTTCTATAATATTAATAAGAGAATAAAGTGGAAATCCTGGTACAACTGAACACAATGGCAGAACTGTTGACTTAAATTGGGCCAGCATTTCATCCACATAACATATGTAAAACCAAAGCCTAAATGTGATGTCTTTGAGGGAAATAGCCACTGACTTGGGAAACACTTACCTAAAGAAAAATAGCAGGATTGAGCCATGGAAAGGTACATGGAATCTGGCTTGTACAATTGTTTACCAGGACACTGTGTTTCACAGGATTGCATTGCATTTAAAGCCCAAAACATTAAAAATTCTACATAAAATTTGTATCTGGGCAAACAAATTGCAATGGTAATATAACCACAGAAGCTACAGTTCTGTCAAAACTGACAAATTTCACAAAAATCAGGTCCACTACACCAGCATCTAGGTTAGAAAGAAGATGAGGGTGGGACAGGCGGGAGGGAGTTCTACTGTCAAAATGTTCCATTTGCATATTGTTCAGAAGGAAACAGCTGCATTAATTTTTATTCTGTATTAAGTGAAATTTAAGAAGTCAAGATTGAAATAAAATGAAACATCTTGATCTCCCAGAAATGAGTGACTAATGTGGGGAAGGGAGATTTTTGTATTGGTGTTCCTTTTTCTGAATCAAGCTAAATTTTGAAATCCTTTGTGAAATAATAGTCTTACCCTGTACAAAACTAACAAAAAAGTTAGACTGATCAACTTTGAACATGACAATATAATCAAATTACATTTCATCAGGACCAGAAATCAACTTCAAGAAGGGACACTGGCTTGAAGTGTTTTCCCTCCTACCTCTAAAAAGTTATACTTTTTACAAACTCACATAGAATGTAATTGGCCTAACCTGATACAGATGTACACTAATCCAAGTGAAGAAAGCAAGACTCGATTAGAGCAGTGAAGAAAGCTACTATGATTATCCTAATTAAAAAATTTCCAAGCTATTTATAGAATAATACAAGGAAATGACATTCATTATGCTATAAACTATGCAACAAACCATTAAACAGAGTAATAAAAATCAATAGGCACAAAAAGAGCAATTATATTACATTCATGTAAACTCTTTAGTGAACCAAGAACATCAATCATAACTACCATTCTTCATACAAGTGTTGAAGAGGTTCTTTTGTATTTTTAAACCCATCAAGAAGTCTCAATTAACTTGCCAGTAAAATGTTAAAAATCAGTTAACTTTCAGTTTAGTGGTCACTAATCCCAATACACGCACAGTTATTTTAAAGCACTCAGTTTAAAATAAGAGCAGAGCTGAGAAAAAAAAGCTAGTTGTTTCATCAAAACATAAATAAAAGGCTAATAAACTATTTTACCACCTCTTTAAAATGTGTTGATTTATTCTTAATTAACTGATGAAGCAGCATTTTAAAATCTTTCTATCACCACACATACACACACAATTAACTCATAAGCAATCAAGGCATTAGAGGAAAATTAAAAGCAGGATTGTCGTAAAGTGTTGATGATCTACACCTGCAACATGCATCTGCTGGAGTTTAATTTGTACTATGTACCAACTGGCCTACTGTACTCCATTTTTGCAATTTTAATTAAGTATGTAACTGTCTTCAAATGTTGAGTGTTCAAATTGAAATATATATTATTTTTACACATTGCTTTTTGGATCCACACTTAAAAAAAATAATAAAGAAGAAGAATTTTGCAATTTGGCATCATTTACATGGAGGTAAATATGGAAAACATTTAGCAGAGTCTCTTCATCCCTAGTAACATTTGAAGGTTAACTGTTAGAGTCATACATTTCTGTTGTATCACTTCCATATTTC
The DNA here is from genome assembly GCF_001723895.1 of Crocodylus porosus. NCBI lineage: Eukaryota > Metazoa > Chordata > Crocodylia > Crocodylidae > Crocodylus > Crocodylus porosus. Next base: position 72,285,261 of record NW_017728949.1, read on the forward strand.
CGGAAAAGGGGGAAGGGAGAAATCAGCAAGAGGAGGAAAATCCTAGTGGATTTTATCTCCAAATTGGTTGACAGCTTCACTCCAGGACTGACTTTTGACACACTCAGCTGACAGGAGCTAATTACTTTAATGTCAGCTAGGTTGACAGGAAAGCTGTAATTCACCTCCAGAATCCTCATTGCTTCCTTGGTCCAGTCACACACCATGAAGCTGACCCACTTCCTCCACTTAACCTGGTCCATCTGGCTCTCAGCAAAAACCCTGGCCAACTGGCTGCACCTGCACCATGTGTTTTGCTTCTCTCTTCTTGGATGAAGTGAAAGCTGACCTCCCTGCAGATGTGCTTGCTGCTCTGCAAGACCCCCTTCATGCACAACAAGCCCTCCCTGATGGCAGATCACTAGACAGACTTTCCCCACCATTGCCGTCTACTTCTCTGGCCATGGACCATGATGAGCAAGGTGGGCCCAGCACCCTGCTTTCCCTCCCTGTGCCCAACAAAAACAGTGGTGGGATCTGCTTTGAGATCCTGCCTGGGAAGTCACTGCACACATGGGCAGTCAAAGTGCATTATGTCTGCGTCCTTGCTGCCTACTAGGGCTGTGCAAAACAGCACTGTTCTGCTTTGACTTCCATTTTGACACAACAGCATTTCATTTTGAGTTTCGTTTCATTTTGAAAGCACTGTTCCCCTTTCGTCAAAACTCTTTCGTTGTTTCACCCATAGGCTATTCCGTACCCAGCACTGGGTATGGTCGATGATGCTGCTGGCCCCAAATGGCATCGCCAGCCTCCTGTCATCCGGCAGACAGATCAGGGGTTCACCCGCACCCCTGGGAGAGCTGTGGGGGCTGTGCCGGACTCCTCCCGGGGGGTGCGGGTGGGCTCTGATCTGCCTGCTGGACGACAGGAGGCTGCTACTGCTGGCTGGAACTGGCACTGAAGCCAAGCCTGGCTTCAAAACTCAAAAAGTTTTGAAGTTTTCAAAATGTTTCGAGTGTCCTTGTTTCATGTGAAAGCTGTTTCAAAGGCTTTTGTTTAATTTTGATTTCGCTGTTTCAAACTTGAAACAGCTTCGAAAAGAAACACTGGGCGAAATTTCGCACAGCCCTACTGTCTACCCTAACAGGACATGGGGTGATGCCTCATGACAGCAACACCAGAGGAAGCTAACCAGCCCGGTTCATCCTAAAGAAGCTGCCAAGAGACCTGGTAACCTCCAGTGGCAGCTGCTGCATGGGGCCCTGGTCATGGGCCATTTGATTGGCCACTTAGGCCCCTGCCACCCGTTAGATATGTTACTCAATTAACTGGTCAATTGTGCAATGCATTTAGACCAGCCACACATGCAAAGTAATTATCATGCAATGAAAATGTCCATCCAGTTATTAAAAGAGCTAACCAGCTACAAAGTTAGAGCTTGACAAATGTAGTCACTCTATAACCATTTCTCTCCAGGATTACATTTGAACATATGACAGAGCCCTTAGGTGGAGCAGCATTGGCAGCCTGCCTTCCTGCAAAAAGGACACCGAGGAGACACTCTTCCACGTTTTTCTGGATTATCCCTGGCTGTGCTCTTTGGTGCTCTGGACATGGACTTTTCTGAGACTGTGCACATTTTCTCTATTCTGTATTAAGCTTCTGAAGGGAGCATGCTCTACCTCACCAATTTCCTGGTGGGCAACCCTGAAAAGCCTCAGACACCAGCTTGCAAGGATCAGCCTCCAATACTTCTGCTTCTTGGGCCAGGTACATTTCATATTTAAGTTTAGACACTTCAACATGCAACAAAATGTGGACCAGGTTGTGTAATACTGGGCCACTGAAGAGGCATTCTGAAAAATAGGAGACAGACAGCTAGCCCTAAATATATAAGCCCATGAAGGGCATAGGAAGGATGGTGGCATGATGCTTTTGTTGCTGACAAGGGTTTCATGCTCAGCACCTGGGAAGGCTACATGTTGAATTTTCATCTTTTCTTCAATATTTTTACAATAAAAAGCGTAAACGATAAAATTCTCTCCCTCCCCCCACACCCCTTCTTGCTTTTAATTCTTGCCTTAAAGTACAAAGAGAATGTTTCAATAAAATAAACTGAATGCCTTTACTCGGCTGAAGTAGACTGGTTAAGCACCTGTAAAAACATATCTATTTTGAGTGCAATGGGTTTGTTAACATATTTTCTCAAAAAAGTGTGGTTCAGGAAAGCTTAGCTTACCACAAAAAAAGCAACTGCATTTGCCACTACAGTCATCCAAGTATAGGGCCTTATTTTAATCGCGTATTGGTGTAAACAAACAGTTGATCCACTGACTTCAGCAGCTGGTGAAGACAGAGGTGAGACTGGACTCCGATATCTTTATTATGCAAAACAGCAACTTGAGAAAATTAAGAACTAATCATTAGTTATTTTAGACTACCAAAAAAGATGATTATACTACCACCACCCACTAGTTCTTTCCATCTCATAATACCCAATATTTTTATTTAAACCATGCAAATAAATGAAAAAAAATGATACAGGAGGGATAAGAACATAATCTCTTTGCCTTTTTCTTCCTATAGCACACTCATACCTTATCTGAAAATAACAGTTCACGTAGGATCAATTTGTTCTTTGGGAAGAAACCCAGACCACCTGGTACATCCTATATTAAAAATAAAACTTGCTCAGATGTGCATTCTGGTGAGTTGAGATCTCATCTTAAACATAAGTTTACCTTCAATTCACACAGCGTTGATGCTCTTACTCTTTATTATTTAAAACTGACATAAACTAAATGTTCCCAATATTGATATTACTGACAATTCCATGAACAGTAAAGATAATGACCATTTATTCAAGCTGACTGCTACACGTGTTATTATGCTTATTGCTTTCTTAACTGGTCACAAAAGAAAGTGTTAGATAATGGCATTAAGACAAGCTGAGACATTTTAGTGAATCCACTGAAAGCGATTGCTAAAGATAATGGGTATTAAGTTTCTCTTCTGGAGTAAATATATTAATTGAATTCCTTATCCCCATTCCACCACTTGAAAATACATTATGAGAAATCCAGGCCCCCAGAGTTAAATTAAAAACTTTAAAGCCAGAATGTCACTATGTCATTGTCAGTATGAGACTATACCATAGTGGAAATGAACTATTTGATGCAGTTTTTCTCTTCCTTTTGATGTCCACTTGTTTAACAAAACACTCTAGGGTCTCTCTTGTATTCAGTTCAAAGAGAAAATGCAGTACCTAAAAGCTATAGAAAGGAACTATAGAATCATGTAATAAATGCTAATTTAGGATTGGAATGGGAGGAAGGTACTGGAATGGGAAGACCGGGGCGAGGGGGGAGGTGCAGAAATACAGAAATTCATTACTGAAAATTTGACTCTTTCAATTTCCAAATGAAGAGCATTTATTACAAACACAGCATTAAATTGCCATAACTCGTTATGATCACCAGGGGTCCCGGTTTTCTCTGATAAAAAATTTTTTTTGGTTTAAAAAAATCCAATTTTTTCTGTAATTAAAACAAAATGCCACTAATATACATATACATATACATTCAACCAGGTTTATCTTAAACTAGGTTCAGCCATTTTGAAAATGATTGGGCACTGAACTTCTGGTATATTACAAGTTTGAATCAGTTTCCCCATCACCAGGGATCCTGGTTTTCTCTGGTTTAAAACAAACAAACCCAGTTTGGGGGTTGAAAGAAATGTGGATTTTCGGTGACTTTTTTAACCCAAAACTGTTTTTTTTTTAAAAAAGCCAGAGAAAACCAGGATCCCTGGTGATGGGAAACTGATTCAAACTTGTAATATACCAGAAGTTCAGTGCCCAATCATTTTCAAAATGGCTGAACCCAGTTTAAGATAAACCTGGTTGAATGTAGACTTAACTGATTTGGGTTAAATCAGTCTATCAAATTTGTCTCCCAGATCCCCTCCCAACACAAGTTACCTCTCAGTCCCCCAGGATGCTTTGTAGCCCTGGGCTGTGCTGGCTGCTCCAGTGCAAGCTCAGCCCCACCCCCAACTGTCACAGATCTAAGACAATAAAGCCCCTACTCATTAGCTTGCATCCTGCCTGTGCCTGTCAACCCAGTTGGATGGTGGGGCAAAAAAATGGACCACACTGTCCCCTGCCCCACCTTGGCTTGGAAATTGCATTTAAAGGTCTGTTTTCTTGGGAATTGGCTTATAGGTATAGATCTATGCATTAGAAGGGTTTAAGATGTGCTGCAGGGGTTAACTGGTGTGTAAGAGCCTAGGTCATACACACACAGTTCCATGTAGCTCTGGAGGCAGAAGGGCTGTCTAGCACAACAAGGACACAGAGCCTGGGAACTGAGGAAGTATCTCTCATACTGTCCCATAACACGAGATAAGTGACACCAGCTACAAGACCTCAGAGCAGCGGGGAGCCTTAAGTCCCAGTTTCGGGGGAACAGACCAAATTAGGAGAAGGCCTGGAAGGCTACATGGACATGGGACCACAGAGAGACAACCAACCAGATATAGCCATGGATGAAAAGTCATCAGGAGTCATCAAGGGGGAAGGAGAATACAAAAGCATAGACTTCAGATTAATAAAGGGTCCCTTCCTGTCCCTTTCTTTTCCTCCTCGTCCCTCCCTGTTCCTTCTCATCCCTCCCTGTCCCTCCTTCTCTTCCTTAAAAGGGGTTCCCATCCCCCAGGAAGGGCTCTTGAGGCCACCATGGACTGAGGGCATACCAGCAGCCTGTCTCATGCACCCAAGTGCAGGGGGCCTGTGGGTCTCGGCATCCCACCTCCAGACTGCTGACACTTAAGAAAGAGAGGCTCAGAGTGCAGCCTGCACCCTGACCAGATGTCCTTTGACTCTGATGACAGCCCTGATTGGTAGATATAGAATTGTTCGATTGTTGCTTTTCTGTTATCACTTTGTAGCAATAAACTTACCTATTATCAACTGGCAAATGTTGTGGTCGGTCTGAGGGTTGAGCTAGCCCAGAACAGAAGCATAGGGGCTGGGTCCAAACCCAGTGCCAACACCTCCGGTCGGAGTCTGCAGTGAAGGGACTCTTCCCCCACCCCTGCAGCCCAGCAAGCCCCAGGCTGTGAAAGCCCCAGTCCTGCCCCCCACCCCCTCTGCTGCTCAGAGTCCTGGGGCTGGCGAGGGTACAGGGCTGAGGGGAGATCATCTGCTAAGCCAATCAGCAGCTGCCTGCAGGGGGTGAGGTCATATATCTAGCAACCAATCAGGTGTGGGCTGCTGATTGGCTTTGTTTCTCAGCCTTCAGTAATGTCCAACATAATGGGTGGTGCATGCAAGTGCCCCCAGGCTCCTGACCTGGGCCAGTGCAGGTTTTTGCCTGCTTTGGCCACCAACAAACTTCCCTAACAATCAGTATTGTATCAGTCCAGTCTACACAGCTTAGAAAAACCTGCAAAGACTGAATCGATTCTGTGTCAGGCTTTTTGAACCTCTTCTTAAGAGTCAAGCCGTAGCCTATGTGAAGGAGGTTCTGTTCACACTGAATCTGGGGCTCTTCTGTTGTGTGGAAAACATATGTATTTTATGTAGCTCAGGGCTCTGCTTCTTTAATCCATGTTATAGGCTGTAGTACATGCTTGGGCAGAATAGGCCATCTCCTTCAGGACAGTGGAAGCAGGGAAAAAAGAGTCATGTTACAATCATATAGGGCAAGTTCAGTGGTTTCTGAAGCAGTCTTTGTGAAGTGGAACCAAAACCTACTACACATGTTGGTGAACAGGATGCTTCTGTTTCTCAGTGCCTGGCCCGAGACTCTGGACATAATGGCTGGTTGGGGATTTGGCTTTCTTCACAGAGAAATTATGGGCTTCATGAAGCAAATGCTGGTTGAAATTCTATGAGTTGTGTTATGCATGAGGTCAGAGTACACGAACGTAAGGGAACTGCCTGACCTGAAAATCTCTGAATCATTGAAACATTGACATCACTTAAGTGTGTACAGCTAGCAAAATTTAGCCCCAGGATTATAAATCAATGTTGTCTTAATATTTTCTGCAATATTTCACTATGTGTATTTCAGCTTCTTATCATCCTAGCCTACTGACAACACTATTAATCTTGGCTGTAGAAATTAAAACATTAACTTATTTCTTAAGGTTTTTTGGAAGTTTTGAATGATGTCATTTTAGGAGAAAAGGCAATTTAACCTTACTTGCTCTTACTCTCCCTAGTAATAAATGGTCTTTATTTTAAATCTGCAGCAGTGCTTTCTTAAAGTTAATGGCTTTATAAGACTGAACATTTTACACTGTTGGTGCGACAGAAAAGAACAGGGAAAATAATGAACGGGACAAAGACATCACATGAAGCTCTTAAAATGATTGCTAGGAAAACTTAGAGAACAGAAAGTAAAAAGGGATAAAAATAAAAATCACAAGAAACATTAAAAACACATTGTGGTAAAAGTAGGTGCTTCAATGAGATTTTTCAGTTTTAGGATACAAGAATAAGGCCGTTCTGGTTTTGTGTTTGTTTTGAACCTGAGAATATAAGCTGTGAGTTATACAGTTTCTAATGTGTGACCATTCTTTTGACCAAAGCAGCCTACAGTCCTACAGCTGTACTCAGACAAGACTCCCACTGCCTTCAAATGAGGCACTGAAGGAAAGATGGTTTCTCTATGTGAAAAGCACAGGATAGGGCTAGCAGTAAGCACTGCAGCAGAGCTAAAATTTGCTGGGTTTTATTTTCCTCTTCTGAACCAGCATAACATAATTTAAAACCACCCTTATACAATATATTGTTTACAGAAATGTACTGATATTAGTGATAAAACAAGTGAGCAGACTTCTGGTTATGGGTTCTTGAGCATATTGATAAAAATCAATTGGCTGGGTTTAACAACGGATTGCAAGAATGATGAATGTGACCGGTGCAATGGTGGGTGCCGATGAGTTATGTAGTCATCAGAAAAGAAGAGAGTTTAGTGGAGATAGCTATGAAAAGCTAGATTGCCTTTTAAGAGGTTTAATTCATTTTTAATAGGCTTTTGATAATAAAACTAATAAGTAAAGCATAAGTTGAGTATCCACACTTGACAAAAGAAACTATTTAAATTTCCCTTGATTAGGAGTTTGTTTCTCATTTGAACTATAAAATATGTGAGTGTTGTGTAAAACATTTTAAATCATCACACCAGCTCCTTATATTGTTGTTTTGTTTAATATCTTCAAGGGATGAGATGAGAAAGTGGGAGAGTTAAAACAGGAATCTGCGACAAATTCAGCGTGAAAACATTTTAGCAGTGAAATACCTCACATAGTCCTATCATTCCAGCTTTCACAGGCTAGTAAACATTTTCTATTTTTCCCCTCACCCAAACCTCACGTCTTTTATTTTTAATGATAGGGCAACTGAGTAACTGCTCATGATTGTAGCAATTCATCACTAGGCACAGAAATGGAGAGCGTATTGTGAAAGGCTCCTTACATATTCTTTACCCACAAAGCAGGCATAAATTGCCTACAAGTATTAACACAGACACTTCGTATTTACAAAATCCTTACCTTACTTTGCTGAACTTTCCATGCAGTGATACTATCCATATCCAGAACAGGAAAAAGCAAGTAAGCAAACCCCTAAATTCAGGGACTACTCCCCATATAGTATATTCTGCAATATAATAGAAAAGCCCCTATCCTAGGAAGGGGAAGGACATTGCTTTTCTTTTTCTGTTGGGTTATTTTCTGTTTTTACTTATCAATAGCTAAGGAGCAGCTTTTCAAAAAAAGCTCAATTTTCATTTATACACTAAAAATCTGGGCATTTCACAGAGTTTCAGAACAACAATGGGAATAGTTAGGTGCTGAGTTCTTTTGAAAACTTGGCTCTGAATGACATGCTAGGGAAAATTACCTGCTGTCATCATGTCTATGCCTGCTAAAAAGATAAAAGAAATATCAAATGGCTGTGCTGTCCTCATTTTTTTAAGGGTATTTCCTGGTGGAGGTTTCATCCAACATTTTAAACACTTTTAATGCTAGCATTGACAGTAAATGTATTTATTTAATGGAGAAAAATGGTATGACATGGAAGGAGGTGCGCTCCCGAGAAAATTAGCATTGGACCATGTATAAACCACTAACAAATATCGTATTCATTGAATGAGCCATGAAAACTTTTGTGCATCTAATGTGGCTTATTTAAAATTATGGAAAGAGGAGCTTGTTGTTCATTCAACAAAGTTGCCAATACGTGGGTGAAATGCAAAGGCCTGAGGCAGTTAATGGAATTTTGCCACAGATTTCAGAAGAATGAGGATTTCCCCCCACCCCCGTGAGATTTTGTACAGAGCGAAAAAGAGTATGGTTTCACAGACATTAGGGATGAAAGGCATCTCACAAGATCATTGGGTCCAGTCCCCTGCCGAAGGGGCAGGGAGTCTGTTAGGGTTAAATGATCCAAGCTAGTCATCCAAGTGTGGCTTAAAGGTGTCCAGAGTAGGTGCTTGCACTATTTCTGGGAGGAGTCTGTTCCAGACTCTGTGGACTTCCAGACTCTGTCGAGTAAATAAATGTTTTCTTATGTCCAGCCTAAAATGGTCTTCCAGCAGTTTGTGACCTTTAGACCTCGTCTGTTTACTAGGGTACCACAAGAGAAAACATTGTCCCAGTTCTTGGTATACAGCCCTTTATATACTTATAGGCTGCCACCAAGTCTCCCCTGAGCCTTCACTTTTCCAGGGTGACAAGTCCCGTGCCTCTTAGCCTTTCCTTATAAGATCTGTTCTCTTGTCCTCTGATCATGCGCGTGGCTCTCCTCTGGACTCTCTCAAGCTTCTCCACATCCTTTTTAAAGTGCAGAGCCCAGAACTGAATGCAGTACTCCAGCTGCGGCCTCACCAAGGCCGAGTGCAGCGAGAGGATGACATCCTGGGTCTGGCTTGAGATGCATCGGTAGATAGAAGCCGGGGTTTTGTTTGCTTTGCCAGCTGTGGCATTGCATTGCTGGCCCATGTCCATCTTGTGGTCAATCATACCAAGCCTCTTTCAGTTGTAGTGCTAGCGAGTGTGGCACTGCTGAGCCTATAGGTAAGATGTGGATTCTTTCCCCCTCCCTCCCCGAGGTGGAGCACCTTGCATTTCTCAGTGTTGAATGACATCAGGTTTTGATTCGCCCACCGTGCGAGCCTGTCCAGGTCGGCCTCAATCACCAGCCTATCCTCTAGTGTGATCACAGCTCCCCATAGTTTGATGTCATCAGTGAATTTAGCCAGTCCACTTCTGATACCTGAATCCAGCTCATTTATAAATATGTTAAAGAGTGCTGGTCCAAGTACAGAGACCTGGGGGATGCCACCGGTCACCACGAGCCATGTTGACATGGCTCCATCGACTATCACTCTCTGGGTCTGACCACAGAGCCAGTTCCCAAGCCACCAGGTTCATACAACTTTTACAGGAGCAGTCTAAAAGAAACATACCACTTAGTTTAAAAATGTATAAATAATCACTATGTTGCATGACCAAAGCAACAAAAAGAGCTCTAACTCTAAAGATTTTACTTAAGCTAAATTCCATATAAAAATCAATGACAGGTTTGCTGGAATAAACGTTCAAGAATCTGGCTAGGTCTTTACTTCATTCCAAGAAGAAGTTTCTCTCCCCATCCCACATACAGGAAACAAAGCCTCATCTTACAATCAAGCATCCAGTCCCTCCACAACACTCTCTCTCTCTCAGCTCTCAGCTGGAGATCCTGGCTCATCCAGGGACATTATCAGCATCATGCAGTTTTCTCCTTCCAGTCAGAGGGGAGACGTGTGGAGGAGCTGGGCAGGAGCAGGACAGGGTCTGGGGCTCCCCTATGCCTGTATCAGCTTGGAATTGGACTGCTCCAGCTGGGATATGTGAGAAGCAGCTGTGCAGGGAACCATGCTCACATGGGGACAGAAGCAGCAGCATGTGACATCTTCCTTCCAGCACGTGCTCCCTGCCAGTGAGGGAGATGGGGAGGAGAGCTGGGAAGGGACCAGGTTCTGGAAGGAGGAACCCTAAATGTAGTCACGGGCCAAGCCAGGATCCCAGAACAGCCACTGTACAGTGCAGGGTAGGACTGGGTCAAGAGCAGAGCAGTTCTGGGGCTCTGGACAAACTGGAGAGAGACCAGTTGAGGGCAATAAAAATGGTGAGGGAGCTGGGGAACATGATATATGAGGAAAGACTGAGGGAACTGGGCTTAGTTAGTCTAGAAAAGAGAAGACTGGGGCAGGATGGAGGATTTAATAGCAGCCTTCAACTACCTGAAGTGGGGTTTGAACAAGGATGGAGCTGGACTGTTCTTAGTGGTGGTAGATGACCGAAAAAGAAGCAACAGTTTCAAGTTGCAGCAAGGGAAGTTTAAGTTAGATATTAGGAGGGATATTCTCACTAGGAGGGCAGTAAAACACTGGAACAGATTATACAGAGGTGTGGTGGAAGCTCCATCCTTGGAGGTTTTCAAAACCTGGCTAGACAAAGCTTTGGCTGGGATCATCTACTTGGGGATGGTCCTGCTTCAAGCAGGGGGTTGGACTAGATGACCTCCTGAGGTCCCTTCCAACCCTAACTTTCTATGATTTTGATTCCTCCTGTGCCCACATCAGCTGGGGGCAGTAATGGAAGTGGGAGGCAAGCACAGAAAGGTAAATGGTGGCACCAGGCAGTAATGGGGTCAGGCTTTCTGCTCCCCATGCTGCTTGCCTCCCCACTGCATGCCTGTTGCTTGCCCCCTCTGCCTCTGTTTTCTTGCTGCAATGCTGGGGGCTAGAAGAATTTAAAGCAGCCTCCCAATAATTAGATTCTAGACATGGGAAGTGATAACACATGTATTTTATTCCATTTCTAAAGTCTAGTTATTAGGCAGTCACCTTAAATTCATAGTTGCCTTGGATTTGGGTTAACATACTAGTAATAAAAAAAAGGAGATAAACCTCTTCACATCTTATAACCCCACCAAGTTATTACCATTCTTTTTATTCCCAAAAATGAAGAACGTCACCTTTTTCCCTCTCAAGGGGGAAAACAAAAATTATGGTAAAGGAGATTTATTTTGTTTACCATGGAAAACATGCCAAAGGAGTTGTACTAGTAACCATACTGCGCTTTGTGTTTCTGTGACTAATTGTCTTAATACTTGAAGAAAATGACATAGTTCACATGTGATCTGCTTGTTAAAAAGCTTTTAACAAACCAGTGCTGTGAATAATTGTGTTAAACATATTAAAAAGCATATTTGCTTTTTATGTATACTGCCAACAGTGCACATAGCATGACAGAAACAGGGAAATGTGCCAAACAAGTAAGGGGTCCCTGCCCCAAAAGTCAGCTAGCATAGAGCAGACTGTGTAACACACAAAGTCAACAGTAAGTTTCTGTAAGGTTATGCAAGAGACCTCACTCTGCAGCTACAAAACAAATGGAGTTTACTATCCAAAAATTAACGTTAAGGTTTTTTAGCTCATTCAGCTACTTCTTCCATTTTTCACTTTTAAAGCTTTTGGGAACAAGTTTATTCTCAACAACACTGTGCTTGACTGCAGTATAACAGAAAAAAAATCATGGCTATTCAAGTATGTGTTACCTTACTAGCAGAATTTTAATAAACAAAATTACCCTTGTCAAGATGTTATGGTTAACAATGCCATTATTACTTATAGTAAAACTAGATCAGTACTAGAAAAAAGATCATATTATTTGCTCATTTCTCATCCAGAGAACTGCAAATTAATGGTGCCAGAGGCCAGAGCATAAAAGGATGCATGACACTTGAAGGACACTCACCTAGCAGTAGTGAGTCCAGGGTTCGGATCCCCGGTCCCCAAACTGCTTATTCATTTCACACAAAAAAAACCCACATCATGTAAGCAAAGACAATAACCCAAGGCCCCTTTTCTGAGGTGACTGCCCTAACCCCTGACCTAGAGCCATGCTCTATCTTGCGCATTCCCTTGTTTGCCAGAAAGGAATGCAATATTCAGGTGCGCAGTGACAGTCTTAGCAAGGGTATGGCTCATGCTCCCAACCTATAAGCTGGTGCTTAGTGTACTTTCCTGAAAGACAGGGGCCCCCTTAGAATTAAGAGTCTCCTACAACCTAATCTGGGTCTCCTACTTTCTGGCCTGGTGCTCTAACAACAAGATCAAAGGTGTGCACCACAGCCACCTCCTCTTTCTAAAAAAGAAAGTCACCAGAATAGAGTTTCAGAGGACTCCAATCCTGTTGGTGTATATTAGGAGTCTTATGGATTTTACTTGTTGAGTATATACTTCAGAGGATTTAGACACCAATCTTTTCTGGATTCTGGATCCTGATCTTGTTTAAGCAGGAGTTAGGCACCTGGTTATCAGACAGTGATGCTTTTGCATATGTGACTTCCTACTACATTTTTAGCACTTCCAGAGATAGGCGAAGCAAGAATTTGGATTTGTAATTTTAGACTAGGGGCTTGGGGTTTTCTTTGGAATTCATCTGTTATTCCTCAGCTTTCTAGAGACGTGTGCAAATGTTACATAGGAATTCTAATGGAAAATGCAGATAACAAATTCAAAGACATGTGCCTGAAGTCACAATTCAAGCAATCCATGGGATAGAATAGCATGGTAACTTCTGAACTAAAATGGTAGTCTAGAATATGCTTTTAGCACAGGAAACAGTCTGAGGAGAGGGGTCTTCTGGAACCATTGCAGTCATGAAAATAATTAGAGAGGGGGAAAAAACCCCAGTAACTCACTGCAAACATAATTCATTCTTTGCATTAACTAGAATTTAAATACTGGTACATATACATATTGCTAAAGCTGTGCTTGTTTACTTTGACCGACATATCTTGAATATATAATAGTCCGTGCGATCTTAGAAGGAGTTGTTTTTTAAGTCTCAAATTGGATTAAAATAATTTTGTTGCTTATTGAAATACTTTTTGAAGTCCAAGAATTTCTATATGCATCTGAAAGTGCCTTCTTGGGTTAAAAGAACCTCATTACTCAATTTCTGCTTGTAGTACTATGGCATCACATAAGCTTTTGTCAATGATGGTCAGAAGAAGGAAGTCTAGTTTAGCTTGCAACATTGTCATTCAGTTTTCTGTGAAGTGAGGTTTCTGCATCTGAACATAGGCTCAGTTTCACCCTGACCTTTCAAAGGGAACACCAAGAGGATTTTCATCCATTCTTAGTAAGGACATAGCTTTCTGGACAGGATGACAAACAGCTAGAAAGGCTTCATATACCACCTCTCCCTCTATTTTGTTAGCGTAAAGTAATACCCTTCCTTTGTATCAATAGCAGTTAGTTTTCTCACCCATCCTCAGGAAAGATGTGCTGCTCTAGTGAAGCTGCAGCAGCATTCTAATAATGGTTTGTCAGAATGCGCACATTCCCCAGAGGGTGAGAACATCATTATGAGTAGGCTTCTAAGAAGTGAAATTTGTAGTTGAATGAGTCCTAGATACTATAACAAGATATTAGTGACTCTTTCCCATGAGCAAAAGCTTCTGGAAGAATCAGTGCAAAATGCAGTAGTAATGAGCAGTATGCTGACGGTATAGTAGTGCCTGGATTACTCCAGTCATTAAACAGACACCTGGGCTTGTTGCCCAGGGACTAAAAGGGTAAAAGATCCTGCAAGTTGCTGAAAGGACAAGGAAACCACAGGTGAATTACAAGATAGTAACTAACTTATTGCCCTATAGTATAAAAAGTTTCAAGAGTAAGAGAAGAATTTTAAAACCTGAAGTTAGTGAAGATGCTAGTAAATAAATATCTGGATCACTCTCCATAAATATGCTTTCATAAATTCCACTACCTTTGTACCCAAGGAGCCCGATTTTTCCCTTGGCATAATTTGCTGCCCTCTGAGCCACTTAGCAGAATCAAAATGTTATTTGCATGTGAAGAAAAGTGACCCCAAGACCTCATTTCTATAGAGAAAGGAGGGGCACACCATTTTTGTGAATATTGTCACCAGCTTTGTAACTCCATATGTTGTTTGGCCTTCTAGTGTTTCTTTTTGCATTTGGTTTTCTAAGGGTTACAAAAAGTCAAATATGCCAAAGTTTTCATTTTTGTACTACATTTCAGTAAAATTGCAGTTACACTATAAAGCCAAAATTGTCTATTGTACAAGATAAAAAAAATACATATATATATAAATACACACACACACACACACACACACACACACACACACATACACACATACCTTTGTATGTTGCTGGACTATTCTCTGCAAAATGTAATGACATGCACATGCTTTCCCAATTGCATTTTATTTAGATGCCAATTAAATGTTCCAACCTTCTTTTGTAGGATAATAATTCTAGATAACTGCTTTCTTTGCATCACATCCATTAAAACACAGATACTGCACAAATGAAAATTTTTCCCCTCTAAACGTACCACCTCACTTACATAGCTAGCACTAGATATAGCGACCATCTGTGACAGGAAAGCAGCAAGTAAGAAAGCTGAAAAAATGTTTTTCCTCCAAAAAATCATCAGAAAGAAAATAAAAACCTCAAAGTTATTAAATTGCCATTGAAATGTCCTCATATACAATATCAATGATTAACTCGAGGTTTTGCTGATGAAAATTTGATAACATTAAAAAAAAACCCCAACAAAACCAAGAACAATTTTGTAAAGCGGGTCCAACATTCTGAAGTTGCAGACTCTTCCAATTGCAGAATCTTCCCATTTTTTATTAAAATATTTTCTCCCCAGTTCTAACAGCATGCTACTTGAGACAGAGGGAGAAAGAAGTTACCTAGCATATCTACATATTAAAAAAAAGTCACTGAGCTTTACTAGGGAAGAGATCATTCAAGTGGAAATGCTTAGACTATGGAAGTCAACCTGGAGTCCGAGCAGATCTAGGCCTCAGTTTAACAACATGGAGAGAAATATTGTTTAGGCATTCTCGGGTGGAGGTTGACAACCCAGTGCCCGTGGAACAGGGGAATCTGGCCCTTGGACATGGGACTGCAGCTGTTACAGGTGCTGCAGGTCTTCTCTCCATGCTACTATGTAAGCAAGCAACAGTGGCAGCTAGGTCCTAGCACCTGTCCACCTGTTTCTGACAGGGGGTGGGTCATTCCAGCCAGAAAAGTGCTCTCTCTCTCACACATACACACAGGAGAAAAATCTTCAGGTGCTGGAATTCCATAGCTGCCACATGATGCCAACTCAAAATAAAGGATCCCCAATTCACATTAAACAGAAATTATGTCCTAGTGATTAGACCAATACATTCTGCTCATATGAACAGTCGCACTTATTTTGATGCAACAGACTAGCTATCTGACTCTAATTTAAGTTTGACCTGGCAAGAAATTGTTATGCAACAGCTGAAGTAGGTATGCAGAGTCCTGTATGGGGGCCAAGGAAAGTAGCACTAATATCCTGATCAGAAAACCAGGAAGCCAGTTCTGCCTTCACTAAAGGCAGCAAAATTTCCACTGAAATTGATGACATTTTCTCTCACCTAATTAAGACCAGAATTGGGCCCACTTCCTTTATGCTTTGATTAAACTGCATACCTGTATTATTTATAGTATTTCTCAGCATTGTGTATTCAGGAATATGTTTTTAGTCTTGCATCAAAAGCAAGATTGCCCACAGGAATTAGGTATTCATGAATATTCCAGTATGTCCCTTTTGGAGCACATTAAATTCACTCATTCTCTAATCTTATATTTTGACAGACATTTCCCAATTCCTTTTCAGATTTAAAGGTGTCATCATTAACAATGTTATCAGCACTAACTGTACTGCAACATTCACGGTGTGTTATCTTCAATCCTCTTGTATGAAATAATTATGTAGGAAAGTGAAATGTGCCACTTTAGTTTTGCTAATTTATTTTAGGTGCACAGAAAAGACTAGGGACCTCAAATAAATACAAAAAAAGGACAAAGAGCTTATTCCACATTAGGGCTTAAACCTCCAAAGTCTGTACAAGTCCAAGATTGTGATTTGCAAACTTAACTCAGCTGCCACCTGAACTTCCCATATGCCCCTCCCCAAGAAGAGTTTCTTAAGCACCCAAGGCTCTGCCTCTGCATGAGTACGGAGGAATCTGTTATAACCAGGCTAAACACACTGGCACCCATCTCAGTATTTAAACCCCTCCCTCATCAGAATTCATAAGTCATGCATGATAGCAAGGTTTCAGGGACATTTTATGACTTGTACAGTGCAAAAA
>NW_017728949.1:72301578-72341231 GCF_001723895.1 Crocodylus porosus
GATGCCAACTCAAAATAAAGGATCCCCAATTCACATTAAACAGAAATTATGTCCTAGTGATTAGACCAATACATTCTGCTCATATGAACAGTCGCACTTATTTTGATGCAACAGACTAGCTATCTGACTCTAATTTAAGTTTGACCTGGCAAGAAATTGTTATGCAACAGCTGAAGTAGGTATGCAGAGTCCTGTATGGGGGCCAAGGAAAGTAGCACTAATATCCTGATCAGAAAACCAGGAAGCCAGTTCTGCCTTCACTAAAGGCAGCAAAATTTCCACTGAAATTGATGACATTTTCTCTCACCTAATTAAGACCAGAATTGGGCCCACTTCCTTTATGCTTTGATTAAACTGCATACCTGTATTATTTATAGTATTTCTCAGCATTGTGTATTCAGGAATATGTTTTTAGTCTTGCATCAAAAGCAAGATTGCCCACAGGAATTAGGTATTCATGAATATTCCAGTATGTCCCTTTTGGAGCACATTAAATTCACTCATTCTCTAATCTTATATTTT
Organism: Crocodylus porosus; assembly: GCF_001723895.1. NCBI lineage: Eukaryota > Metazoa > Chordata > Crocodylia > Crocodylidae > Crocodylus > Crocodylus porosus. Next base: position 72,302,101 of record NW_017728949.1, read on the forward strand.
GACAGACATTTCCCAATTCCTTTTCAGATTTAAAGGTGTCATCATTAACAATGTTATCAGCACTAACTGTACTGCAACATTCACGGTGTGTTATCTTCAATCCTCTTGTATGAAATAATTATGTAGGAAAGTGAAATGTGCCACTTTAGTTTTGCTAATTTATTTTAGGTGCACAGAAAAGACTAGGGACCTCAAATAAATACAAAAAAAGGACAAAGAGCTTATTCCACATTAGGGCTTAAACCTCCAAAGTCTGTACAAGTCCAAGATTGTGATTTGCAAACTTAACTCAGCTGCCACCTGAACTTCCCATATGCCCCTCCCCAAGAAGAGTTTCCTAAGCACCCAAGGCTCTGCCTCTGCATGAGTACGGAGGAATCTGTTATAACCAGGCTAAACACACTGGCACCCATCTCAGTATTTAAACCCCTCCCTCATCAGAATTCATAAGTCATGCATGATAGCAAGGTTTCAGGGACATTTTATGACTTGTACAGTGCAAAAACGACCAGCATGAATTGTTGTGTGAACCATCATAGACTTGGTGTTTATCACATGGTTGCATGATGGTACTGAATTCAACAGCCCATGTGGGGTCATTTTCCAATCCAGCTGAGGGGCAAAACAGTGGTTGCTACTTGACCGCAAAATAAGACCATGTGGGGGAATCCTCCCTACCTTTTTATACGGCAGTGTAATGGTTAGCGCACTCATCCAGGAAGCAGAAGAACTGAATTTAATTCCTCTTTTAGCCTGACCAGGTTCAAATCTACAACTCTAACCTTCCAGGAGAATGTCCTAAACCAGTGATTCTCAACAGGGGTTACAGCACCCAGGGTGCCACTACGTCCTTTGAAAGGTACTACAAGGTATAAAGACATATGTGCAGGCTCAGGTTTGTCCCTGCCTTAGGATCTCCTGTCCCCACTGCATGGTCACTCTGCAAGGAGATGAGCATTGATATGTAAATTAGTTTTTGAAAGTGAGTGCCCCTAAACTCAAAGTTAAGGAGAGGTGCCTTGAGCCCCAAACAAGTCAGAGCCACTACCCTAGATCAAGTTATATGCTATTTGGAAGTGGAGCTGGAGGAGGTGGGGGTGGGCAGAGAAAATATCCACCCCACCTTTCCTACTTCATGGCAAGAGTTTTGAGATTAATTGCCAGGGAGAATGGACATGTGAGAGTACTAATCAGGGAGGAATTCACGCCTTTTCCCCCCCAAATTGTTTACCTGCTATCTTTTGCTCCCTCATCCACTCTGTATAAATGAATCTTGAATCATTTTTATGCGATGTGGACTGACTTCTTCATGTAAGGTGGGAATTGCCTCTAATCCCCCATTTCTTGGTGGTCAGGCCATTCTCAGAGCTGGCAAATTGTGATTTCCAATCACTCCCATTTAGTGGATACATTATCTAAAAATTAATCTGTTTGATATAGAAAGAGCCTTTTCTGGCACCTAAAGATGGCCTTATCTCTATCAAAAATTGAAGAGGGGTTATTTCTAGCTACAGGTATGGGTTCCAGGCTGTGAATCCCATGACAAATGTAGTAGTAGACATTTTTTTCTCTGCACCTGTTAAATCCCAAGCAGCAGCAGCGCTTTAATACACATCCTCTCTGACATTTCTTACAGGCTAGCTAGGCAAGTTCACTGCTCATTTTCATTCCCAATTCATGCAGAAAGCTTACATACCATTAATTGTACTCTAACAGACTAAAATTTAAGTGTTATAACTCCCAAATTAGACTGTGAATCTAGTCTAGAGTCTACATTTTAAGAGGCATGTAACTGAAATTCTATAAAGTACACAGAAAAACAAACAGGAAAGGAAGATTAGGACTAGGAGTTCACTTTTACAACCTTGTTCCTTCAAAGTTAGAAATGTAAGGGCAAACTCCTAATCACATTAAAGCTAACTACAGCTAGACCACAAGTTAAACAAAGCGAAAAAAAGAGCGAGACGCCACACAATAGACCAGTTCTAGATTAAAGGCACCCCACCCCTTAAGAATGCCAGTTCTTAGTTTTCACCCAGTTTTTGAGTGCAGAAAAAATATAGCAACTCTTCTATTGCAAAGAACAGAAAGACCACAACAAGTCAAAACGTTCTTAACTTTATGGATTCCTATTTGAAAATCTCTTGAGTACGTCTTGTGTGGCAGCCTGAAACCCCCTTATATGTATGTAGTAGCACCCTGGCTTAGAATCACTGCAATAGACCTTTGAGCCACTGTAACAAACTCAAAACCCAGAGGAAGGTTTGCAAAGTCTAAAAACTGTTATAACAAACCAGGAAAAATAACAGTTCGATTCTCAGCTCTGTCACTGGCCTACTGGGTGACTTTGAGCATTTTGAACTTCAGTTTCTTCAACTGTATGTGGAATGACAATGACCTGTTCGGTAAAACATTCTGAAATCATGGAGGGAAAGCATTAAGAATTAAATTGCTCCTCAGCTTCTTGTTGGCTTAGGTCCTGACCTGAGACCACTTCCACCTGAACTCTCCCTCACCCCTGCAATTGTACCCTGCATGCTGTTACTTGTGTCTGTGCATATCCTTTAAAACCCACAACTCTATAATCATACAGCTCCTTTGCATAGGGCATTTTGCATATAATTTAGCTGCAACCTCCCCCCTCCAACCCTATACTATGTAGTCACCCTTTTCTGCATCTCTATAACCCCTTTTACCCCTTCAGCTTTGTAACTTGCTTTTAACATTTACTAAAGATTTTCCATCGTGGTCACACAAAGTATTTTCATACAGATTTGATGAAAAAAAAATATTTACAAGACAAGAAATGATGTAGGTGATCTCCTTTATTGGCTGACTTCATGGTTGGGCTAGACTTAGATAAGCTTTTGAATGCAGTGCATTCTCCTTGGACCTACCAAAATTTAGGCTTATAAGCCTAGAACTTCATTACTCAAACTGCATTGAAAATAGGATGTTTTGCCACCTGTGTACTCCCATATAGCCAATTGCAATAATAGAGCCAGATACTTCTCAACTATTTGTTACAGCTTTCAAAGCCAACAAATGATTTTCCCACCTCCATCCACCCTTTCACACAGCAGGGAATCCAACTAACAGACCACTTCTCCCCTACTGAGGATGTTACCATCACAGAGCTCAATTCAAAGTTCTGTTTCCAGGAATGAATTTGTTAGTACAAACAGAAGGATCAGCAGGTCCCCAGTCTGAAGCCCCAGGAGTATAGTAGGTTAAAATACAGAATTCAGTTGACAGAGTACCTTTCAGTGAGCCCATTGTTGAGGCCAGGTATCATAGAGTTAACAGTTCTTCAGCATGGCTCAGCTTTTAGAGTCTGAGACTCTTCTACTATGGTTTTTTTTTGCCCGAGGGCTTCTGTGAGATAGCTCCACTCTGTCTACTCCTTTTACCCACTAAACTCATTCAAAATCAAACCTTTGTTCTTAAGTGTTACCTACCTGTAATTGAACGGGTTATTTCTCTACAAAAACCTCCAGATCCAGCCACTTCTTTCCCTCATATGCTACTACGTCCAAAGAGCCCTGTTTTGCCCATAGGAGGGCCAGGTGAGTTCCATCAGGTCCTTAGCAGAGGCAACTAAGGAGTCACAAGTGAGCTGCGGCCATTCAGTCGGGGGTGGGCAGGAACTGAGCCAGCTTGCACCACTCTTGCAGGGGGAGAACAGCTGGTTATTTTGAATTTGAATTTACAAATAACTGTGCATTATAATCTCCTCTGCATCATAATTACCCCTCAGCATCCATTCTCTTACACCATATAAGACAAGATACTGGATTATAGGGACCTAGGGTCTGACCCTATAGCTTAAGTACAGACATTGAAAAAGCCCCTGGTGGAAGTGCTCTATCATGCTTCACCTAAAGCACTATAAGTTAGAGTGCAAGCGCCCTGAACAGATGTTCATTGTTTTGTGCTGGTGTAGTGGGGGGCCGGGGCTCAGAGTCTTCCCACGTTGGCCACCAGTGCACACACCTCCCAGAAGGCTTCTGGAGTGGCCCCTCTTCCCAGTTCCTCTGCCTCCCCTCACCAGTTGGCAAGCAGTGGTAGCAGTGGTTTGGGTGGCAGTATATCTTGGACCTTTTCCCCTGCAGCCTCTCTGGCTAGACAGTGGCATACCACAGGGCCAGGGCTGCTGCAGAGAGAGAAACCCCACCCAGACCCCTGCCACCATAACCCCCCAAGCTGGGCTGTGGTATGCTGTGCAGCCAGGGTGGCTTCAGGGAAAGAAACCCACCTTCCCTTTCCACCAGCTGGCTGCAGATCACAACTGGCTGGAGGGAGGAGATGGGACTGGGATCAGAGGCTGCCAGTGCCTTGGGTCAATGAAAGCCAAGGGGGTGGGGCCCTGGCACCACTAGGGCAGAGCAAACAAACTCTAGAGCACAGCCCTGTGTAATGCCACCTGGAATAGCGGCCCTCGCGCTCTAAGCTGACCCTCAGTGGGATCTGGCATAGATATTCGATAAGGCACTCTAACAGAAAGATCTTTAGTCTAATACCTCATCCATCGAGGGGTAACTTAGAGTGAGACTGCCATGTTTAAAGCACTCTAAGAGGCATAACTGAGTGTTCAGTTATGGCTTTAGAGCACTTTAGAGTGCTTAAAGCACAATATGTATAACCTCTGTACCTAGACATAAACAGCAGTTCTTATGTTATGAAACCAGATATATTTGCTTTAGTAAAATACTTTACTCTCATTCTGACTTCTCACAAGACTGGAGTGACAGTGAGCTGTGTGTAGCATTATTATTTTTACTACTTTAATGTTCACAGTTTGTCTTTCCATACTTGTCTTTTTGAAGCAAGGAAGTAAGCCCATGACTTGTGAAGTAGGATGCTACGCCATGAAAGAAGTTTAAACCAAAAAATTTTAAGAAGCACTAAAAACTCTACATCCAGCTCGAGTTATCATTGATAATGTGTTATTGATATTCTTTTGAAGTACGTTAATGCTTTCAAAGCACTCTTTTTAACAATTATCACATTTGCAAACTGATCAGGATTTTCCTTTTCATGATGGAACGCCCACAAATTGAGGCATTCTTCTGTAGTTTTTACAAGACGCTTGATGCTTCAGTTCAGTGTTTAGGTATGGCTGATTTCCTGATGTGCTCCATCTCAAGGCAAACTTACTAAAACACATTAGAGGTAGAATTTATTAGACAATCCTTTAGGACTAACCCCAAAATGGGTCTTCAGTGGTTAAGGCTGAAATGGTGCAATGCGTCTATTTTAGTCTGCTGTTCTGGTTTCTGAAACCATTTTGGGCACCAGAATGCTGAGGACATAGCTGTGTCTTAAGTTCTGTTGTTTTCCAAGGCATAGGTACCTTACTTGGGGTTGCAATAAGTATGTCTGTGAGCCAGGATGCACAGAATTTAAAGCCTTTCAAAATGGAGCCAGAGTGGATTTTTTTTTTTTGTTCAGTTTCCACCCCCCGTTCCCAATTACAGTTGTGGCAGGCTCCACCCTTCTTGTATACAATAGTCTGGTAGTCAGAGCGTACTCCCAGCTTCAGTTCTCTTCTCTGCTTCAGGGTGTCTAGTGTATTCACCACTGTGCAAAGATTGGTCACCACAGACGCACAATCATGCCAACGATAATGGCAGCCAGAAGTCACTGCTGCCCCCATGTCCTGGGTATCCAGCCACATCATTACACTTCTAATATAGAAATAAATGAATTTATTATTCATTTTGAGCAGGGTTTAGGACCCAAGTCCATCCTTCCTTAACACTAGCTACACTCCTTTTCCCTTTCTTGCTCAATGAAATTTTAACTATTTATGCACAAGAAGAGTGGGAAAAGTGTGCTCTATCACCTGGACAGATTATAGCACGGTGGTACAACACTTCTCTAGAAATAGGGGACATAAACCCAGGTCTTCCATATCCTGCTGAGTCTTCTGTTCACTAGGCTACTGTCTAAAAGGGACACGTTACATGTTACAGCTTCCATTTCAAAAGATTATCACAGCCATCACTGCATTTTCTAAAAAGCCCAATCCTGTATGTGTAGATGTGCTCTCAGTACATACAACCCCTCAAGAATAATGAGGTTGAGTACAACTCCTCAGCATTTAGCTAAAGAAACAATTTTCAGATCCTAATATCCAGATATTATACGAGACAGATGTCAAGCTGTTCAGCCTTGTGAAGGCTGAGGCCTGGGGAACTTTAAGATCAAAATGGAAGGACCAATCAGGGTTCAGCAATTTGTGAGCAGGGATTACCAGGACTGCAATTTTGTATTTGGCCTTTACATTCTCAATCCTACTTAGACAAGAAAGAAAATTATATCTATGTCTAAAACTTTCCGAGCAAGGCAAAACTTTCAATACTGGGGTTACATTCCAACTATGCATGGACCAAATGTTAACTTCCCATGCAAACCCATTAGGTCTTAATTTATGTGCTACAGGATTCAGCTGAAAAACAACAACAAAAATTGAACTGGTATAAATGCATTGTTTTAAAACTCAAGAAATCTATTTGAACTAGTGTAGTATAAACTCTATAAACTCCAAGTTCAAATAACTTGCAAATAGTATTTTACTTAATATACTACCATTCTTAAGACGTAGACAAATACTTTTGGTGGGGTATCAGCAGGATAATGTACCTAGTTTTGGAAAATTTAAAAAGCAGAAGTTTCTTGGAACCTGTGTTTAAAAATGGTTTTATGGGCACTGGTTTTTAACATTTCTTTTTTTTTGCTGCATACTGTTTTTTCATTGGAAAGTAAATGAATTTTGTGCCACAGCCTATGAGCTGATACAGACCAGAGATGGGCTTCTCAAATTAGCTGTTGGAAACACTTTTCCCCCCTCCTTCTTTCCTATACATTAATTCTTCCATATATTTAGGTAGAGATTTTAAAGCTCTCTAAAGGAGATGGATGTCTGCGTTTCCATTTATCTGAAAGCTATAAAAGTCTTACTGTTAGTGAGAGGTTAAAATATACACAGAACACAAACATCAAGATATTGTATTGAATGGTGCTTGCCACTTCCACAGCTAAACAAGTAGATTATTAAACCAATTAATTGGAGGTAGCCTATATTGCAATATTACAGGCCAAAGCTGTCAACAGTACAAAGTTGTGTGTCAATATGCATGAAAATTTTCTATCACTTGACCTTCTATTGCGGAAAAGAGAAAAGCAATCCACAATAACCCAATATTTTCAATGCACTTTTACTGACACAACTCAGTTGTCTAAATATAATGCCTGCCAGTAGTAAAACCATTAGGTCTAAAACTTCCATTTTCACTTTTTCTTTTTCACATTTTTGACTTCTAAAAATTAGAGATGCCATTGATACTTTCCTATGCCATTACAAGGCAGACTAAAAATCATATCTGCCTTGTAGAATTTAGAAAAATTAGGACATCACAAATTTTGCACTATACTCAGATCTGAGTGCTGTTGGTAAACACAAACATATAATATGGAAGCTAAATTTTCTTGCCATTTTCATATTATGTCATAATGGGAAAGGGGGGAATCACTTTTGATGAATGTTGCCCCAAAGCTGACTAGTTGCAAGAGTTTGTACTAAGCAAATAATAACTCCAAGATCCAATAAAAGTTGTAATTACTTCATCAACCTTCTAGTCACATTGCAGGAGCATATACTGAATCACTTCAAAATAATAATGATATAAAATTGGCCATTATGTGGAATATTAGACTTTTTACATGAAGTGTCCATTTAAAAATACAGAGATGCGCTGCATTACTAATGATCGTGGAACAGAGGAATTAGGTCAATCTTACCTATCGATAAACACATCAAGGGGAATAACACCTAGAAGATAGCTATTTGAGTTAAATGACAATGTTGGCACAAGGATAAATGACCATCAATTGTCTATGAATAAATTTATAATAAAATCAGAAAAAGTTTCCTAACCACTGGCATACAAGTTTCTGGAACAGCTTGAGTTCAGTCAAGACCCAGTTCTGCACTTTACTGAAATCTCTGTAATGATACCGTGGCTGAGAGTGTTTGTAAGTATGTGTGTGTTTGCGGGGGTCTGCCTGGACCCTCACTTCTGGGTTTCTGGTTGCCGAGAATTTTAGTGTTGTCTAAGCTCTTAAAGAGCACTTTCCCCGAAGTCACCCATCAGTTTACTTCACTTCCTGGAAAAAGACTAGTGTTCAGTGCACCCCAGGCTGATTTCAGGGCAGGGGAACTGCCTGGATCACTACTTGTGTGACTTAGGTATAGGGCCTAAGGGGCAAGTCTGTACTTCTTTTAAAGAGTCAGTCCATTTCCTTCCTTTGATGTCAGTGTCATCATTGAGCAGCCCCCTGGACCCTCAGCCCCTTTGTACACAGCAAGAAGCAGGAGTCCAGGCAGCCAGTCCCCCATCCCCCTGCTCCCCTCCATCTGACCACCTACCACCACAAATACCTAACTCAGGGAAGCACCTGGATGATGTCATGGGCAGATCCTGGGGCCAGCTGCCATTTTCACAGACTGAGTGCAGCGCCTCCCACCCCTGCCCACCACCACACCTTTGATTGACTGAGAGGCCCCAGTGGCCCTGCCCTTTGCCTCTGATTGGTTGTGGGGGCTCTGCATCATACAGTCCCCTTCCTCACCACTGATGTGGTGGAGGGAGCTACAAGGCAGGCAGCCTTCTCAGCGAAACAACGGTGAGGGGCAGGGGTGGCAGCTACTTTGCTGTCAGCCCTTCATGCCAGCAGCCACCTTCTCCACTTCCCCATGCAGGATGCACAGTTAGGCTGCAGCACCATGAAGACTGCTGGCTCCTTCTGGGGATCCAGGATTTATTTTCCGTTAAGTTTTTGGTTTTTTGCATCAATCCTGCCAAAATTGCACCATTTTTTGCAGAGCCTGCTCAAATTAATGGCTTCTATGAAAATTGTGCAATCACGAATTTGTGATGTGTGGAATGCTGATCAGCTGCTACCAATGGAAAGAAGCTGACTAGCTCTTTAAAGCGGCAGAGACCTATCCCCAGAGCTCCCAGGCAGGGATACTGAAGTTAAGTGCAGACAACAGAAGTTAATTAGAGAAGCTGGTTGCCATTCAGGGGCTGGTAAAAAACAGTGCAATCTGGGGCGCCTGGAGGACTGACCAGATACTAGTCACAGAAAGCTTGGTAGCGGCACATAACATGGAACCAGTTCACAGAGAACTGGTTCAAAATAATTGATTATCCAGATATACTTTTGAAATGGGCCAGCAGGATTACAAACCCTTCTAAAGCAGCTTGTATATCTGGATGCATGGAGTTTAAACTACATTTAAATTGGTCTAAGTGTTATGCCTTTCCACACCCACCCGCACACAAGTCCAATGACAGGCACTCCACTCTCCTTTATGGTAAAACCTAAGCAGTTCCTACTGACTAATTTAGGCTGTGTAGAGACCCATACCCTAAATAATTCAAAGTAGCAAAAGTCAGACTATTCGATGTTTCACAAAAGTCAACAAGACTAAATTACTCCAAACAAAAAAGGTCTCATACTACCTGAGGCGCTTATCGTGATTATGTCTGATATATAAAAGGGCACTGGGAGTGGAGAGCAATAGACTAATGAGGACAATGGAAGGGGAGGGCTCTTCATTTGACACAGAGGCCAGAAGAGATGGGTGAACACAGAGATGCAATCTTTGTCATCACACCTATCACTCTTACCAGGTCCTGACACTTTCCCTGCTGTTGCTGGACCTCCATAACTCTTACCCAGATCACTTGGGCCATTCTGAGGTAGGGAGAGGGACCTAGCATGCCAGGATTGTGCTGTGTGCTGGGTCCCTCTCCCTACCTCAGACTGGCCCAAGTGTTCTGGGTAAAAATATCTACTTTTCTTTATTTCTTCTTTCCTCCGCTCTTGCTTCTGTTAAAAAAAAAAATAAATGTCTAACTTATTTAGCCAGTAAGAACTTCATCTTTTGCAACACTGCTGTGAACCTCTGACCAGAAAGGCAGCTAACGCCAATGCTTTAAACAGGCCAGCATTGGTACAAATTTGCCATGTGCTGTGCCTGTCATTCTCTAGCAGCAAGGGTGCAAATAAGAATCAGTACAAAAACAAAAGGGACGTGTTCCACCTCGGCTGTTGTTCTCTCCCCCTTTGTGTGCATTTGTCTTGTCTTGTCTTGTCAGAAGTAGGATCGGACTACAACAACAAGAGCAACAGTGGCTCCAGCCCCTCCCAACTTTTGCTCTTTTCTCCAAAATGACTGTTAATACCAGCCTTAGTGCCACTGAAAAGACTATCAAATGGGGTTTTCTTTTTATCCTCTCCCCTCTCTATTAAAAAAGTCTCTACAGGAATAAGGAAGAAGAGAGCCTTATTCAATGTTTTTCATTCTGAAAATGCTTTATCTGTTTCTTGTCCCTGTTGTTTCTCTTCTTTTTTTCCTGTATCTTTAATAAAAAGATCATGGTGATTTTAGTGGTACTAAACAGGATGCATTTTCTGTCTCAAAGCATTATAAAGTCTTTTGTAAATCTAGTCCTGAATATCCTTAATGCATCAATCCTCTGAACGCTGTGTTGAGTAGGCTCGGCCACCCTTATTCTGACGATCAGGAATTGAGAAGCTGAAATTCACATTTTTTAAAAAGCATATAGGCATGTAACTCCCACTGAAATCAATGAGAGTTAGGGTCATGAATACCTTTTGAACATTAGACCCTTAGTGATTTGCTTAAAGTTATGTGGGAAATCTATGGCACAGCAGGGATTTGTACCCACATCTCTAGGGCCCCAGGCTGGTGCCCTTGAAGATAACTCTTTCAAAACATTGATGAAATTTATTCTTTACTTTCATACAAAGATGTTTTACTTAAAAAAAAAAAAGTGTAGCTACCCTGATTTTAAACACCCTTCAAATTTAAAATGGATCATATAAGTGTCTAATCAACTTTAAGTTATAAGAACAAAAATAACCGCAGATGGAAGTCCTTTAGCTACAAAAAGAGTACCGTACATTCACCTGCAGTGCACACTTTCTGCTGCCAATCTGGCCTGCAAGGAGAAGATACAGTATTTCAGTCTCTGTGACCACTCAGTCCTTGATTTCTCTGCTGTGAGTGCCAATAACTAGTGCCAATAACTGGAACTAGCGTAAGAGCCCGAATTAGTGACAGCTATGATAGAATTTTTTGAGGTGTGGACACTTACACAGGGATCTGGACTAAAACAATCTACTCATTTCACATAGCCCACTGATCCAAGCCGTTAACCAGTTTTGATGTTCAATCACTGGATTGACCTGTGCTGAAAGAGAACCAGTGACCTAGAGTTGAAACACTCTATAGCCCATTACCAGTTCTGTGAGCCATGCTGTCTTCCCACGATTCAATACCTGTAATAAAGTTTTTCAGGAGAGGTTTTTTCTCAAGGTTTTTGCCCAATAGTATTACTATATAATGATCTTGTTCCAGCAGATCCTAGATGCAGTCTTCTGGCAACACAAACAGCTCTGGCAAAATGCCGTTTTATCAATTCCTAAATTCACTTTACCGTTTTTCCCAATACTAAATGTAAGCCACCCATCACTGCAGATATGGAGAAGAGAATATATCCCTGTCCCATTAAACATATACATATACACCATTAAACACATACACAACTTACTGTCAGATTATAGAACAGTAAATTACCTCGCTTAATAATGCAATGTTTGACAGCCCTTGAATAGATTAAACTGTTTCACCGGAAATATATTCCATTCAAAACATCACAACAGCTTCCCCAGGTTTTTCTATACAATAGCAGCCGCCAGACCACACACCTAAAGACACTGATACAGAAGTTTTTCAGCACTGCACCTTTCATACAGCTGGAACTAGCAAAAGGCACTCAAAGTTGAAACCCACTGTAGCACATTTTCACTTAATTATATTAGAATGAGATAAAGGTTTCCCTAGAGCAGAGCTGTGACTCAAACACACTCAGGTTTGCCCAACTAATGAGGTCAGAGCCTCTGTAAATGTATGGTTCATAGGTAACATGACTCAGGGGCTGAGGCCTTAAGTACAATGCAGTCAAGAGAGTTGTAATTATACCACTTATTAACACTATTCAGAAGCCCAAAGTCATACATTAAATAAAAATGGAATCTACAGAAAACGGAATTACTAATAGACATCACTGGATCTGCTCTGTTGGTCAGCTTTTTCACTGCTGAAGACAAAGTATAAAACAGTTAGAATTATTAGCGTGGTCTTTCTGAAAAGTGCCACCATGCACATATGTGTGGGTATGCAAGCATACACATGCATATACGAGGGGAGAACTGTCTGAGAAGGTGATAATGGGTCCATTATTCTGAATTTGCATCAATTTGGAATAACTATTAAGTCTTTCTAGCAGGGATATGTTAGGAACCATGGATGCAAGTGTTTGATTTTAGTCTTCAACTACACATTTTGATGGGTAAAGGATAGATTTCTGTCTATTTAACAGACACGGGCTTTGGGAAGGAAGCCCAACAACTGCTACAATTCCGTGCTAAGTTAACACAGCATCCATAAAAGTGAATTGCAGCAATGTCCATGGATTTGCAGAACAAGGTTCTTAGTAAAGTAGGGCTTATTGGCACATAATTATAATTGTCACAATCAAAGACCCAGGTCATCTGAAAGTATGAGTCCAGCAAGAGGATGTCATGAACACCAGTATTTTCTGGGGATCTGTGGGGCTGCATGACTGTTTTCTTGTGTTTATTTCACTGATATGGAATGTGTGCTCTTGTTGAAAATCCCATGCATGCTGTATCCATTTATGTTGCTGTTATTACTGTATGATTTGGGATATGGTTTAGCCAAGGAACTAAGGTATGCATACTTAGGAAAAAAGGGAACAGGTGGAACTGCTAAATATTTCTTGCCATCATGCCAGGAAGGCAAGATGAATTGCCAGTCCCAGACACAGGCAGAAGTAGATATTGGGCTAGGCACTCAAGCCATTGTTGGCCTGTAGTGGGGAAATCAACTTCTCTCTAACAGTTTTGTTCAATCACCAGCCTGTGGACCAGATCCAGCCCCAGCACTGTGTCACCTGGCTCCTAGGGCTCCCCATGAGTCCCAAAAATTGGTGGTATAGGCCAGAAAATTTTGCTGCCAAATTTCTGGACTTGTGAGGAGTCCCAGGCTTTGGGTATTAGATTGGACCTGCTGGGAACAATAGGACTGATCTGAGCACATGGGGCCAGGCAAGGATGGCACCTGATGTATGAAGCCCAATCCTGACATGCAGGGCTGGGCAGGGTTGATACTGGCCAGATCCTGGTATACAGGCAACACGGGGCCCAATCCAACACAGAGGGCTAGGAAAGGGCAGCACCAGGCCCCAGGGCTCAATCCCAACATGAGGGGCCAGCACGAGGCCCAATTCCAGTATGCAGAGGCTGAATAAAGGCAGTGTGGGACCTGAGCCTGGCTCACAAGTCTCAATCTGTCCTGTAGACAGGCCCTGCAAGTGCTCCTCTAGCCCCTAGGGCCAAAGGCTTGTGCACCACTACCCTATACCTAAGGCATCTGAGACAAAGGAAAGTCACATGTCCCGGTGAGATGAAATTTCTATACATTCTGAGACCCATGAGCAATTAGAGTAACACTGACGGTGAGGTGAAGGAGGAGGTAGCTTAGTGTTGTCTAGGAGGTTCTCTATTTGATATGACTGTTCTTTTGGATTTTTTTCCAGGTTGGAAAAGGGTCTAAAGCCTGAGCGCCAAGAGAGAATCATATTCAACAGGAAGGCTAAAAATCTCTAAAAATTACTAGAAGAACTCTCTAGGGGACTGGGTAGTAGCTCACTGAAAGGGTAAGAAACTTAGCATTTTTGTCCTGTCTTCAATTATGGTTAGTTCTGCTTGTATAATTCTATTCTCCTACATAATACATCTTTTTACTGTTTGTCACCTTACTGATTGCCTGTGAGTGATCTCTCAGCAAGTGACAGCCCTTTCTATGGAAAGAGGGGCCTGAGATTTTTTTCACAATCCAAAGGGATGCCACTTAGATATTCCCTTCTACAGGTGTAAGCTCCAGTATAAAAGCAGTGGAACTGAGACTTACACAGAGAAGGAATTATCCCCAGGCAAACCATGATCTTGGGACAAGCAGTGGGACAGCAGGGCGTGAAATATCATGGCAAAAAGTCAGCACAGCATGAGAACATTTTCAGAAAAAAAGAGTCTATTTTTATCCTTTGTTTGATACATCCTCAGATACTGTGGATAGATAGATGGAAAAATAATATCTAGACTCCAGGAAGCCTTAATCCAAACAGATTCTACCTACTGATTTTGTGGGAGTCTTATAAAGTATCTCATTTTATTTCACTGCTTTGGGAAGCTTCGGAGCCATCACTTATACAGCTGTACACATTTCGTAACCAGTAAAAGCCACCACACTTAAGATCTCTCTCATATAGTTCTCATAATTTAATTGGAAGGATTGACTGAAATCTGTTCAATCCACCACATGTTAAATTGAGTATATAAAATAAGAGAAAACTTATTTCTCTCTGGCAATGAACTACCTCTTCCCTATTAACAACCATATAATTTTGCTGTGTTTAACTCATATTACGATAATGCAAAAAGAAACCAACACAAATGTGAGACAGAAAATTTTAAAATTTGCCTTAGTCATTTGGCTTTCAAAGCAGAGCTATAGCCATGCAAAATTATTGGAAAGCACGTGGCAATAACCCTGTAGTAAATTTAGAAAATATAGCAAGCAAGGTCAAACTTGCAAGCAAATTCACATGATAAGGGAGAATTACTTTAATGAGTTTTAAGACATCACGGTCATACTATATTAAGTTGAGTCCACACTGACTTGTATCTTTTTAAAAGTCATAATAAATTAAGCAATCCAATTTCTTGGATGAAATATTTTTATTTTAAAGTCAAGTTCAAGTTTGATTGAAATTACTTCCACGATTTACAAAATAAGCCAAGTCTATAAACCACTCAAGAACTTTGATTTAGTCTGTTAGATAATTGTGTCACTCATGTTCTTCAAATGTCACCTATAAAGTCTCTTAGTAACATACAATGGTGAGCTATTCTGGGGTAAAACACCTGTTCTAGTAGATATATATCCCATTCAAATGAAACTAATATGTTCAGTAGATCCATTCCAATTGCTAAAATTAAGAGGGAGAATATTAAATGTATTTTTGAACGTGCCTTCAGACTTTCTGTACACATTCTCCTTGTGACTATGTACTGGAAGAAGCAAAAAGGGGGTGGAGGAAAAATCTGAAAAAAACTGCCTCATTCCATTTGTTCATTCATCCTGTAGCTGGGCTCAGCACTTTGTCAAGATCCCATCTGACAACCACTTACAGACTTTAAAGAAACCAAAAAGGGGGGTAGTTTGTTTGTTTTTTTAATAAAGTTTTCCTGCACCCTCAGTTTCATCTGAAATAATGTACTCTGACTGCCCTCATCTCTTATTTTAGCAGCCAACAATTTTATGTGACTTTGTATTGTGGTATAAATCCATATTCATTAGACAGTTCAATACATAACAAAAAATTCCTCACTGGCCCATGGTTATAAAATTCATCTGTAGTGCAATTTTCCAGGTGTATGGAAGTGTTGTTATATAATACCATTCTATTTTTAGCAACAATCTCAGGGGCCATTTATAGACATTACATTTTTCTAGGTTTCATCTGGACTACAGCCATCACTATAGATACCTGGATGTCTGTAATTTGAATTAAAATTTGCTCCAGTCTGAATTAAGTAATCTTCACTGAATGAGGCTTAAAGTTAATGCAGACTAGGACAGTCTGAACTAGGCAATTTAAACTAAGGGTGTATCTATACGTTCATTAATGCACCTTAGATACTGTGCATTTAGTTTATTACTTCTTTAATAAAGTACTAACTAAATGCACAGTACCTAAAGTTGCTGTGCAGTAGCACCAGTGCATGGTTATTTAGTGACACTTACCATGCATTAGCTTAATAACAATGCGCAATAGGCTATTAACACAGTTTTTGCTGTGACAAGTTACCGAGCAGTGTTATTAGGCTAATGAACAGTAAGTGTCCCATGTAGATACACCCTGGCTTAATATGTATATATGACAAGTATCAAGGGCTTGCTGTTGCTCTTCCCCACCACCAAGTGTAGCAAGTGAGTGCAATTTTGTGCCTTTAGGCTAGGGACAGACATTCAAAAAGCCTAAACCTACATTGATTCAATCTTTGCAGGTTAGTCTAACCCAGCTAGGCTAAATCACTTTGCAATTGCACAGATATCCTAGAATTCCAGGCACATGCCTGTACTGACTCAGGTTAGAAGCTGAGGGATGCCAAAACAGCCCTCCCATCCCTTCCATAGCACTGAGCTGAGGTAGGGGAGGGGGGGAGTGGCCAGGACCCTGCAGGATGCTCTGATTAGCTCAACAGGGTATTGATAACACAGCACTTATCACCCCATTAAGAAAACAACAAAGGGACATTACCAGCTACCTGTTGATTCTGCTTGTTGATTCTTTCTGTTGACTCAGCATGAACCATACCCAGCATGTAGTCTGCTAGCTAATACACAGACACCTCCTCCACAAGACAGAGGGGAGCAGGGAATTCTTGCTTAGGAGGGATTGGGGTAGGGAGAAGGGAAGCAGCCTGCAAGTCTGTGCTGGAACTGCAGCCAGGGAGCAGAGGGGAGGGGCCAGCCTGCTATGTAGCAGAGAACCCTTCTCAGCCCAGAGAGCATGCCGGGATGCTAGGAGAGTCTGGTTCATCTTAAACCAGCAGGGGGTCTGGGACAGACATTGCATAAACTAGTTTGACCCAAATCAATTAAATCTGATAGTACATTCCACCAGGTTTATCTCAAACTGGTTTCAGCCATTTTCAAACTGGTTTATGTACATTGAACATCAGTTCTGTTACAGATTTAAACCAGTTTCTGATCACTTAAACTGTCTTATGTGTAGTGTCTGTCCCTAGCCTTGAAGTGCAGAAATGCAGGAAAACTTTCCTGATGGTCAACCCTTAATTTGAATTCAAATATGATTTGAACTGTGTGGTGTGAATCAGTTAACATGGTTTAGACCTATCTCCTGTATTAAAGAACAGAAAGCATAGGTTTACCTTTTATTATATAGCAGTACAAACCTCCTATAAAAACAAGAAATATTGATTGATCCAATAATGTAGTGCCACTTTGCCAGTGCAATGAATGAAAAAACATGCAAGGATTTTTCTGCAACAGACCTAGGATCCACATGTGATGTAGGACACACTGTCTACCATACAAAGATAATCCCCTCCTGCATTGTTAGTTATGAGTTAATTTGTAATAGCTCTAGGTATATTAGTATATAAGATGCTGCATATAAATTATTTGCATCCTGTAGCCTACAAATTAAATATTTTAAATTCTGCCCCAACATTTTTTGTTGTTGTTATCTTTGATATCTTACTGGTATTAGGTCTTTTACAATATAAACACTGCCATTTATGTATAATCATACATTTAAGTAAGAAATCAACAGGAAAAAAGTTTTTTTTTCCCCCTCACTGTTTTGGAGATAGCCATCAGAAAAGGTTAGAAAGGGTTTTCAATTATTATTTTATTTTCTGGAAATTTTAAAATAGAATTGAGATATGTGTCCTTTTCCTTGATATTCTTTGCAAGATTTGGTCTTTGAGAATGTATGAAGCTACTTTTCTCTTGGATCTCTTAAGATGAAGGGCTCTGACCTTGCTCTGCAGAAGCCTCTATGTCACTACTCCTTAAAAAGGAAGCATTGCCACACAGTCCTGTATCTGAATCCTCAGAATCCTCTGGGCCATGTCTGCAGGAACAAAATACCTTTTAGGTTTAGGACCCTCCCCAAAGAATTTGAGAGGGTTAAGAGGGATAGCAGAAAGCTGGGTTATGAAGGAATTTAAACAGCAGGCTATTTCTAGGTGAAGTGAACTGGAAAGGGCTTTTGTTTCTGTAACAGTTGGCAGATTCTAAGATAGCTGGCAAAGAAACCCTAGAGCAATAGATGGGATTTCTGATGAAGGCAAAACTAATACAGCACTCTGTTTTCCACAGAAATCTCCTTGTACTGATGGGGATAAAGGGGGTCATCCTGTAGAAAGACCCTGGTGTACTCATTCTCACAGGTTCACTGCAGGATCTATCACTTGAAAAAGAAATTTTATTTTCCTGCTTTTAGTATTCTTTTACCAAAGTGCAAAAGAAAACAGGTCACAGCAGTATGGTCCTTGGGGCTAGACTAAAAGTAGAAAAATATACAGGTATCTGTGGAAAGCATAGAGATATTTCCCTATTTAGTTGTAACCAAGTACCATTATATTTATTATATTACAATAAATCTTACGTTCACACTGTAGATGCATACACATACTTTGCAATGGATGTAGTTAGCACTTTTAACAAGAGGGAAGGTTCTCAAATACAACAGTTTTGAACAATATATTTATTTTATTGGATCAGGTACAGATTTTGCAGAAATCTTTCAAGTTATCACACTGGGAAGATAAAGAAGCTTCACTGTCATTACTGATGTACTGGGTCCAAAACAGCTAATAAAAACATACTGAAGATGGAAACAAGACAATATAATGGAAAAAACCTGACCACAATTACCTTCAAAAATTCAATGTAATGAATACCTAATGGATCTCTTGGTAGGTAGTGCATATATTGTTTTAACAACAAAAGCTCGGCTTTTTCAGAATTCTTTTGTTATTACATGTTTTTTAGTTGGCTTGTTGGGACAACACTTTCAGCAAAGATCCTGTTGCCTAATTGGAGGTGAGATAACTGGCAGATATTTATTCTCAGTGCACTCCTAAAATACAACTATGTATCGAGTTTGCATGCACACTTAAAAATGAGATCTTCTTCTAGTGCCCCCCCCACCCCCCCAAAACTACATCAGCTACTCTATTTTATTTGGTGTAGTACTGTCCCTAAAACAACATTGTTTACCAGGTCGCACAGATAGGTCATGCATAGGAATTTACTGGTTATTGCTATATTTGCCCCCCCTTGCATAAGAAACAAACAAAAATATCCACACTTGTGCTAGTTAAGCCAAGGGTCAAAATATATTCAAAGTTCACCAAGACTGAATATTCCAAAAGTGGAGAAACTTGTGAAGGCAACAGGAGGAGGGCAGGGTGCTGTCCTTCATAGTCACAGATCCCTATGGGGAGCAGGGATTTCTAAATGTAGGTCTGGCTGTCCAACTGGATGCCCATAAGCCACGTGCAGTCTATGAGGGGTTAACTTGCAGATCCCAAGCTCCAGCCCAGCCATCGTTCCCCACCACTGTCTGTAGCAGCAGCTGCCAGGGCCTCTAGGCTCTCCTTCCCGCCTCTGGTTTCCACTTCCTGTCCCTGCCCCAGGGACCGGGGTTGTGTGACACAGCACAGTATAGCCTGGTGTGTCAGGGGAGACCATGACCTAGCATTCCCATGCAGCCTGGTGCAGCAGGTGAATCCAGAGCCAGGGAGCTGAGGATGAAGTCGTAGTTTCCACATGAAGCTCCGGGGGGGTGGGGGGACACACACACATTGGTACAACCCACAGCTGTTTTGAAGTTGGACAGACTTGATCTAGAGCATTTACATGGAGGCCTAGCCTTAAACAAAGGGTCAGGGGCACCATGACAAACGAAGGAATGTTCTGCAGGAGAGCTATACCATGCACCCCTATGGACCTGCAACATATAGGCATCCTATGATTTTTATAGTGATAGGGGCATACTTTACACTCTTTCCCTTTCCACATCCCCCACTGCCCCCTACCCCCAGGATGCAACATGACTTTCTGTTTTTATTTTTAAACCAACATGGAGTAAGATAATCCTCACATTGTTTATACCATGAACATTATGGTATGCATTAAACATTGCAGAGTAACAATCAAAGCTGTAATGACAGTGGGCAAAGGCAAATTTTCACATGGGGGGCAGTTACACCATTTTCATTTACAACATATTTGAGAAGGCAACAGCACCTAAAAAGTATCATACCCTGCCTCCAGTGTACTAAATCAGCTTGCATAGTTCCCATTCCAAAAGTTCACTATGAACCAAGACAAACAGGTTGCCAGGTCATAGATATTTTCATTATCAGAAATCCAGATTCCTTGTGATGTGTCAATATTCAGCCCTTAATAATGGAAAGTAAGCAATAACAAACATTTTAGAGCAATAGAAAAGTTAACAATAATAAAAATCACTGTGCTGGACCAAAGTAAAACCAGGCATTAATATGCTATGGTGATGAGCACAACAGAAATGCTAGTACATGCATGCATACATACATACATTAAAAAATGCTGAAGTCAATCAAGGGTAAGGAAGTGACAGGTATTAGGTGGTAAAATGTCAGCTGCAGAGGACACAGAAGACAACAGAGCAAAATTTTAGAAAGCATAATAAGAATGGCAAAGGTGGAAAACTACATTAGATGCTATGATAAATATTTATTATTTCTTTTAAATACAGCGCTTGGGGAACAAGAGGTCAGTGAAAGAGATGATTGATCTTTGTAACCTTTTCAAAGCCAGCTTATTAAAGTTAGTGGTAGTATACAGTATTAGAAATTAGAATGTTAGATCCCTTCTTTACCTTGATAATACCAAGGAAGGGCATAGAAAGATACTTAAAATGCATATATTTCCCCATGAGGAAGTAGATATGCCAGAGGAAACAGGATCATGCTTATTAATGAATCCTTACTATTTAAAGGTGTCCTGCAGAGTTGTTGCTTAAAATTAAAACTTGCTATCTGTATTCAAAACAGAAGAAAACTATCTACTCTCATTCTGTCTAATAAAGTAGAGCATCAGTTGACCACATTAGGTGGGATCAAAATGCATTCATAAAATAGAATTGGTTCAGTTAATGAAACACATTAAATATGCATACTTCAGTACCATATTTTGAAGCACATTTGGTAACAGCACCTGCCATTTTCATTTTCTTCATTATTTGATTTTTTTTCCCCTCCATCATTAAAACAGCTGCCCTTGTTCTCACTAGTAGCACATGCCATATATTGGTGGCATACTTTGCAGTTAGATAAATGGTGTTCCAATACGTGATGCTCTACTGGTGATAGGCAAATCACTTTGAGGGTGGGGTGGGGATCAGAGGTTGTCATATGGGAGGTGCTTATAGGAAGAAATTGAGATTTAGCCACATTGTGGAAGAAACAGGAGTTCTTACAGGCACTTAGAAACATTATTTTAATATAGACTGGCAGAGTGAAGTATATTTTACTATCCCTAGTGAAAATCTGTGTACAGTGCCAAAATACCACTATGATGCGTACTTTAAAAGCATAATCAATACACAGGTAGAGAAAACAATATGGGCAATTGTGATCGTTAAAATAAAAACACTTCTGTTGCTGATTATCAGAGATCTGATTTTGCCATTTGCTGGGGAAAAACATGGATTTTCTCCTCTAAAGAGTTCGAACCTGTAAGGGACTGCTTGGGGCTAGGGGGAGCAGGGGGAACCATGCGTGTGGTAGCAGCCAGGCAGCAGTGGAGAGCAGCTCCTGCAGCTCCCTGCAGGTAAGTCTATGGGGGTGGGGGGTCAGGTGACACATCAGGGGAGTGGGGGGGGGTGATGCACTGTGGTGAGGGGGTCAGTGGTGATACAGTAATGTGAGAATAACAAAAATACAGGGTTAGAAACAAGCCAGTGTGTCCTGTTCACTGTGCAGGATAAAGCAACCCAAGCACAATGAAATGCTAAAATAACATCATCATCATCAATGATAGAAGTGTAAGACAGATTTTATATAAGTTCAAAATATTAATATAAATGCTTTTGAGATTTTTGTATTCTGTCCTTATGCATATTTTTTTTAATAAAAAGGAAATGTCTAGGCTGCTTCAGATTAGAATAGCTTTTAAGACTGAATAGCTATTAGCAGTTTAAGAATTAAAATGTCCTATTATCATCCCAAACTAACTTCTAAATTCCTGTTTTTCCTTAAAATTAAATAATGAAAATGTATCAGTGGAGTACCCAAATAACAATCACTGCATATTTTCTAGGCCTCTGGGAGTCACCACACCTTTATTTGATTAATGGCAGGATAAAACAAGGACTAAGCCACAAAAGTTATTATACAAAATGTATAACTGAGTGGCTGATTTCTGTCACACCTTTAATTGAACACATGGCCATTGTTTGAGACGTCTGGAGCACGGTGGAGCCCTTCAAGACTCCAGAGTTTTCCAGGGGCTGGGAGCACCCAGTCAGGGCTCCCAGCCAGAGGAGCTCAGGCTATTGCCAGTCAAAGGGGAGCCCAGGATCAGGCAATATGATTGCAATGGGATTGATGCTGGATCCCACAATCACACTTCTGGCCATGCACGTGTCGCATGGCAGAAAGCACACTTGCTGGGATCCCAAATCAGATCCCATCACATTTTTTAATTAACATGTATCAGATGCCTTAGTAACCAGAAACAAAAAAGGAAAAAAAACTGAAACATTTCCCATTGTTGTACAGTGTTTACAATGAAGAGTTTACATTGTTTAGCTAACTGTGCATTTGTATCCCTAGTATTTTTAGAGCTTTATAAGTTCAAACATAATTCTGGATTTCCTCAATTGTATAGCTTATTTAGGGATAAATACAAAATCCCTGTAATCTTGTTATCCTTAAGATACCCATCGTTAATTCCCTTTTAACTTAGTTTTTATTTGAGAACTAAATGATAGATGTCTCATTTAAACTGTCAGGTACAGAACCAGAGAAAACTGTCCATTCTGTGATCAGACTAATATTTCACTTAATTGCAGTTCTCCTTTGAAAGCATTTTACATGATATCCAGATTTACTTTGTCAGACTCTTTGCAGTGGGCTGCTGCCTCAGGAGATCAAACATCTCAATGATGTAATAGGAGAGAAAGTCTAGCTGTGAAGCACACTCGTGATTATGTTATATGTTGTTACCTAGATATATCGTTTGAGTGTCATCACAGTAATACTGTGTGTGAAGCCAGTCTATTGCTCTTGTCAACATTTTTTCTCTCCTGCATTCCTTCTGGGTCTCAAAGGCACTATAACTCATTTTATTTTACTGCATGTATTGGTTAATTTACGTTATATTTTCATTTAACACCACTTACTTTGAATCACCTCTTCACAAATTTTATCCACTCCCTACATGGATAGAGTTTTAATTAACTATTATTTCATAAAGGATAAAATAGGCTCTTGATAACACAAGTAGGACTGTCTGAAATCTGCTTTTTGGGTTAGCCACAGAACTCAAATAAAGAACAAAGATTGGTTCAAATTAATCACAAATAGAAATTTAATTTTGCATGTGGAAATGAAAGTCTGAAAGTTTTTTATGCTGAACAAATGAAACCCTTTTTTTTTCCTTTTAGATTTTTTTTGCAAAGAAAACCAAAGGCTACTTTCACAGAATTGAAAGGGAACTGGTCCCCAACTTTCTTTTATCCAGTTTCCTAGCATGTAGGATGATTGCCTAGTATGTGGCATATCCAGCTTCAGTTCTCTCCTCCACCTGAAGGCATTTGAACCCAACTCTTCTACCTCCTAGAAAAAATGCTTTAAACACCACACTAATGGAATTTCTGAAGGCTCTTAAACCTGCCTAATGAAATTGTTCCATTTTTTATAAAATTGTAAGCAGGTCACTCACCCAGATTCCTTATTAAACCAATCAGTACCATGTCCATGGTTTTTAGACTCTTTACTTTACATGGAACAGCCTTGTCCCCACAGCAAAAGAAAAAAAAAGTAAACCAAGAAAACATGCCAACACCCCCTCCCACTCCCTCCCCCCTCCAAAGCTTGTGGGTTTTGTTCGGATCTTGGAAGCTCCCTGGTTCTCCCTCACCCCCTGCCCCAGGCTCTTCACTCTCTCTGTAGCTCCATTCTCATGTACTGATCAATCACAGCTGGCCCCAGGCTTTCAGCCAGACAGACTTAGGGCATTTTTACATGTGCTGTGGGAGCCACGCTAATTAAAAGCACCCATATGTCCCGTGGATCAGCGTCCCTGTGCTGAAAAAATGATGGGAGGGCACTTTGAACTAAAACTCATCAAACATGTTTTATTATAAAGTGCCCCGTCACCGTTTTTCCAGCACAGAGATGGACTGGGACACTGATACATGTAATGTGGAAGGCTGTCGGAGCCCATCACTTTCTGTGCTCCAACGTGCTGGTGTTCCAGCATGTCAGAGCAGGCTGCGCACACATATACAGGAGCCCTTAACATCTGACTACCTCAGTCCTCTGCAGCACAAGCACCTCCTTATAAAAATAATTATATATAGATTGAGATACAGAAAGAAAAGCGATTATTTAAAATAGCCCTAGGGGTGGGTTCGGTACCTATATCCTATATACACTTAAGTATTTTATGCCAGTTAAAACAGTGTCAACACAAGCACTTGAGAATAAATACTTCTTAACATGGTTGTTAGACATATTACTGAGAAGTGGAAGTTGTAGGTTCAAATCTTGCCAGGCAGAGTAAGGAACTGAAATTTAGGTTTGCTACATTGTAACATTATTGCTCGGGAAGCAACTCCTTTAATCTTGGAGTTGCCCCATAAACCCCCTTACACTGATAAGCTGAGGGGCCCCATGCTGTTTGCTCCTGATGGCTGGGAAGTGAAAACCATGGTTTTAAATTCACTGCAATTTTTGGACAGGAGGAAAAAACTATGGCATATTTAAAAATGCAGTTTTTGCCTCCAAGTCATCAGGAGCAAATGGCAAGGGGCATGGCTCCTCAATCAGCGGTAAAGTGGCACGTGGGGGGAATCCCAGGATTAAAGGGGCCACCACCTCATGAGCTGGGCCTGCAATCTAAACCAGACCCTAATTACAACTGAATGCCTTACCCACTGGACCACGGGATTAAAAGGGTCTATTTCTCCTCTACATCCTCAATGTTTTGTAAATCTAGCATAAGTTTTCCTCACTCATATTTGGAGAATTTGGTTTGAATTCATAAATACTTTCTGAAGGGCCAAAACTGCATTTTTTAGCAAATAAAAGTATTCATCCACAACTGCAATCATGAGCTGCTGTCTCAAATCAGATCATGCTGGGACAAAAAAAAGCATAGTTTACTATCAGGGTACAGCACTGTCAGATAACAAGCTGTATCATACTGTGGAAACATCAGCAAATAACAAATCCAGGAAGCTCTTAGCTGAGTAGTTATAAGGCCAACACTATTTCATTCTCATCTCTTGCCATTTCTGAGGAACGTATATTGCAGCATTACCTTAAGTTATTTTTAAAATACAATAGTTTCAGCTGGAGTATTAACTGTGTATAGTAACAGGCATCTTCTTAAATGGAGCTTCTATTATGTTATCTGTAATTACGAAAAGTCTAAGAAGTTTCCCTTGGAAGATAAAGCAGAAAAGATGTTGTAAAAAAACTCTCATTTAGTTCTAATTGGGTCTGTGTACAGCCTGGCTAAACATCTCTGTTTAATCATAGCCTAATGAAGATTCTGCTCACAAAGACTGTCTGTACTCAACATAACCATTTCAAAGATATTAAAAGTGCCCCGTCATGTAACAGATGCTATTTTAAATGCTTTTTATTGTACTGAACAGCAAAGTAAATAAGTCATTTAAAATTAACTACAAGCAGTCTAAATTGTGCACCTTCCCCTTAGCCTGTCTTTTTTTCACAAATGGCCAAGTTCATAATTTAAAGGAGAGGAATACCATACTGTTTCCCACTGCTATTTAAGTTACTTTCTTAAAGACAGGTATTCCCTTTTCTGTTTCAGAAAGCATATTCAAATTTCATAAAATCAGCGCACACATTTTTTCTGAACTTAATTTCAACCATGTATTTCATTCAAAAGTAGCAGACATTCATTCTGGGAGACTGGAGGAAGCATTAATAAGATAAATGAGGACTTTACCAAAGCAAAACGGAAGCCCTTAAATTAAATGATTCAAGGACATTTGAGATTGATCTCAGGGAACCAGATCCTGACCTGGCAACTAGGCTGGATGTGTGCCAAATTACACCAGCTAAGGCACTGATCCAGGATCTTTATCCAATAATAGTACCATCTCAGCAACCGTACAGCAACCATCTTTTACATTTCTCACCGCATCATCTTGGAAATGTTTACGTCTCCCCATTCACTACAACTCAACTGTGTCTTACGCGGCCATAAAAAACCAGGGAAGGTAATGCAGCAAGTCAGTAAGCATGTTCAGTGCCAATACAGTTTTGGTGCCATATTCTTTGTGAGAGCAGTGAGGGTAAATAAGTGGGTTTGAGACTCATTGAGACCTGCCTGCTAGGCATCACTATTGAGTTGAACAAATTTATCCAGAAGAATCTGCTGCTGACATTTAAGTTATTTAGCTGTGTTCAACATGGCTGAGAAAATCATCTGTCACAAACATCAAAGTTTGCATAATTTTATTTCCTGTGGGTAGTGTTGCTCGGAGAGATGAGGAAGATGTTGTTTCCCCCCTTCATTAAGCCCTTGGGGACAATCCCACAACAGATCTGTTTACAAATCTCCTAGTGACTTCAGAGAGTTCATAGTCAGCCCAGTGGAAAGATTGGGACTTATTAACACACTGCTAGAATGCTCCTGCTGCAGCTGCTTTATTATTGATTGAATCCTGTGAAATGGCATGTCTACCTAGGGAGATTATAGATATAATTAGCTAAGGAGCAACAGATTGACCAGCGATTGTACAAATTTCAAATACCTAGTTATATCTTGGTGCTCCCTATCAGAAAGCAGATCACCTAATAAAAGAAGAGACAATTAATCTCTGAAGGATGAGTGTAAAACAAGCCTGTAAAGGAGGGAGGGGGGAAAAGAACCCAAACCAAAAATGGCACAAGGGAAGAATTGTGTATGTCTTAGTAGAGGCATGTTAGAGGCATGGACCTATAACAGGAGAATCCTTCTGGTTTATGTTACTTTTCTAGCCAGTTTAGGCTTAAAAAATAATTTATGCTTTCTCCATTCAGGTTTCTCTGGCCTTCTATTCACTCACCTGCAGCTGCTGGATTTGGAAATTCAGGTTGCTTTGCTATGTGGTTTGTCTGGGTTCACAGTTGCAGGTGGACTTTAATCAAATTCACATTCTCCTATTGCCCCATTCTTGATCTGAACAATCAGCTCAGAAAATTTCTCATTATGGTTTTCTTAAGAAGAAATAATAGCCTGTCTTCTTGTGAGCAAACACAATTTGAATGAAAAAATTAGCTGCTGTTTCTTTTAATTTTTTCCCCGACTGATGTGAAAGGTTATATATGAGAAGCAATTACAACGGTGTCAAAGTCTCACTTGAAAGAGTTAATCCATTAGGAAGAATTCCCACCAGAAAAGAAATCTATGGTAAGCAGATGAACTGTTTACTTGGTAGGTTTTTTTTTCTGTGATCAAAATAAAACGAAGCTGAACTACTGCAACTATAGAAGTAAATTGTTACATTTGGTTTGCAAACCTCAATTAAATAAACATTACGCAGTAAACAGCGTCCTGGATATTAATTAGGATAAAACAATGGGCAAAGAATTTATTAGCCACTTGTGCTCATTTCACAGCATTCTTTTAATACAACAGCTGTATGACAAACTAACAATAACTTGTTCAGCTGCTAAAAAACAGTCCCACATTTACCAATATTATAAAGATTATCTTAATGTAATTTCCCCTCATGAGCATTTTCCACAAAATTTTAAATTAGACAAAAATAGAGGCATTTCTTTAGGTATTGATTGTGGCTTTCTGGTTCCAGCTTTTCAATTACTTTCAGAAAAACAAAGCATTTTGAAAAATAATGTGATCTATTTACTGTACTTTCTTTAACAAGATAAGATAGCCATCTAATTACCCAGTCAAACAGAAATAGATGCTAACTGGGGGGTAACTAATTTTAAATGACAGGTACCAAGATGGAAAATCATAGCTAATTTTGCATAAAGTAGTTCTGCTAGGTATGATGCATGTCATATATTATAACATTTTCATTATGCATTTGCTTCTTGTAACGATATGCATTTTGTTCTTTAAAATTAATTTGCTCACTCAGTTATACTTAAGTATATCTTTTACAATAGAGTTAAGATACAGTCTATACTTTAACCCTTCTGCACTCTTTTCCCACGAATATATACAGGTTATTACACATGGACTGAGAAGAAGCTGACTTTTTGGTCAAGGAGAAAAGTGTATAAGAAAAGAAAATTGTAAACTGTAGCATACATCTTATTATGGTTTAAAAGAGAATAAACATTCTTGTTTAATTCTTCAAGTGGAATGTGGCACCTGGCCTATAGTTATGCCTTCTGGATGATCTGACTTTTCCCCAGGGAGTGACACATGAAGTGTATACATTAAGCCATATCTATGAGGCCATATGAACAGTGCCTCACTGGGCAATAAGCTTCACCTAGGAACTATGTGTTGCCTAAGCTGCCACTTGAAGCTTTATCCCTGTGTTCTTACTGTTAGTTCTAAAAAGTCTATGAGTGCATGGGGAAAAATATTGCCAACTTATGAGAAATTCGTGGACTTTTGGCACTCCAGGAAATGTAATGTGAATACTCTCTCCGGGTAAAGACTATGACTAGTTTATGGAGTCTGACCTTTCTGCACATGATGCCACACATACAAAACGTGCAAACAAGGGTGCAAACAGTGTTGTTGGGAAGGGTATAATTGCCACCTTAGTAATTCTGAGTTGCTACAACAACTCCTGGGGAATTTAATATAACGTAGGGTCTTTGAAGTTCCTCTTCCCATAAGCCAGGAAACTGGACCCACGGGTTAGTGGAGACAGCTTTAAAACCATTGTTGCTGTGTCTACAAAAGTGTGGGTCGAGTTTCCTGGCATACGGATAGAGACACTTTCAAGACTCTACATTATATTAAATTCCCCAGGAGCTGTTGTAGCAACTGGGAATTGAAAAGGTGGCAATTATACCTTTCCCAACAACACCCATCCATGCAGGCAGAGGATCTGTTACTTTAGCTTTGTGTTACCAGAGATTTTTCTCCCCTTCTGACAGCTCTGGGGGCAGGGATGGGTTAGTGCTCACCAGCATGAGCACTAGTCCTGCAAACCATGCAGAATTAACCCTGGGGAGAACACAGGTTCCCTAACATGTTCTGCTTTAAAGCACCTTCATCTAATACTTCATTTGACCAGGGTTAATTTTTTATATGAACAGTCATTTAAGAAGTGCTCTGCAGCCATGTAGGTGTGTTATGTCGCCACTGTAGAGCATTTTCAAGACCTGATCATGTGAAAAGTTTAACTTGTGTAAGCAACCTGTGTCATTATTAAACTTACAATGCTAGTACTTAATGCCAGTAGTGTAATGCGCGGTGGGCGACTAGGCATCAGCCCCAGGATGCTTAGGTGCCCCAGTTTAGACAGGGCATCAGAATGGCAGCTCCTTGGGGACTCCATGGTGTTGCAGCAGGAAGAGCCCTGCACTGCAGCTATAGAAGCAACAACTAGGTAGTTACAGGGACTTGCCATAGTAACAGCGCCGTTAGGACCATGGGGATTCAAACCTGGACTAAAAGACAAAGGCTGAGTCCTCAGCACCACTACACAGTCTTCACCTGCTGGCCCAGTCACCCCAGGTTTCAATCCCTACGGTCCTAACAGAAGCAAACAATCAGGGCAGTGGACCACTCCGTGCTAGCAGCAGCAGGGGACTCCAAGTTCCCAGGGCAGGTAAAACTGAGCCCTCCCGCTCCCTTCTCTCCTGTGCTTGACGTCACCTCCCTCCCAAGCAGCGTTTTGTCCAGGGTGCAAAACTTGCTAGTTAAGACTCCGTTCAACAAAACCAAAACTATTACTCTAACACTAAACATAAACCAGCAAAGTATTGGGTGCCTTAAAGTATGCGTGAGAGTCATTTCCTTACATGATGGTGAGACATCTGGCTAGGTAGTTATGTAATGAAAGATCCCTGGATTAGTCAAATATCTACAAGGGAGACTCAGCAAAAAGGCTGAAAAAAAAGCCACAGGGCATCCTGACACATGCTCTGGGGTGGGGGATTTAATTAGAGTAGTTCTGAAAGCTGCTCCAATTAAGGCTGCCCCAGCATCACATGTTGCAGTGTCCTGTGCTTCAAAATGGTGGTGGGAGCACTTTAACTGATGCTCATCAAATGAGCTTCAGTTAAAGTGCCCCCATCAGCATTTTGAAGCATGGGGACTCTGAATACACGTGGAGGATGCTAGAATGCTAATTAGCATAGTACACTCCAGCAGACTCGATTAATTGAGTCTCCTCCAACGTGTGCTAATTAGCATGTCAGAGCAGATGTCTGGCACATGTATAGGTGCCCACAAATGTGTTAGACCTTTAAAAGGTTGCTACTTCAGGTGTGTGTTCCAGCCAATAGGGAGGCACCAAAAGTCATGGTGTATAAGCACGGGATGTACTCACCATGTCCTACATCTACCATGTTTACCCAATAAAAATGTCTCCTCCTTCCAGGTGGCCATAAACTACTTCTGAGACCCCTACCAACCTTCTCTCCTCTGAAGATGTAAGGAAAGGTGTTTGTATCTCTGCTGACATTAGACATTATGTACCCCAACCCTGTTTCCCAGTTTCTTTAAGAGATGTCTACTCATAAATCCTCCTCCAGTTCTGGTTAATCAAGGAGTTAAACCCCAATGGAATTAACTACTTTGCTGGACATCCATTAATTTTAGAGTAGCTGAACCTCCTGATTTATCCTCCCAGATCTCAATTTGGCATTGAAGTAATAACTTTTCCCCAGTCTACCCGAAAAAGAGAACGAGCACAACAGTTTAACAATTCTCTGAGAAGTTGTTAATTTGGATAGAAAGGGACTCATGTTGGAGGGATAAAGCTTACATTTTCTTTTCTAGGTTCTTTGGGGAACCTTGTCTTCTACCTTCTGACTATCATTTCCCAGGTCATGAGGGATGGACCTTTAAAGAACAACCATTTTTTCATTGCAAATTAGTCCAAGCAAGCCCTTGTCTCTGAGATTGCAGGTTTATAATTTGTTTTACTACAGAGGATTGGCTACTTAAAATCAAACCATATTTCTACCACTAGATTTCCACTTATGCATTGTAACTTCTACATGATCAAAGCATCCACGGTCACAGCAGGAGGATGGTCAGTGCCATGATACAGGTTGTTACAACTAGCCTGGTTCATTAAAAAAAAACAACCCCTGTATCTTTGAAGGGCAAAAATACTTATCCCAGTTGGTTGTTTTTCATTTTCTTTTTCATCTCAGGAAAAGGCAATATGCAAAGCTTATATGACTTCAGAAATCATGCTGGAGTAGATTTCCCTTGCTCTGTCCCATTTTCTTACCTTTTGCTATGGTTGTACATGCACCAATGACATAGCAAAGAAAGTTAGAAATCAAGAGTGAAACCTAAACCCTTCAAAAAGAACTGGTTCAAAGTTCTGTCTTTGGCAACAGTGTCCGGCCATGGGGAGGAAGCTTCATGCTTGGATGACTTAGAGTTTTCTAATGATTATTTTGTTATTTCTACATGTATCCTGAGGAATGCAGTTTTCCATGTAAATTATAGGAGGCTCATTTGCAATTTGTTTTTCTCCATGAGTGGTCATCTTTCATTTACTCAGTGTGCCAGTGCAAAACACAGAATCAGTGTGCAGTCAGCTAAAGACTCTCCTGAGCATCCTGTGTATTTGAATCCTGGCAGCCCTGCACTACCACACTGGGGAATGGGAAGCAGTCATCTGTGCAAGCTGCAGATTTAAATGGACCATACCTTACCATTACCATTACCTACATTGTGTTGATGGATATCTGGAGATCAGATACAGAGTATACTCTAGTGAAAAGCTGCTGAATAACCCATCTTGTGCTCAGACCCAGAAATACCTCTGATATTTAGCTGCAGCACTAGGGGCATGCTGAGAGGCATGGCTGGGCAGGGAATGACTATGATTGGAATGTGCACTGTTCTGGCTATGCTGGTCCCTTAACAGGTGTAAATTAGAGCAGCTCCATGGCTTCTCAAGCCTAGTTTGAGGCCAAGGATAGCATGAAACTGTCTGAAAATGAGGGAGCTATAATTGGCTGGCTTACAAACTTCCTCTGCCCTCTCTCTACTACACTGAAAAAGTACAAAAGAAGAGAATATTGGCCACAATCTAAATGGTGGTGGTAAATGGTGCTCAGGTTCTCATCCAACCTATAGAATGACAGTGCTCAATCCTCTTTCACGGTTAGAGTGGGTAAATTCCACCTCTATCCCTGAACTTCTGCAGAATATACAATACAAATTCTGTTTACACCAGACAAAATGGGAATAGGTGAACTTCATTCTAAATAAACACAAAAGGCTAGGTAGGTAATAGAGATTTGTCATAATATAAAGCCCATACATTTAAAAACAAAGAGAAAAAGGGTGTAACGTGAAGGATAAGAAGAACAGGGAAGAGTGGCTGTTTGTTGGTGTGACGGAGCAGAAGAATGCTAGTATAAAGTCTAGAGGATCTGAGAAGGCTTTTTAAAATTGAACCAGAACCTAAATCTGATGCTCCATCCTGCACTGGCATCTCCTCCCGCTTATGAGATTTGGAGCGTGTTAGTTTGTCGGACACCTTCTGTGTCCTCGGCGTTCTTTTTAACTCCTCAGTGGGATGAACATTACGATTTTGCGAGCACAAGATGGCTGGAATACAGTTCTAGCAACCATGGGGTTAAGGAAAGGAGAAGGTCAAGGTAGCTTTATTTTGCTTTTGTCATCAGATGGATTATGTGATTCACTGTAGAGAACAGTTCCTCATAAGCACAGAGGAGATAGGTGACCTTCACATACTCTAGAAATGTTTAAGAGGTGTATATTTTGATTTAATTTTCCTGAAAGGTCAATACCATTCAGTTAGTTAATCAAAGATATCTCCTAGCCTGCATATCAGTTTCATTCTATTGTATTGGTAGTTCTGGTTCAACAGTCAGCCCCTAATAAAAGAGGGAGACATATATTAGAAGTAAAGAATAATAGGTGTAATAACAGTACTGCAATACTACTTACTTACGTCTTAACCTCCTCCTTTCAAAGACTACCATGCTCCAGTGCTCACAGGGCTGTTACCATAGAACGAGCTACCAGAAACCTATTGACATCTATTGCAATTTCAGAGTGGTGTTGTGCTAGTGAAACCATAATGGATAACTCCTCTAACAAGATTCCCACCCCCTTGCTTGTTAAAATGTGTGCAGATCTTAGAAACAAAACCTGTTGTAGAAGTGTGGTTTTTAACTAAGCTAATAGTTCCAGGAGAGAGTGACAGCTTATGACCTCGTTCGTATGTAATACAATCATTATTGCCTTCTCATAAACGTGCTGTGAAAGAAGTTTGAAAATATTTCTACTGCTGGTAAAAGCCAAGTAAAATCAGTCCCAGGGGTCAAAGCAAAGCACCAAAACCGTTTTTATCAGCAAGATGCTGCTGTTTATGGAGGTGGCTGTGAACAATTACGTATATGATGACTGGTAATTTGGTATATTTTTTAGGGTGCAAAGATCTCCCTCAGAGCAAATATGCTATTTGATCCCAAATAAATATGTTATTCGCTGTTTAGAGGGAGGAGAGCTCTTTGAATGGACAGGGCAGCAGCCTTGCTTGCAAGAAATCAAGGTTCAGTCCCATGTTCTGTCATAGATGTCCCATTTGACAAAGAGGTTTAGGTACCTAGATGCAAGGGTGTGCACTGGTGCACTTACCTCCCCCTTCCCCTCCCCGCCACTTGATTCCTGGCCAACCCAAAGTTTAAAACCAACTGCCTGGCAGTGGCAGTGGCAGCAGCACTTCTAATGAAACAGTGTGGAGGGAGTCAACTGACTTCATGGCTCATTATAATCAATCTGATCCCTTCTAAACACTCCATTCCACATTGTTAACAACCCTCTCTTCTTTTTAGTGGTCTTGATGTTCCACCAATCAAGCTATTCTTTATTATGCAATTCAGATGTCTGTTAGCTGCTCCTGGTGAAGTAGCTCCTATTTCACAGCCCTGCAGATTGTTTTTAATTCATTCCAGTGCAGTTACATTGGTTTTTTACTTCATTCTTAAACTGAATAATACAGTCCTAGGCTCCTTGCATATTAATAAAGCTTCTAGTTTATTTTTAACTGGATAAAAATATGGGTTGTGTTATATGTGATGATGCACCACACTATTTGCACTCCACTTTTCAAAATCCTAAAACCACCTATGCCTGGTCCCCATTGATTACAGGCATACAGTGGGGATGGTGTGGTTCTCTATTTCACTAACCTGTTGTAAGAACCATATAAAAGAATGTGAGGAATCCAGGTACTAGAATAATGGGGGGTGGGGAAGCATATAAGTGCCCAAGAGGGCATCTACACCAGGGGTGTCAAACTTACCAGAGCCCTTGGTATAAACCCAGACTATAGGGCTCCTCTTGGGCCAAATCTAGGCCCTACAGTGAAGCAGGGTGCAGAAGTAGCATAGTGGTTAATAGAGCTGTAGTTCACTACAGCTAATACAACTGTAACCCAACACTAACATGTCTCCAATAGGGCTCCATAACTGGGAACTCACAGTGGTAGGCCTTACCTACACTGATCCCATCCCTGAATTTCCAGCTCTTCTAACAGTCCTGTAGACCAGGTGAAGTGGCTCCATAAGTTACATCTAGGCTGTGGACCACAATTTTGCCACCCCTACACCCTCATATGTTCTTGGAGATCCCGAAGGTGTCCCCAGCTGCTCACTCCTGCTTCCATACATCAAATATATAATAGTTGTGGCATGAACAACTAGTATTTCCTGATCTTGGCGGAGGGAGCGCCAGTAGCCAATTGCCAACCAGGGACAGAGGCCCCCCAGTGGCTG
Organism: Crocodylus porosus; assembly: GCF_001723895.1. Lineage (NCBI taxonomy): Eukaryota > Metazoa > Chordata > Crocodylia > Crocodylidae > Crocodylus > Crocodylus porosus. Next base: position 72,337,042 of record NW_017728949.1, read on the forward strand.
ATCTCTGCCACCAGCAGTGGTGGCGGCAAACTGGAAGTTCCAATAGCAAACCCAGAAGTGCCACCAGGGCTTCTCTTGGCACCCCCACAGTCTCAGGGGAGGCATTGGCCATTGCCCCCCACTCACTGGGGGACAAGGGCCAAATTCAGGGGGGTACATGCTCCTCCCCCCTCCCCGTGCTGCCCCTACACATTGCCTATGAGCTGTGGTCAGGGTAACCAGGTTGTAGCCATACTGGTCTAGAGGAAAAAGCAATCAGAACTCATGGTAGAGGTGATTTCTTTCATTAGATCAACTAGATTTTTGCAAAAAAATTAAAAATAAAAAAAATAATTGCACATAAAAGAAAAACTTCCACTGTTCAAGCAAAAATACAACCAAAACATGGCATTGTATACTTTCCTTTTAAAAGTAAGCAATTCAGATACTTGGGGACTAACCCTCAATTACACTAGTTCTGCCTCCCATTGCTATGGCCTAAAGAGTGCTTAATTTCAATGTAGACCTACTTTTTACAGTCCCTTTTATACTGCTGGAGTGGTACATTGTGCAAAGACTTCCAATAGAATACAATCAAGGTGAGTTTGGGAGAACTGCTGAGTATATGAAGATGGTTTATAGAAGTCCATCTAAAAGGTGCCCAACTACTAAAGTTACTTTATACTGTAAGTATGAAGACAGGTTCCAAGATATAGCTTGTGATATCACCCTGAATATTTGCAAAGGGAAAAGGAGTATGAAAACCAGTTTTCCTTATCTCTGGATGTAAATGACTATTAGCATATGTCTTTTGCTTTAACTCCCCAATGGGTACATTTGAACCTGCTTGAATACTGTGGAGAAAGTAACTTTTTAAAGATAGTGGGCTGCAGCATCACCAAATTAAGTAGACCATTTCCTAGGAGTCCCAAATGTTCATGTTCATTAGCCATTTGTGGAAGCAGAGTACCATACACAATGTACCTTACACAGCATGAATTATGCTAGTATAGTGAAGCCAAATCATGTCCCCTGATCAATTATCTAAGGCAAAAACAAAGCAAAACAAACAACCCCCCCCACACACCAAACAGCAGCTCAGAACAAAAAGGAAATTATTCTGCACAACTGCACCTGAACATGAACTGGGGACATTTCTCTTTAGAAGAACACTAGGACTAGTTACTTTAATAAGTTAATAACTGCTTTATAGCCCTTTACAGCAGAAGATAATTCATTTTGATTTTGTAATTATTACTTATACAAACAGCATATGACAAGTATGAGAAGATGATTTTGTTCAGTGTGGAATTGAATATGAAACAGTAAATGTGTCAGTTATGTTAGTAAATCAGGGTCACTTCATTTGTACATTAACTATTTTCTTCTTTTTGTTAACTGAGAGACAGAGCCTCTTGTAATTTACAGTTATCCATATCCATGAATAACAGATGATAGGACTCTTTCTAAGCTTACTTGGAAACAGTGCTTGTGAGACGGACTGTATTAGCCTTATTTAACCCTATCTGATGGGTTTATTTCAAAAATAATTTCTCAGACAGCTTACACTAAACATCTATGAATAAAAAAAAGGCAGGGGAACTATGTTTTGTGTTCCTGTTCTCCCACAATAAGGAAGGGATTCTGTTTCCCTTTGTGCACCTAACTGGCAGTTATACCTGCACCATAGACACACAGGAATACATGCACAGACTGACCAGACACAGTCAGCTATACACAGACACCTGAGCCTAAGTCAAGGACAATGCAGGAGGGAGAGCCCCCCACATCTTACCTCCAGTAACTGAGTAACTCAGGAACTTTCCTAAAAAGTGGGAAAACTAGGGTGAAGTTACATGTTACACTTAGGCCATACTAAGGATGCTTAAAATATGAGTATTCCCATGGTAAATCTTGTCAATTCAAGCTAAGCACCCTTGAACTGTCTCAAAGTTACAGCACTTCAGATGAGGGTTGACTCTGGGCCGTGCTACCTAGCTCATGTTAAGATACCGTTAGCCCCATGGAGAAATGAGTAATTTGCAATCTGCACCATTCTCAGGCCCTCCCCCCGATACCCAGAGCAGGAGTAGTGCCCAGGTGTCCTGGCTTCTAGTCACCCCCCCCCGTTTACCAGCCCTCTAGTGGCAAGTCAGAGCTGTGCCAGTAACAAATTGCTATTAACCTTTAATATGCAATTGCTCACAGTATATTTTAATGTTAACACCGATTAACATTCCATAGGTTAAGTATGATCTAAGTGTAAAATTGTGGCAGAGGAAAGGGAAACGCCAAGCCACAGGGATCCGGCAGCAACGGCAAAAGCCCCACGCCACCAAAATTGCTGGCAGCCCTGCTGTATGCCAAGCCACAGGGACATGGTGGCAGGATTGCTGCACCACTGGCAATGTCAGTGACCCCGCAACATGTGGAGCTGCAGGGAAAAGGCGGTGAGGACAAAAAAGCCATGCTGGCAACAGCACAGTCCCTGGGGATCTGAGAACAGGGCAGCAGCGGCAAAACATACCTACAGCCCGACTAAGTCCCTCACCACAGCCAGCTGGGGCCTGGAGGTCGGACATAGAAAAAAAGCTGGCACCAGTGTGGATGTGCTTTGGAAGTGCATTCAGGCACTGATTCACTGCCCAGGGCAGAGAGATGACGATAAAAGCCTTGTGTGCCAATCCAACGGGGGGACGGAAAGGAAGTCCCCAGCAGTCTAGGGCAGGCTGAGGGATAAGTGTAGAGGTGGAGGATGACTGGCAGTAGTGACCCCCATGTGGGGAGCTATCTCCTCATGCTGACTCGAAGGAGTTCACTGAAACATCAGAAGGGGAGGCATGGGAACCCGACTGGGGAGAGGGCCAAGAAGGACGATGATAAGCTGAGGGAGAAGAACGAGGAAGGTGGCTGACAACAATGCTGTGCCCGAGCAACATCAAAGTAACAACAGGTTGGTGCTAGGTGGAGTGGAGCCCCAAGATCCTCATACTAATAAGTGATCGTAGTTGGACACCACTGAACCAGGCGTAACAGCAGTCCCTGAGATGAAGGTTTTAATCAAAGGCATGGCAGAAGTGCAGCTTCAATGGGTTAGGTAACTGGTGCCAAGCCAAACTGTCAGCCCACAGGACTGCAGTTGGCCCAGGGCGACTAGAAAAGCCTAAGCAGGGAACTTGCTTACACAAATGTGTAAGTTCACCCCTGGGTGAGTCCACTAAGGCATTTCCCCTAATGGGTCTGTATACCTCTTGCATTAGGTGAAGGTCCTGTATGCAGGTTAAAAACCTACATGAATGGTTAGACCTGGCTGACTGCTCCTCCCAGCAGATGTCAGGGTAGTTTAGGTCACCCATGACAACCGTGTCCCTTGACTGTACGGCCTCTGAGAGCTGCCTTGAGAATTATAGGTCTAGCCCATCCTCCTGGTGTGGTAGTCTGTAATAGACCCCCCACCCCACACAATACCAAGTCCCTTTCCCACTGGCCTCCTTGTATTCTGACCCACAGTACGTCAAATTGCCACTCCTCTGGTCCCATCTTGATGATAAAAGATGTATGTTGCTCCTTAGTAATGCATACTCCCCCACCTTTTCCCCTATTCTATCCCATCTATACAGCCTATATCCCTCAACATATTGAAGGACTGGTTCAAAAGAAATGTTGTGTGGTTCAACAGGGACAAGTGCAAAGTCCTAAACTTAGGACAGAAAAATCCCATGTACTGCTACAGGCTTGGGATCATCTGGCTAAGCAGCAGCTCTGTGGAAAAGAAGCTAGGGGTTAGAGTGGACAAAAAGCCGAGTATGATTCAATAGTATGCCTTTGTTGCTAAGAAGGCTAACAGCATACTGGGATGCATTAGTAGAAATGTTGTCAGCAGATCAAAGAAGTAATTATTCTCCTCTGTTCTGCACTGGTGAAGCCACATCTGGAGTACTATGTCCAGTTCTGTGCCCCTCCCCCCCCACTACAGAAAGTGGACTAACTGGAGAGAGTCCAACAGAGGGCAATGAAAATGGTGAGGAGGCTGTGGCACATGACGTATGAGGAGAGGCTGAAGGAACTAGGCTTATTTAGTCTGGAGAAGAGAAGATTGAGGGGGGATTTAATAAAAGCCTTAAACTCATAGTTTCATAGTTTCATAGTAGCTAGAGTCGGAAGGGACCTAGGTAGATCATCTAGTCCGACCCCCTGCCTTGGCAGGAAAG
>NW_017728949.1:72342151-72365666 GCF_001723895.1 Crocodylus porosus
AGAATAAGGAGCAACAGTCTCAAGTTGCAGCAAGGGAAGTTTAGGTTGGATATTAGGAAAAACTTTCTTTCTAGGAGGGTGGTAAAGCACAGGAATGAGTTACCTAGAGAGGTGGTGGAATCCCCATACTTGGAGGCTTTAAAAGGCCTGGCTCAACAAAGCCCTAGCTAGAATGATCTTGTTGGAGATGGTCCTGCTTTGAGCAGGAGATTGGACTACATGACCGCCTGAGGTCCCTTTCAATACTAATTTTCTATGATTCTAAAACTCAGAAAAGGCACCTGATTTGGTTAAAAAGTGTGAATGGTACTAAAAAAGGAGGCGGTAGGTAGTTTAGACTACAGTGGTAGTGACTGATGGTATTATTAGTACTGATTCAACTTTATAGCTATTGCCTGGAACAATACTTGTCTCTGCTGATTTTCACACTGACAGTTTGAAAGTTGTTGTGATGCTATGCCTTCGACCCAGCTTATCAAATCTATCAGCCTGTTGTGCACTTGGTGGATCAAAGCCTGACAACTTTCAAACCACGTTAGAAGCTTCATGAACTGGATCACATTTTCAGCCACAAACTTAACTTGATCTTCAATGGCACTGTGCTTTAAGAAATTGCGTAGTTTAACCATGCACTGTGTTCCAAGTGTAATTTCAGGCTCCTCACACACAAATTACTGGTAGTACTTCATATGCTTTGGGTGGTAACGAATTGTGTTAAACCACGAATTCCACTTTGTAAGCACTGGATCTGGTGGAAGTGGCATATTTGCATGTAGATCTCCACTTTGATGGGCAATGGACTCTCTGTATCAAAGCTTATGGCCTGGACAATGTTTGAATGCTTTTTTAAAACTAGGCTGTCCACATCAGGAAAACATGTGCACCAGATGTTACTTACTAGAAAAAGAGGATGTGTGCATTACAGGTGACATGAATTGCATCATTCCATGGAGCAGCTCAGAGAAAGCTTTCCACTTATACATTGCATTATCAGACAGAAATGCTAAGACCTTGTTAAATTCTAAGCTATAGTTTACAACAGCTTTCACTACAGCTTGTGCCATGGTAGAAAAATTGACAGATACTAGGTGAACCAGCATTGTTTGAAAAGCAGGAAGTTCACAGTCTGTCCAGCTCCCAGGTACAAATAAAATGTACAGAACAATTATCTTGGGCATCTGCTGCTTTGTCTGCTACAATCAAGAGTGATTCATATCCTGCCAGTGCAGATTTTCTAGACGGAACATGTGAAGCAATTATTCCTGGTACATAATCTTGGTGAAGCTTGTTCACACATGAGAAACTGCATGTGGCGTGTGTTTGTTCAAATGGTCCAATAATTTAGGGTTATCATTTTTTTCCAGAGGAATGTTGGCAGCTATGAATGGCTCCACTAGCGTGAACATAGCCTCTCTTCTTGTCAAACTGCTTTCAGTGGCTCTTTTAAAGATTGAGGACGTAGGCACTTGTTTCATGCTTTGACCTTCAGCCTCTGCAGCAGCCTTTCACTTTATATGTGATTCAGACTCTTAAATGCCAATCAATACTATTTTTCTTTGACACGTCCAGAGTCACATCGCATGACGAACAAAACAATTTACTAGCATCTGCATGCAAGGTTCCTATGGGGAACTTGCCTTACACAATCCTGAACTGAAATGTTTTTAGCTTTCTTGGATTTGTTTTCACTCACCATCTTCAGACTGCAGCATTGCAGCAGCACTGCATCTGGCTTCTGAAAAGATGGCACTGAAACTCTTTTGGTTTCCTGACTGGTGCCTTCACTACGTCTACCTCACTAGCTCTGCCTCTCAGGAGCTCCTTCTCAAACCACATTTTCTATGGTTGCAGGCACTGCCATGCTCTCTTTGTATTCTGCTTTGATTGGCGGGGGGAGGGAGCGATTGCATGCAAAATCATGGGAAACACCGTTTTTCACAGTGAGATAATGGAAACCACTGTTTTTTGCAGTTTCTATGAAAATCGCAAAACCATGATTTAGGTAGGACCCTATTTATATGCCTAGCATGGACTTGAGTACCTAATCATGCAGCTTCCTTGTTAGTGCACAGCCAGCTGTGCACGCTCAGTCTACATGCACATGTTTATGCGTCCACAATACAAGGTAACATAATTGCACACAAGTGCTAAAAAATGCTATTTATGCAGTTAGATAGGACTACTTGTTTATGTGTGGCTAAACTCCCTTTTAAGCACACAAAGGGAACTAGAATTCTGCCTTACATTTAAGAACAAAACTGAGGTAATTTCGCAGCTGTTTCATTCCAGGATAAGCTACTTTAGTTTAGCATCCGTTAACTCAGTAGAGTTACAATAAATCAGCTGGCATGCACTCACAAACTGCAAGACTCCTCCCCCCCACCCTTTTAAAGTATTATAACAATTTTGTCTATCCCCAACCTAAGTCACAAAAAGTCCTCTAATTTCTACCGTCTGTTAGCTAATTGTATTGGTTTGGAAATTTTAGATCCCAGTGGCTTTTAATATGAACAAATCATCACACCAGCTGTCCAGATCCTAACAAACAGCACATGAGCTAAAATACTAAATAAAATACTAGTGATCATTGAAAGGAATGTGACAAATGAGACAGTTGCATAGAAAAGCTACCGGGTTCTTATGTGGACACAAAAAATTGCATCAGTCTCATAACTTGTGAGGTGCATGTTACCATGTAAGCAGGCAGAAGCCAAAACAGTTTAAACTATATGTATTAAATTGTATATGTGTAATTTTAATATATTTTTCATACTGTAAAGTTACCTATTTTTACTGTGATAAATTTCATACCTAGGCAGAGGCTCCTGACTGTAATGTTCCTATTTCTATTCTTTTCCTTGCATTTGTATAAATACAGAAAATAGTTATAAATATTATCTAACTCACAAGTGCATTCTGAGCTGCCATGGTTATTGATAACAACAGGAAATGAGATCCATATAGTCTTGCCTTTCTCAGCACTGTTAAATGCGGCTAAGCATGGAACGTCTATATTTTCAGCTCAAGGTATGGCTACTCTGCAGACAGTACTTTGTATAATAGAAGCAGTCTAGCTCGGGCAGGAAAAACATCTGTGCTAGCTAATTTAACCATCCAAGAAGCTAGTTAAATTGGTCCACTCAGAGCTCTATGTTGCTAGATTAGACTGCTTTCAGTATTTAAGCTAGCTCAGATAATGCTGTACTACACAATAGTTTGCAGTACGTTGAAACAGTGGTCAACAATATCAGGAAACCCCAGAAAAGAACAACCTGGTTCTGGTCTGAGGCAGGTTGGTGTTTCAACCTGGCTGCCACCGCTTCTCCCCACCCCTGGTTGTGATGCAGATGCTCCAGCATGAACAAAGACCCCCCCCTGCCAGAGCACTGCCAAAGTCCCCTGCCACTGACACATCACTGAAGTCCCCTGACTCCGTAAGCTAGATTCAGTGGCTCCATGGATCCGATTTAGCCCACTACTGAACACGATACATGAATGTGTGATCACCTTGAATAAAATTCTGAAATAGTTGCTGAATTAGGACCACTGCATACCTATCTGTAGTATTATACATCTATCTTCTGGTATAAATAGAGAGAGAGAACATAGGAACTGCCACAGTGGATCAGAAACAAGGTTTACATAGTACAGCATCCTGCCTCTGACAGTATCCAGAAGCAGATGTTGCCAAGGTAGATGTGAAAGAGAGCACGCATGCATCTATATGCTCTGTGGTACTCGCATTTAAGATTACATAAAGGACCTAAACTCCTTTTGTAAATGCCTCCTTTGATCCTCTGATTTTCACATTTGGTTTCAGATCCAGTTTTTTTGTTTCTTCCACGGAAAGCCTAAGCCAAATTTGGCTACAAGAAGAGGTTCTTTTTACTATCATGTCACAAGGGGTAAAGCAACCTTTCAGCCCTAGCACATTATTCTGCATAGCCTCACCCAGAACTTAAAAAAACCTAAAGGAAAATAAGTACTCGGTTCATCATATGGCCAATTTACCAAATCTGATTTTAAACCATCACTGGGTTGTAGTTTCAAAGTTGCACCTCTCCTGCCAAGTTGTCTTTTTGTTCTAAACAGGAATGCTGTGCCAATGGGATTCCCCCTCTTGGGAAGTAAATTTCTTGCAAAAAAGATTCAAAACCCTTGCTACAGGTCTGTGAACATGAACAGGAATTAACATCTAGTAATATGCAATACAGCCTATTAATAATTAGTAGAAACATTTCAAGAGGTGGGAAGAGGAGTGTCTACTCCTGCATATTTCAACCCAGCTAGTTTTATGGTACCTGTTACCTGATTGGGATGACATGGAGTAGGCTACCTTCTGCCAAGCCAATACATTTTATTTAGGACTCCTGCTGCAATGTATCAATACTACAAAGTCTGAGATCCAGTTTGTAAAGCTCACAGCATGGGAATTGCTTCACTCATGACTGAAATGCAGCCATATATTGTCCGGGCTCACACACATCAGTTGTTCTGATGTAGAATGCTTCTCAAACATGCAGTAATGAAAAGCCATATCATCCCATAAGTTTTCCAATGCTGAAATGATTTGGTTCCAAGTTAATAGAAAAAAAAACAGTTTGAGAAGACAGCCTTCTGTACAACTCTACTGACACGGCCTCAACTCTCTATTTACAAAGTTTATAGAGAAAAGATGGAGCAATATGCATGAAATGCAACTATTTCCCTGCAAAGTGGTGAAGTTTTATCCCACTCTTGTGTGCAAATCGATAATATAAGGCCACAGTAGCATATACTGAATATCATACATCGATGGTCAGTGTTCTTCTGTTCAATTATTCTGTTATTGAACGGTGTTATTCTGTTTCATTTATTCCGACTGATTAAAAAAAACACTAGAATGATCTGCCTAGATAGCAATTGGTGCAACTCTGCCTATTCCAGCTAGACTTCACTTACTCTTGAGTGAAATCACTTACTTACTCATGAGGGAAAAATCATGAGTACAGTAGATTTTCAGAGCTCCTCAATTCCCTGTCCTTGTACGGGAGCTGCAGCACGTACCTCTGCAGCTTCTCTGACAGGACTTCTGCCTCAGATGAGTGGGTTTTGTGGCCAAGTGTCTGTGTCCTCTGACAATTTGTGCTGCATGAGAATCTCAGGGGATGATTTGCTAGAACATACTACTCTTCTGTTTTGCTAACAGTGTTTGGCCATACTGATTAATGTGAAGGGAAAGCTTTTGGTGGATCTTACATCTATGCTTTAACCTTATAGGGATTAATGATAACATTGAATTCTTTCTTTTGTGTGTAATCCATTACAGAGATTTTTTTTTAACACATTGATTATGTTCTTATGGTCACTAAAGACAATCAATGGCTAAAACAAGGGCAGAAACACCTTAGAACAGATTAAAATCTTAAGTTACACACACAATGAGACGTGTACAAACACACACGTCAAATACCAAAAATACATTATAAGTTCAAAGGAAACACTTACACCTCCACAGTCATCCCTAGCAACCAGTGCCCAATTACTAATGTGTGATTTTCACCAATAATGTGAATGGAATGGAATGGGTTTTTAAAAAGAAAGTACAATCAAGTCTGCTTCCATGGCAAAATCATAGAGTGAGAAAATGTCCCTATCCCTCATTAAAATGGAGAAGAAAGTCTAAAAATGTTTGTTATAAGTATATAAGTTCCCCATCTAATCTATGTAAGCCCTCAATTTCTCATTTTCCATCAAACCCATAATATGCACCATAACTCATGCATAAAAGATTGGCAACACAATCATATAATGCTTGTGTAAGTATATCTTATGAGTGTAGCTGGAAGTTTCCAATAGGAAAAGTTATTATGCTGGAAGCAGAGGTTGCTAAGTATTAACTGTAAAATTCAAAAATGATGTTTATGCAGATAAGACTTGATATTGATCTTCAACATATTTCCATTTTAGCAGAGTTTTCTTGTGCCATGTGACTTTGCCCTCACATTCCCAGCTATCTGCTCCCCTTTACAGTACCCAAATTTTATTTATAAACAAGCAAAACCCCAATACCTTTTTTCAAAGCAGCTCAGATGAGCCAGACTTCTGCAGTAATCTTAGTAAAACAACTGCAGTCTACGTAGTGTTAATAAGGCAATTATCACACAAACAGCACATTTCTCTGTGATTTCCTAATTAAAGTGATGATCAACTGCTTATTAATAAAGCCGTTTCTTATGCTTTGACTTGCAGCATATTGTAAACAAATTTAAGATGCCATTTCCTGCTTCATCATTTACATCACACTGTTAATTCACACTTGTATTTTCTGTTTTTCCATTTGCTAGTATATTAAAAAACCCTGAATGCCACAGTGTAAAGGAAGCAGTAAAATATTAAAGATGTGACTGTTAAAACATAGATATGGGGATCATTCCTTATTAAATTATGCACTGACCAAGTATTATGCTTGATGACTTAATCTGGACAAACTGCATCCTACTCCTTCAGTATTTTATTTACCAGTCTCCAACAGATGCTGCTGACAACTTACTAAATGGTGCATTGGTTAATGTATTTAAGCTATGAAAAACACAGCATTTATTTTCATATAAATTAGATCATGCATGAGCCTATATTAGCTGTGATGTTGGGAGGGCAGGGAGGATACTCATTCAGTAAATTGTCTGGGAATAATAATTCTCATTCTTTCTGTTGTTAATGCCAAGCAAGTTCCAATAAAACACGTTCTTCTTTCATGTAAATGGTGTCCTGTAGGTAACTTTTCCCAAACCAGCAATTTAGATACATGGTCTTTTGAAATTACGTTTCTTTGGTCGTAAGGCTGTCTGCAATTGAACACTATATGGCTTTGAATACATGTTGTTATAATAAGTAGTTTTATTTTAAATATACCTTTGTACACTCTTTTATAACTGAACTGTTTAATGTGAAAAAAACATTTCTGACTGCATCTCTGTTGAAGGCTGCGTGAACATTTTAAAGGCTGAAGAAATGGTTTGTTGGAGAATAACCTGCAACACCACACACTAACTAATGAGTCAGAGAGTGCTTAAACCCTTAGGTCCCATAAACATCCACTAATGAGATGAAACAAGATCTAAAGTGTTCCGATGTTGATAAGTACAGAATATCGCTAACAGTGTACTCTCTACAAATTAGTGAAGGGTTGCTATGGTTCCTTAATGAAATGTTATTATGTTTTAAAACTGAAAACAGACATCTGGGGAGAAAAAGGGAACTGTAAGTAGGTGTTTGAACACAGTCGTCTAGGCTTCCTTTCATAAGCCAGCTGAATTTGCTTACTTTTATTGAATAAGCTGGTCCATTTCTTCAGCTGTGACACTGCACTGTGATAGAATAGTGCATGTTGTCTTCCATTCCTTTGGAAGCTGAAAACGTTGTAGCATGGGAGAGAAAGGTTCTCAACCTTAACTACAGGCAAAACCACTCGGTCACCTAATTATCCGAAAAAACCTCAAAGCAATTCAAGATTCACAAAATGTACTGATGCAGTTAACAAGGACTACATGCTATAGAGAATTGCTAGTTAAAAATAAAACCAACCACACAGAAACAATAACAGCAACAAATACGCCAAATAAAAGCCCCAAATAATAATAATAAAAAAATGAAGCTTTTAAAATAAGTTGTATTGAAGCTAAACATCAGTGCATTTCCATAAGAGCTCTCTGTTTGGGTCTTCTTTCTACCAACATGACCACATGTATGTCAAATTTCAATAGTAGTTGAAAACATTCTGCAACACTCAGGTTTAGGTTGAAATATATTAGCTGAAAAAAACGTGATTTGGCCTTTCTTGCTGAATACTGACTTTTTTAAAGGTGCTCTGTGCATTAAACTTTTCACAGAATCATCCTTTTTTCTCCAAAGTCAAATACAGCTTTAATAATTTTCATTATATAATCTCCTCCTGGCCTACGCTGAAAATAGCATTTTAGCATAACTTTAAAATATTTTGATAGTGTAGTTCAAATGCCTGATTGATAGCTGCTATTTCAAAAATCTAAATCACATACTTCTTAAATTATACAGGAAGCTCCTGATCCTACAGCTGCTCAGTGTGGATTCAACTGAAGGACCAGTGGTTTGGGTCAACCAGTACATAAGCACATATGGACCCACTGCTCACATTATATAAGCTGCTCACATTATATTGGCTGAACTGTGACATTCGAGCCTGATGGAACATGGGCCTTGTTCATTTTCCATTGCTGATGAGTAATTTTTTAATGAGAAGAGACTGAGTTTCCAACATACATTGTTGGTCTTGATGCAAGAATTACTGGATAAAAACTATGGTAAGTATTATGTAAGAATTCAAAGGTTGTATTAGACAATCACAGTGTTTTTTTCTGATCTTAAAATCCATGACAATGAATCCACGATCCACTTTATTAACAATACTGTCTTTTTGTTCCACTTATACGGATCAAATCATATAACGCTATATATTAATTTATAGTACTTAGATTCAACTAAGTTAATAGCAAGGCACGAGAGAAAGTTAATCAATTAAACCTGGGTCTCAACAACCTACTATCAGAAATCTCTTTTGATTTTATAGTACTGTAATCAATGTTTACTGGATAATTGCTCAAAGCCTGACAGAAATGTTAGTTAATGTTAAAGGATGCAAAGTCATTTCAAAAGAAACAATTCAGACAGTATTTAGTGTGATTTTGAATTTATTAATACCTACTTTTCATGGTGTTTAATATGGGATTAAGAGCCTGAAAATAAAATTTCCCAAACAGTTTGGTCTTTTCCCATTTGGCAAACATTGTGCTTAATGGAGCTTGAAATTAACACGGACTTTTTGTTTACTTCCTGTTTTGCAAAGCAATATCACTGACAGACTCACTTGGTAGTGGGACGCAGTAGAGGAGGCCCAAAAGAATACAGTATTGTTAACTGGTAGGCTTACAAATACTGCAGAAAAACTGCAGGACTGCGCTAGTATGAGAGCTAAAAGGTAAGCTCTTTAGGGTACAGACTTTTAGATCACTATATGCTTTTATAGTATTTATCACATGGAGCCCTGTTGTTAGAATGAAGTCACATGGCACCTACCATACTAAAAATAAATATATAACTGTTTGGAAACTTGCTGTAAATAAGAATGAGATTGATTTATCTGGTTTCAGTGTCCGGGCTGAGAGAATTACATATCATAAGCAATCATTTTAATGATTAAATATTAGAAATGTAATAATCATCTTTGTTACCATAACAGTAGGAAGGCAGGAAATAAGATTTATCACTGGCATGTCATTCACAGTTTGGGCCCAAACAGGATTTACAAATTGCTTGGGTTAGCACCTGGATAGCAAACTCAATTGGATACAATGTTTCACTTAAAGGTAAACTATCAACTTAAAACTAATATTCTTGATTTTTCATACAGACTATAGATACAGACAGATCTTAAGATGATTATAGTTGGAAGATTTGTTTTCTTTGAATAAAATAACACTCTGAATTATCATTCTAACTTTTCCTTTTGTTTATTTTGTGGACCTCTATACTGTTGTGACATTTTCTGCTTCACGTTTTCCAAAATATCTCTATTTTCCTGTTGTGGACTATTGTTATGAAAAGCCTGTTTCTGTCCTTTCCACTCTCGAACAGGGATTCTCAGCCACCTAACAACTATGCCAAGTGCTCACTACAAAGACTCAACTTGACCAAGAGACTTCCAAGGCCACCTGTTATTGGCCAGAAGCATTCAGTAAATGTCTAAGATGTGATCTGCCCTCCAGAACCTCATCTCAAGATGATGGTTCAGCTGTACATCTGATTGACAATTTTTTTATGGATTCACATTTTCTATGGATTCAGTTAATAGAGTGGACAAATACAGGGACCAGATTGAATCTGTCTCTTATCCTGCACATGATTATCTCTCTAATTCCCTTTCTACCTTTCCAACTAATCCTTCAGTATTTGAATCAATTATATCACCACCATGCCATTTTATCCATCTCTCTAGAGGCACACAAGATGATGCATCTCAATATATATATCTCACAGGCTTAACCAACTGCTGGTATATCTAAGAAATACCCATTTGTAAAACAGAGGAGATCCAGTTTAGGGCAATAACAAAGTAGTAGTGAAAGTTTTACTACATCTCTACTAGTGGCTTATTTTGAAGACTGAATATTTTCTTTGTGGGGGAATATGTATTATTCATATCCAATACTAAACCTTAGACATTCCTGAACACACCCTCTTAAATGAATTTCATGGCACAGCATTCAGTGGTGAGCAATGACATCTTCTTGCAGATATTATTATTGTGGTCTTGTAAGAAAACAGACACCTCTCAGACCCAGACCCTCCTTCTTGTACTGCTATGTCAGTTTGACATATGTATGTATCTTTAAGCACATTAATTATTCTTACTAGTTAATTTGCACTAACTTTAAGAACTGGCTTTTATTATTATTAAATATTTTACATCTGACCTTTCATCAGTATATACTTTTTATTAGGCCACTTTCAAGTTCATCCACCCAGGAATAACATTACTGTTTGATGATACTTGAAGTTACCCATTGTAAGACAGGAGCGGTCTAAAAATTGGTTAAGTCTATAGAAAATTTTGAAACTTCTGAAAAAACAACATTCTCAGTTCATTTAAAGTATATACAAAACATGATGGACAAAACAATATGGCTTCTACTGTCACTAAGGGCCAAACTAACAAATATTTACACCAACTGAATTGTGTTTTACTGTCTGGTTATTCCCATCAAATTCAGTGGGAGTATAGTAAGGGGTTAAAATCTAGCCCTTGAAATGATAAGCAAATGACAAATGCATATTTATTCATTCCAAAGGCTTGAGGCTGATGTATTTATTTTTTCATTTTTATTCTTGTTCTTGTAGTCTTGAACATTACTGCTCATTTATATTTAAACAAAATGCAGTAGATATGGTGATCATAGTATGGTTGCTTCCCTGATGACTTTCTACTCCAAGTTATCCTTCAGTTGCATATTTCTAACTGAAACTTCACCCATTTTGTAAACCACTTATTTGTCTTATTTCCTTCTCTGTTATACTTCTAAATACTTTCTGGCATAATATTTTTGCATGGTTCTAATTATAATATTTTTTAGACTTTTTCTTTTTCTGGAGAAGTATTAAGGTTATTAATCCTATTCAATATTCCTTTCTTGGCAAATAATTAGAAGCAGAAAATTACCATGTCCTCCTCTGTCTTACAATGTCATATTCTAGTCTCTCTGAATTATTCAAATTCAGGAAGAGAGGAATCTTAAATGAAAGGAATATGCCCCAGCTAGCAACCCCTAGCAAAAATAAAGAATCTCTTTAACCATTCATAATAAAATGTAATGCAACACAACTTTACACAAAAAAGGAGGAGACAGAGCAAGTCCTATGATCATCAGCAAAACTGAAAACTGCAATATTTCTTTGATACTGTTGGAGTGATGTTGCAGCCATGCCTGTTTTTAGTCTTAACCATGCCTGCTTTTTCCTCAGACCTGAAGAAGAATGCATTGCATTTGAAAGCTTATCCAAGTCTATCCCAACCATGCAGTTGGCCCAAGAAAATATATCATGCACTTCTCATATGGTTCTTCAAGATTTTCTCCCATTTCCAGATACTCCAAAACTTTCTTAGTATTAAGAATTATTTTAATAATAACTAAGGTTTGGCATTTCAAATTCAGAAGAGGATTTTAGTGAATACCATCTAAGGCAGGCTTGTCCAACATATGGCCCACGGGCCGCCATGCGGCCCACCAAGCCATTTTCTGAGGCCCGAGGTGCTGCAATGGGAAATGAAAGTAAACGCTGCTTACTTTTGTTCCCACCCCTTGTCCCTCCTCCAGCCCCTCAGCAGACTCTGAACGGCTGCTGAAGGGCTGGGGAAGGAACAAGGTTCCCACGTGCACCGCGTCAGCTTGATGTTGCTGAGGCGGTACGTGTGGGAAGATGAGTAGCCATGTGCTGCTCAGGACAGGGTGACCCCAGCCGGAGCAGCAGGGGCTCAGCTGCACCTAAGCTGGTCAGTCCCAAGCGGCAAATGTCTCTACCACAGCTTCTGCTGGCTGGTGCCAACCGGGACAGGTCTGTCCCATCTGGAGCAGCATGTAGCTGAAGCCAGATTCCCATGTGCTGCTGGGGACAGAAGAAGCCCAGCCAGGTTGGCACTGGCCAGCAGAGGCAGCAGTGGAGCCATGTGTTGCTTGGGACTAATTGGTGCAGGTAAGGGGAAAATTCAAATCAGCCTCTGCCGCTCTGGCCAGTCTTGTCCCATCCCAAGCGGCACACAGCTCCACTGTCACTTCTGCTGGCCAGTGCAGACCTGGCTGGGCTCCTCCCATCCCCAGCAGCTTGTGAGAAGCTGGCTTCAGCCGCATGCTGCTCCAGATAAGACAGGCCCCTCTGGGTCAGCACCAGCCAGGAAAAGTGGCATGCAGCTGAAGCTGACTTCCCACATGCTGCTGGGGATGGGAGGAGCCTGTCCAGGTCTGCACCGAGCAGCAGACTGGTATAACGTGACAAGCCTATGGCTGGGGAGGGGTCAGGCTCCCTAGATCTGAGACCTGATGTAAGCTATGGCACAGAGACTCATTCTGGAACAACGTACTACTAAACTTGTGTCTGTACCTTCCAGGAACCCAGGTAGCAGGTGGTTAACACCTGGTAAGCTCATGTGAGTAAAGATTGCTTATTGCTTTCTGTCTGGCCTTCCACATGTTTTTATCCTACTAAAATATGCCATACTTTGTGAGAGTCATTGCCTCTGTATGAGAAAGCAGAATTATAGCCACTGAACTACATTCATGCCCCATGGGAATAATCACAATTCAGCAAAGTGGGCGGGAAGGAAAAGCCAGAGTTCTAAGTGTGCACCCTAAAAGAGGCCATGAAAGAGTCAGAAGCACAACCTTAGAACCAGGACAGCTATCTGGTGACGGCAGTCCAGTAGGCACGATGGGAATCCTCTACTGTCATGAGATTCAGAAAGCAAGAGGACATGAGAGCAACATGTAGGCAGAGGCAGTGCAGGGCCTTGGAGCCATGTTAATAAGTATTGGACAACTGTGTTCCCACTCTGGTCAGTGACTAATAGCGGGTACATCTTCACTACCTTCAAGCCACTCAAACCTGCTGCCAAAAAATAAGCCCTTCCTATCTGCTTACACTTTACCTGCTCTGAACTGGAAATGAGGCAGTGAGGGCCCTTCTAGGAGGGGCCGAGGACAGTAGAAGCAAATCACACACAGAGAGTGAGAGATGTTCCCAGAATGTCCTCACCACCACATTTCTTCTGAAAAGCAGGGATATCCCAAGGTTCATTTAATATTTGTAAAATGCTTGGAGAGCCCCACATAGATGAACTGCAAAGAAATGCAAAATATATTTTGACTTCTTGGGCTGGCACCTTCAGCTGAGATTTTGAAAGCTGAGTCAAAAGGCCAACTTCCATTAAAATGAATGGGATTTAGAGGGCTCCAAATCTTTTATGACAACTTTATAACATGCCTATTTACCCTTTTTTTGCAAACCTCAGCCATAGTTTGGAAGCTTAGCCAAAGAACATAAGAGCATAAAACGTGCCATGTTTGGTCAGCTCCATGGTCCATCTAGCTCAGTATCCTGTCCCAAACAGTGGCAGAGATGGATGCTATACAGGGAGAGTTTTGAACTGGTTAAACCCATTTCATTGTCACTTCCTGCATCTTCATTGGTGTCAAAGGTCACATGGCATCACTTCCTGTTGTGATACTGCTTCCTGTGAGGTCTCTGAATATGGCTTGCCAGCCCACCAGGTGATAAAATGTTCATGATCTGGCCCCACATTCAAAAAGGTTGGACACTCCTGATCTAAGGGTACATCCAGACAAGCAAACACATACATTTTCCCGGTGACAAATAGCAGCACATAGCTGTGCCACGGCTACTTGTCCTTGGAGAATGCCCCTGCACAAGTGCTCTAATATGCAGCAATTTCCTCAGGTGGGGCAGGGGAGGCTGGGTCCAGCACCTGTACGGGCCCCAGCAGTCTTACCTGGACTCCTGGGGGCCTCCAGGGACTCCAGCGGTGGTGATCCAGGTGTGTGGAAGCTGGCTGGCCAGCCTCCAATTTTGGGTGGCGCACACTGCCACCATATGTGCCACCACACTTTTTTTAGACACTGGGATCTCCCAGTGTCAAAAAAAATCTACTGCACTGCAAATAAGCAGCACAGTGAATGCATGCATGTGTGGTACGTGTGGTCGGTGGTGCCACAGAACAGGTCTACGGTGCTACAAACCATAACAGCAGTACCAAATTTCGGTCCTTGATTTGATTTAGTGGAGATGTGGCCTGTTTTAGTGGCTGAATCGCTGAATCCAAATCAAATCAGAGGACCCTTTAATCTCACCAAATCGAATTGGAACCCTCCGAATCAATTCGGAAAGATTAGGAGAGATTCAGAGATTCGGATGCAGAGACAGCTTTAAGTGTTTTTTCTACGAAATTCTAGGTAGCCGGGGCTCGTGAACACTATGGTGCTGGGGTGCATGGAGTGTCCCACACAAGCACAGGGGCTCTTAAGCGTGCTCAGCAGCAGACACGGAAGTGGACCATAAGCATTTCTGATCCACTTCCAGGTCCACTGGGGAGTGCACAGGGGGCCCCTCTGTGCCCCCCAGCTCAGTGACTGGTGCCTCCTGGGTTGGGGAGGGGCACCCAGGATTCCCCTGCAGCTGATCGTTGAGCCAGGGAGGCATGGGGTGGGGATCCTCAGCACACTGGCAGACCTAGAAGTGGACCAGAAGTACTTCCGGTCCACTTCTGGGTTCACCACCGAGCACGTGGGCCCCCTCCCCGCACTCCTGTGAGGCACTTCTGTGCCCCAGCATCACAGTAATCATGAGCTATGCTTGCTACATCAAGGTATGTAGAAAAAACTTTTAAACCTGTGTGTATGTCCAAATTGCCTATTCTGTGAATCAGCATCGAATATTCAGATTGGAATTTGTCCAAATCGAATCAGGGACAGTGGTCTGAATCAACTAATTGAATCACTTTCCCTGATTTGGGTCAAATCCAAATTAAATAGGGCCCACTTTGCACACTCCTAGAAACCACATGCTCACACTCATCTGGATGCACCCTAAAAAACTAACTTGCAGCCAAACCTTGCTGATCAGTAATGACATTTCTATATTACCCATGAATAGTAGCTTGAAGCCAAAGACTAGAACATACAACCAGGTTGTTAGTCTCTTCCACCTGAGACTGGATTTGTGAGTTCACTCTGTATGTTACTGAGAGTCCAGCTGAGCTCTTTGTATTTTATAACACCCTGCTTGTTGATCTGTAAGGGAGACTACCTTTTGGGCTAACAGTAGGAAATGACATGATGTAAAATTTGTACCATGAGGCATTTTACATACTCTTTTGAGGATAAGATTTGGCCCACAGCTAATTTCTTTTAAAATTTAACTTAAGACTGAGCAGACGTAATATGATTAATTTATGGCTGATGTCATTTCAATCTAATTACACTTTAGATTCAACTGTAAAATAGATTAATGGAGGGCTACATCCTTGTATGCAAATATTCTAGGAAAGAAATCAGTCTAAAATGTTATATTTTCTAAAACTTCTTCCTGCTGTAGCTTGTACACTTGGGAATCTAGTGTTATTAAGCACAATTCTCTAGTTACCACTATAGCTTCCACGTGAGATGTCTGTGTAAAATCCTGAAAATAAATTGAGAAGACAAAATACTAAACACAGAGGTACTAGAGTGTGCAGGACTGGCACACTTAAAAACCACCATCAAGAAGAAAAGATTGCGATGGATCCACCATGTCAGGAGAATGGGATAAGACCATAACTGAATATTATGTTTAGTGAGATTCAGGGTGGCTCTAGAAAGTGGGTTCACCCTCTCTAGGGGTACCACAATGTGTGCAAAAATTACATGAAGTCATTCAGCAGCAATGCAGAAGGCTGGGGAGACTGTGCAGAATCCTGTTCAGTCTGGAGGGAACATCTGGCACTGGCTGCAGCTCAAGAGAGGATGCAAGCAACACGAGAAAGAAGAAAGGAGCACGTTATTAAGTTGCGCTCCAAATTTAAAAAAATTATAATCTGTGAAATTTATAACAAGCTGTGTTGCTCTTGAATTGGGCTTATCCCACAAATGGATTCATCAGGCATCTGACTAGACCTCTTATGCATACACCATGATCCAAAGGATCAACAGTAGCCTACCTACCTTAGTTACATAGGAGTGACTATCACTGAAGTGAATTAAATTATATCCCCCAACTGAGATGAAAGCAGAATGTTTTTCCTTTTCTTTTTTGTATTTGGACATCTGAGAAGTTTATTTGTAATTTACTTTAATAAAAAGCATATTCCTTGCTATTTTAGTGTTATAACTATTATCCTGAAAAGAACATTTTTCTTTATTTAAAATCCAATCACCTTCTCCCTCAGACCAGGAAATTCCTTTAAAGGTGGCAGTACTTGGATTGTACAGAAAATGCATCACATAGTGTAGACTGCCATATCAGATGATAGGAAAGAAGGATATGTGAGAAAGACAGACACAGATAAGGATATGAATTCAGGTTTTGCCTGTAGAGGGTTATGATCTGACTTAGTGTGTACCCTCTTGTTTCACTTTAAATGATGCTTATTTGGTTTACATTAAGTGATTAGGAAAAGATTTATGGGGGGAAAAAATGAAATATGCCATTAAATTGAAATGAGTGCCTATACAGGGATTTGAACTGGTTTAACTAAATGTGACCAAATGAATAAGTATAGAGGTAGAAATGGAAAGAGGAAGGATACGAGAAGTTATACGTGCAATATGTGTGGGAAAAGAACAGGGAATAGTACCTGTATCATACTGCATACTACCTGAAAGAAAGCTGGATAAAGAGTAATACTTAACCATTTTACTCGTTTCTACTGGGATCCCCCATTAACATGAACAAATTAGGAGGGGAAAACTTGAGTGGTTTGTCAACCAGGTATGAACATGGAGTTTTTTGGAACATTGTTGACTGCTTCTTTTTATAGAATACCTGGCAGTCATTTTAAACTTCCATTTGGTAATAATTTTATCCAATTACATATTCAGCTATTTGAAGGAATTTTTTTATAATGGTATCTGAGTTCAACTAAAAACAAGCACATTTAATGTACTTCAAGAAATGTATATATCCATCCATGTGTTAGTGTCGATGCCTACACAGGCAGACGGGTTGCTAATTGGCTAGAGGGCCATACCCAGACAGTGGTGGTAGATGGGTCATTTTTCACCTGGCGGGATGTGGCCAGTCGGGTTCCCCAGGGATCAGTCCTTGGGCCCGCACTGTTCAACATCTTCATCAGCAACTTGGACGAGGGGGTGAAAAGCACTTTGTTCAAGTTCGCAGATGACAATAAGATGCGGGGGGAGGTAGGCACACTAGAAGAGAGGGACAGGCTACAACTAGATCTGGACAGGTAACAGGGGTGGACGGATGAGAATAGGATGGGTTTCAACACTAACAAGTGCAAGGTACTGCACCTAAGGAGAAAGAACCAGCACCATACCTACAGGCTGGGGAACTCCCTTCTCAACAGCAAAGAGGCAGAAAAGGATCTTGGAGTCACTACTGATTCCAAGATGAACACTGGCCACCAATGTGAGGACGTGGTCAGTAAAGCTAACCTCACCTTGTCATGCATCCACAGATGCATCTCAAGCAGGTCCAAGGAGGTGATCCTCCCCCTCTTGTGACACTGGTCAGGCCGCAGTTGGAGTACTGCATCCAGTTCTGGGCACTGCACTTCAAGGGGGATGAGGCCAACACGGAGAGGGTTCAGAGGAGGGCAACTCACATGATCAGGGGGCAGCAAGGCAGGTACTATGAGCGGAGGCTATGGGACCTGAACCTGTTCAGCCTCCACAACAGAAGGCTGAGAAGGGATCTGGTGGCCATCCATAAACTGGCCAAGGGGGACCAGCAGGCAATGGGTGAGTCTCTGTTCCCCTGAGCACTACCAGAAATAACAAAGAATAATGGCCATAAATTGACTGAGAGTAGATTCAGATTAGACATCAGGAGGCGCTACTTCACAGTCAGGGTGGCTAGGATCTGGAACCAACTTCCAAGAGAAGTGGTGCTGGCTCCTACCCTGGGGTTCTCTAAGAGGAGGCTAGTTGGGGTCGTTTGACCCCAGCACTCTTTTCTGCCATGGCAGGGGGTCAGACTTGATGATCTGCTCAGGTCCCTTCTGACCCTACCAACTATGAAACTATCCACATTCAGTTTAGTCAATGGAAAGATGTCTGTTAATTTCATTGGGATGTTGAGTAGGAATTTGCTGTAATTTTATTTTCCTAGTTTTATATAAAACTAGTAAGGTGTACATAATTTAACATAAAAAGTGAATTGCTTGCAATCCAAGTGAAACCCAAGTCAAGGTCGATACAAATTTACAATTAGAGTCAGATAAACTGATCAGAGTGAATAATTCATTTTATGAGTAGAAACCTTTTCACTACAGCACATCTTTGATAAGGTTGTTTTTAAAAAAATGTGGCTGTATCAGAATCCACCCCAGTCTATGAAACTGTATTTGGTGACAGACACCAGTCAAGAAAAGGAACTGTGCATACTAAAATATTTTGGCCTATTTGCTTTGACTTTGCTTTTGCCTGTTTTCCATTTATGGTACAATTAGACAGCTAACAAACAAACATTACATTATTTTTCTCTGATCAGATGACTAAAGTTTTAATACTTTTAAGAGGTGTTAAGGGTGTTGCGTGACACTTTTGGAGTAAATGTTTTTGTGAGCAATATACGAGTGATGCCCTCTACCAATGTTGCAGTGAACAAAACTCAGTCATACAAGTGTTGATGGAATAGAAATATAAAAGGTAATAAATACAATCATATCAATTCATGGTTGCCAGAAGAAAAAAATTCAATCATTCTTGCAATATTTTCAAACTGCTGTCATTTTGTTGTACTGCTGTTAGTTTGCCAGTGATATTAACTTGACTTCTTTCAAAAGCACTACCTTCAAGCTTTTAAAAACAACAAAAATGTTATCGTTTGACTAAAAGCAGGGAAACTGTAGATTAAAACTGACATTCCTGATGCTTACTTACACAAAAAGGTGTCTCCTTTACTTTTTTGAAACACAGCTGGTTTGTAGCTGACCTTCCTTGAGCTATGGGAATATGTGAATGTGTGACATAACTCACAATGGCACTTTCCATGCAATTACATCATTCTGGACTTTTTTTGGTGGTATAAAAATCAAGGTGAAATACACTAGATATTTTTTTCTTTTCTGGGTTCCAATATGCCACATATCAGAGACAGCATGGATTTAGTTTTCTTAACCTAACCTCCAGTTGTTCCAAAGATCCCTCTTACTCAAACACCACACAATTTTTTGGCTACACAAAACCTAAATTAGAAATGTGATAGAGTAATAGCATTAACATACATACAAGTGCTTTGCAAATTGCTACACTGAACCTGCACCCAATTCTCCTGCTAGCAAACTAATTTCAAATGAAATTATTCAAAACAATTTGTAAACCCCTGCTATAACCCCAGTTGTTATTTCTAACCTGGGTTTCACATAATTCGTTTAAATAATTTGGCATGCTTTCCAGCCTGTGAATGGCTGGAACTCATATTTAATTCTAAATCTGGTTCTTAATGTTTTTGTTAAACCTTGTGTTATTTCTATCCTGAAAGGATTTTTATGTAATAGACTGATGGTAAGGATAGGGCTAACCTAGCAACAATTGAGATATAGGTTCTTCACATAGCCACTTATTAGATTACAGAACTTTCCCAAATGTATAGTTTCCCAAAACTATATAAAAGCAAACACTATTAACAATTCTTGCAGGTGGGCATATTATTTTTAGAAAGGTATGTGACAGGAAGATTACAGATGCAGATTATATTATCTTGATTTCAGTTAAAAATACAAATTAATAGGCATGTCTACACGATGCACTTACTGCGCATTAGCCTAATAACACTGCACAGTAGCATGGCGGTTATAAAACATGCTAATAGCCTATTGCACAATGTCATTATTAGGCTCATATGCAGGAAGCATCAAAAAATAACTGTGTGCTGGCACTGCTGTGCAGTAACTCTAGTTACTGCACATTTAGTTAGCCCTTTATTAAGCAAGTTCTAAATGAAATGTGCAGTATCAAAGGCAGACAAGATTCTTTGCGTAAATCTGATACCTTTTATTAGAACAATTCAAATGGTTGGGGAAAAGAATTCTTGTTTGCAAGCTTTTGGGTACAAACAACTTTGACAGGCTGAGGAAGCATCTATAGTTGGTCTGTGCTTTTCTTGGATGGTAAAGCATTAATGAACATGTAGATGCACTGAGTGTGTGTCCCTTACACCTCCTGCTTTTCACAGACAATGATGGACTGCTCAGCACTGAAAAGTTGTGTGAGACATTAATAGGTTGTTTGGTCTTGCTTTGAACCTTAAAAATGGCTACTGTGTGCTCATCCCCAATTCATCAAATCAAATTCAAAGTCCTCCCAAGCCAAACAGTTAATTGGGCTAGTGCACTTGAGACATACCAGTTTCCATTGCCAAAAATATACAAGGAAGTGGCTAGCATCATATATGACTGCCTTTGTCTCCACAACCCAAATGGCTAGGACCCAGAGATGGTTGTTACACACACGCACATGCATATATGCACTGAACCAACACAAGGAGAAAAAACTGATTACATTCAACAGCTGCAAATGGCATAGAAAAGAAATAATTTTAAAATGAAACACAGGAGTTTTTAGTTTAAGGATATCAGAGATAACTTGCACTGTATTTAGTTTTGCTAATCAAAGTATGTTTTGAATTATAAGCATATCAAAATGTAATCAACAGATGGTATAACATGACAGTTTTATTTTCAGTACATTTATCTGTATTATATTACAAGCATTTCCTGTATGCTTCACTTCACCATTTGAACTTACCATGGGTTTGGGTACAAGTAAGTACTGTGGAAGCTGAGGGAACTGGGAGGCACAGGGGAAGATCAGGAAGGGAACTGGTAGACTAATGATACAAGACAAGCAGAGACAGGGTTGAGAAAGTTAGGTGCTGTGTTAGACATGAGGTGGGCAAAATATGGTGCACAGGCCAAATCTGGCCTGCTAATGGATTGTATTTGGCCCATGGACAGGTGGTTGCCAATTCATGGGATTCAGTCCTCAGGTGGCCAGTAGCCTACCACATGTGGTGCTGAGCAGGACAGTGGGATTGTTTCCATTGAGCTGGGTGGGTGGATGGGATTGCTTCTGCTGAGTGCTGATGTGGCAGCATTAGCTGCAGACCCAGGTAGATGCCCCAATCATCACCTGGTACCTGCTGGTGGATGCTGGTGCCCACCCAGGGCTGCTTCTGCCACACTGGGCAGGTGGTGGTATAAGCTGCGGAGGGGACTGGTAGGTTCCAAGTCAGGGATGGGGATTAGGGCATGCTACAGCTCTGGGTGAGGCGGGTAGAAGGAAGAGAGAGAGGATCAGGGCATGCTACAGCTCTGGGGAGGTTAGGGGAGAGAGAGCAAGAGAGAGAGAGAGGATCCAGGCATGCTATAGGTCCAGGTAGAGGCAGGCAGGGAGACAGGGAGAGAGGGAAGATCAGAACATGCTACAGCTCCAGGGGCGGGGCGGGGGGAACTCGTTAGGTGGCCCTCCAGTCAAAATAACTGCTTACCCCTAAGTTAGACCATAAACTGGGGGGTTAGCCACAGAAGTTGATCAGGAGGAAGTCTTGATAGAAATGAGTTCAAGGGAAGACTGGCAAAGTACTTGTGGATTAAAAAGCCTCATACATTTGCAAAGAAAAACATGGTGGAGTCAAAAATAATTGAATCTAATCCGTTTCTAAGATAAGGAAAGGCTTTTGTAAAATTTCTTAGGCTGAGTTTTCAGCTAGCTCTTTATCACAGTTTGACCCAATCCACAGAAAATCCTGCCACCAAAATCACCACTCTCATTTGCTTATGTCTGTGATGAGGTTTGTTAACACTGAGTGTTTATTCTAGTTTTAATTGCCTTGAATTCATCATTTGAGCAACTCTGCAAAGCACTGTCATCTGTATTCACCTGCGAAAAAGTCAATAGAAATGCCCAGTGGCATAAAGTGAAGCACATATTATCAGGTTTTGGTGGTTCAGATCCTGATATAGTAAGCTCTCCAGAGTACACTATTCTTTTATGTATTTTCATTGAAGTATGCAGCACTTGTATAGGGATTTAATATAAATATGTACAATTAAAAGTAGAAAATAGAAGCTAAGTTCATATTCCAGGTATGTATGCAAAGTACAAGGCAGGGTCATTGTGTCTTACTCTAACCACAGGTTGTTTAGATAGCAATTATCACATAAATGGGGCATGTGCAAGATTTGAAGTGCTGTGGACCCTGAATATAGTTCATGAACTACTGTTATCCAGAGGAAGTATAAAACTATCTAATCAGTGTGCTATCTATATACCTGTATGTATCCATTCCACAAGAGTATATGGGTTCATTACAGATCCTACCTTATGAACTGAAGTCTCTGACTTAAACATTAGATTCTTGCTTTCTAGCTGTGAAGTATGCCAATGCAACCCCTAGGTCTGGCCAAGATATTTACTATCGCACCTGCAGTCCAATCAGTTTTTAAATAAAGTAGAAATGAAAATTCCTTCTACACACAGAACTAGAGGAAGAAAAACAACTCTCACAGGTTGACAGAGTTAAGCCTATTTAAAATGGGCTCTCAAAAACTGAGATAGAAAACAGCTGCTCTGATCAAGTGTTCACCATGTGGGAGGCTGAAGGTGAATCTGTCTGCTCAGCAATAGAAATCATTGTAAAGTAAAGGACATAAAAACAAATGTTTCTTGTCTCCATCTGCTGGTTGAAGATCAATTCAGCAGCTGTTTGGACTTGTTGTTTTAAAACAGTGTTGTCCAACTGGTAACCAACAGGTGTGGCCCCTGAGGAGCTAACATGTGACCCTCCAGGTCCCGGTCCAGGTGCCACTGCCTTTTGCTCTCCCACTGGAGTCCCCAGGCTCCCCCTCCTGCCACAAGATCCTCCCTCAGTCTCTTCTTGCAGAGACTGAAGCGATTCAGGTCCCTCAGCCTTTCCTCATATGGCTGGCTACGGAGACCCCCAACCATAAGAGTGGCCTCCTCTGGACCCTCTCCAGGTTCCCCACAACCCTCTTGAAGTGCGGTGCCCAGAACCGGACACAGTACTCCAGCTGCGGCCTGACCAGTGCCACATAGAGGAGGAGCAAGATCTCTCAGGACCTGTTAGTGATGCCCCCGTTGATGCAGGACAGGGTGCGGTTGGCTCTGCCTATTGCTTCATCGCATTGGTGACTCTTATTCATCCTGGAGTCAATCCTGACTCCAAGATCCCTCCTGCCTCTGTGCTGCCGAGA
>NW_017728949.1:72366396-72368777 GCF_001723895.1 Crocodylus porosus
ACTCACATCCTTCCTGGGCCTCTCTACGTTATCACCTGAGAGCACCCCATTGTCAGCAGACAGGAACACAAAGAACTTGTTAAAGAGTTCTGCCTTCCCTTGCACGTCCACCACCAACTGTCCTTCCCTGCCCTGCCCTGTCCTGCCCTGCCCCATAGGGGTCCAATGTTACCCCAAGACTTTTTGCTACCTATATACTTGAAGAAGGACTTTTTGTTATCCTTAATCCCAGAAACTAATCTAAGCTCCAGTGCTGCTTTAGCCTCCCTTACCGAATCCCTACAAGATCAGGTCAGGGAGGTGTACTCCTCCTTGGTCCCTGCCCCCTGCTTCCACTGCCGGTACGCTTTTTTCTTTGCCCTCAGGCCAGCCTGGATATCCGCACTCAGCTATGAAGGTTTCTTGGACACTTTTCCTGCCTTCCTGTGCAGTGGAATTGTGTCCTGCTGCACCCCAAGGATAGCCTCCTTGAAGAAGGACCACCTTTGCTGGACCCCCATACCCCCTGGGCTCCAAGTGCCTCCCTGACTACTGCCCTGAGCACATTCAAGTTGGCTTTCCTAAAGTCAAGCATTTGCACTGTACTAGTTACCCTCCCCACCTTTCTCTGAATAGCAAACTGGATCATTTCATGATCACTGTCCCCTAGCCTCCCTTGTACTAGCACATCCCCCACCAGGTCATCCCCAGAGGCTAACACCAGATTCAGTATGGATTAGTTAGTAATTTATCAATTTATAAGCTTCTTGGACACAACTGAACACTTTCTCTAGCTCCAGGGAAGACTTTTGTAGGAACCAAGATGTTCCAGCTATATAATTTTTTCTTGTATGGTTTGGCTAATGTGCCATTTCCTGAAGGGGGATATTTATGGTACACTGGCAACCTGAAAAAAAAAAAAGGATACTCCAGTTGAAAGAAAATTCTAAGTTTACCAAAGTTAAGATTGTGTATTGGTGAGGTACCTGGATTCTCATAACCTGGAAATGAAAATCTTTGCTTTTGTATAGCAAACATATGTAATCCATTAAACAATCAGGAATGAGGGATTTAACCTTTTTTTTTCAATAAGGAAAGAGATTTTTTAGCTACTATACACTTCAGGGGGTTAGGTAGCAATAGAACTAAGTAGCATTTTAAATGTGAGCAACATCTTTCTTTTTGCATTGACCTGCAAAACAAAACTTCTCGTATGTAACTTAATATTGGCATGCTGTCTCTGTTCAGAAAGCATTCCTGCTGTATTATAGAAGGCAGCTGGGTGGCACAGTAAATGTGTCATTTGCTATTTAACATCTCTGTGACCTGGATTTAAATTCACAGTAGCACAAAATGAGACTTCAGTTGTCTCAGAAGGCTATTAAGCAATACACAAAAAAGACTTGTGAGGAATCTAAAACTAACAGGAATGCTCCCCTTGCTTTCACACATGCCTACACACACACACCCCTAAAAGCTCTCAGTTGATATTTTTTATTAAAAGTATCCCTTCAGTTTATAAGTTGGGAACTAACACTGAATAAATCTTCTTATTTATTGTGATTTAAAAAAAAACCTATTCACCAATAAGCAAGAAAGGACATCTGATATGTTGTCGTCCATTCTAGTGTGTTATTCCTAATCAGAGAACTTTTTTAGGACTAATTGTTTTCTTTTCCACAAAAAGCAAAAACAATTGCGGGGGTGTTGTGTCATGTGTTCACATGTTCTAAAATGTGTTATATCCTTTCACTTAAAGCATCATTACCCACAGCCTACTGCATAATATTATCAGTTTTGCTGCTTTATCTGCATATTATAATGAATTTCCTGCCTTGCCTTTATGAGGCAAGACAAACGTTTATGACCACACTTATCTTTAAATTAAGCTCAAATCTCTCTCTCTCCTTTTATTTTACATTCATTACCACCCATCACCTCAAAAGGATTAAAGGAAAGGAAAGGATCAGAACAAGTCCATTTTCCTCCAGTTTTTCTGTTTTCAACTAAACCTATTAATGAGCTTCCCTGGAAGAAGACTTTCACAGTAATGCGATTTAGTTGGTACCCCTTTACCAAAGACACCAAAAGTGGTGCCAAGATAATACATCTGAGGTGTAGAGTCAGAAGATAAGAAAGCAGAGGAGCACATAGATTCATAAAAGTAGAGTCGGAGGGGACCTGAGCAGATCATCTAGTCTGATCCCCTGCTCTGGACAGGAACGAATACAGAGCTCTTATGACCCCTAATAAGTTTAAGCTCAAATGACCCCAGCAAGGTAGTTATCAAGCCTCCTTTTAAAGACCCCTAAGGTAGGAGCCAGCACCACTTCCCTTGGAAGCTGGTTCCAGATCCTGGCCACCCTGACTGTGAAGTAGTGCTTCCTGATGTCTAGCCTGAT
>NW_017728949.1:72368932-72372113 GCF_001723895.1 Crocodylus porosus
GCTGGTTTCTTCCCCCTCTAAAGTGCGGCGCCCAGAACTGGACACAGTGCTCCAACTGTGGCCTGGCTAGTGTTCCATAGAGGGGGAGGATCACCTCCTTGGACCTGCTTGTGATGCATCTGTGGATACATGACACGGTGCAGTTAGCCTTGCTGACAGCATCCTCACATTCGTGGCTCATGTTCATTTTGGAATCAGTAATGACTCTGAGTTCTCTTTCTGCCACTGTGCTTTCAAGAAGGGAGTTCCCCAGCCTATAGATATGCTGCTGGTTCTTCCTGCCCAAGTGCAGTACCCTACACTTGTCAGTATTGAATCCCATCCTATTTACATTTGCCCACCCCTGTAACCTGTCCAGGTCCAGTTGTATCCTCTC
The DNA here is from genome assembly GCF_001723895.1 of Crocodylus porosus. Lineage (NCBI taxonomy): Eukaryota > Metazoa > Chordata > Crocodylia > Crocodylidae > Crocodylus > Crocodylus porosus. The sequence goes on from NW_017728949.1 coordinate 72,369,309, forward strand.
CCTCCCTTCTGGCGTGCCTCAAATCTTGTTGTCATCAGTGAATTTGAACGGGGTGCTTTTCACCCCCTCGTACAAGTCACTGATAAAGAAACTGAACAGTACGGGCCCAAGGACCAAGCCCTGGGGGACTCCACTGCCCACCTCCCTCCAAGTCGAATATGACCCATCAACCACCACTCTCTGGGTGAGGCCCCCTAGCCAACTGGTGACCCATCTGACTGTGTAGGCTTCTACACCACAGTCACCTAGCTTTTTAATGAGAATGGGGTGAAAGACAGTGTTGAAGACCTTCCTGAAGTACAGAAAGACTACAACCACCGTGACACCTGCGTCCAATGATTTTGTGACCTGATCATAGAAGGCAATCAGGTTGTTTGACAGGACCTGCCCTTAATGAACCTGTGCTGGTTGCCCTTGAACATCCTCCCCCCTGCTGGTCCCTCCCAGATGTGCTCCTGGAAAATTTTTTCAAAGAGCTTCCCCAGGACTGAAGTAAGACTAACAGGCCTATATTTGCCTGGCTCCTCCTCTTCCCTTTTTTGAAAATGGGGACCACACTGGCCTTTTTCCAGTCTTCTGGCACCTGGCCAGAGCACCACAAGTGCTTGTAAAGCTGTGCCAGGTTCCCTCAACACCCTGAGGTGGAGAGCATCTGCACCTGCTGATTTGAACACATCCAACCCCTCCAGAAGTTCCCTAACTCAGTCCTCCCTGACTCTAGGCCTGGCAGAGTCATTCCTGAGTCCATCCTGTAGCCCGGTGGGGGAGAAGTCCTGGTCCCTACTCAGAAAAATGGAGGCAAAGAATTTGTTAAAAAGGTCTGCTTTTTCATCTGGTGCAACCACCAGATTGCCAAGTGTATCCTGCAGGGGCCCCATATTGCCAGTTGCCTTCTTTTTTCTCCCTATGTATTTAAAAAAGGATTTTTTGTTGTCCTTGATCCTTGTTGCTAGCCCCAGTTCCATCTCTGCCTTAGCCTTCCTAACAGCTTCCCTACATACTCTTGCTATGGAGGTATAATCCTCTTTGGTGATAGCCCCCACCCCCCTCCACTGGATGTATGCCTCTTTTTTTGGCTTTCAGATGTTCCTGAATGCCTTTGGTGAGCCAAGGGGGCTTTTAAGCACTCTTGTTCCCTTTGACTCGCGTTGGGACTGTCCCCTTTGACTGTCGCATTGAGCCCCTTGGGCTTGGAGGATCATCTCTTTAAGGAACGTCCACTCATCTTGGACACCTAGTTCCCCTACTCTCCAGAACTGCAGTGGCTCTCCTACCAATCTCCTCAACTCATTGAAGTTGTCCTTCCTGAAGTCAAGGGCTACTGCCTTGCTGTCAGCCCTTGACACCCTGTGCTGGATGGTGAATTCCAATAGGTGATGATCACTATTGCCCAGGTGGTCATGGACCTGGAGTCCCCTCACCAGGTCATCACCTGTGGCCAGGATCAGGTCCAGCAGGGCATTTCCCCGGTGGGACTTTAGATCACCCATGACGACCACATCCCTCAACTTAACTACCACCATGAGCTGTCCAGAGAATTCCCAGTCCATCTTTTCCCCCTGGTTGGGTGGTCTGTAGTAGAAACCCACTGTCAAGTCCCTTTCCCCACAACCCCCTTGTATTCTGACCCAGAGCACTTCAGCCTGCCTCTCCTCTGACCCCGTCCTGTTAGTTGAAAAAGTGTATTGCTCTTTGACGTAGAGTGCCACACACAAATCACATTTAACATTGTTTGGGTAAAATATACACAATTATGGAGGGAGAAGGGAATGAAATCATCAGGTAAAATATATTAGGATGCAGGAAAGCATTTAATTAGATAGTGGATTAAAAAAATACATACCTTCCAAAAGGCAAGGATTTGTGTGAGAGATATCTTTCCAAGATCATTTACATTGGCTGAGATGTGAACATAGTCATAGGCTTTTGAAAAGTAAACCTGTTTGGGAATTCTGTAATTCTATTTATTTTTTGAAGTTATGAAAAAATGTCCTGTAGAAGAAACCCTCTGAAATAAAGTTTAATGTTTTGTCTGGTCTGAAACCTCTCAATTTTTGAAATGGTATCAAAATGCTCAAATATTACTATAGGATCCCTGGATGGAAGTTGTAATTCAGTTAGTTTGATTTGGCAACATCAAAATGTTTCTTTTTCATCAAAAAGGTTAAATGAAATATCAAAATACAAAATTAAAACAAATGTCAAAATATTAGAACAGAAATGTGGGTCTCAATGAGGTCTAATTGAATGGTCATAAACAAAAAAAACTTATTTTTATAAATTTAGAAATACAGACATGTAGCAGTCTAGTGTTATCATCTTCATTCATGGTTGCACAAGAAAGAGTAGGCATTATACCAATGAAGGTTACAAATTATTTTAAATTAGGTGTTAAAAACAGGAGAACGATCTACAGAGATGTAAAGCTGTTACAAACATAGTCAGGGAACAACAAAATTAGCATTGATAAAGAAAGTTATCTGAAACCCACATACTGAATAGGAAACCCCCCCTTGGGAAGGGAGTAATGCTGATCGATTCTGGAGGTGGCAGAGCGCAGAGTAGATTGCTGTGCCTGGCAATAAATTCCTATAATTCCCAGCACTACTGTGTCTGAGACCTAGATCCTCAGAGGCAGTGGAAGGAGCATGTGCTACAAGCAGGAACCTGCACACTGCTGCTCCTGCTGTTCTTGCCTGAGCTTGGTACCCTGCCCAGCCACAGCCCATGGCTGGAGCGATAGGAGTGTTTCTAGGGCTCCCCCTATGACCAGAGACAGCAGCAATAGTTATGGAAGAGTAGTGT
>NW_017728949.1:72373583-72377754 GCF_001723895.1 Crocodylus porosus
GCTGGATGGTGAATTCCAATAGGTGATGATCACTATTGCCCAGGTGGTCATGGACCTGGAGTCCCCTCACCAGGTCATCACCTGTGGCCAGGATCAGGTCCAGCAGGGCATTTCCCCGGTGGGACTTTAGATCACCCATGACGACCACATCTCTCAACTTAACTACCACCATGAGCTGTCCAGAGAATTCCCAGTCCATCTTTTCCCCCTGGTTGGGTGGTCTGTAGTAGAAACCCACTGTCAAGTCCCTTTCCCCACAACCCCCTTGTATTCTGACCCAGAGCACTTCAGCCTGCCTCTCCTCTGACCCCGTCCTGTTAGTTGAAAAAGTGTATTGCTCTTTGACGTAGAGTGCCACACACAAATCACATTTAACATTGTTTGGGTAAAATATACACAATTATGGAGGGAGAAGGGAATGAAATCATCAGGTAAAATATATTAGGATGCAGGAAAGCATTTAATTAGATAGTGGATTAAAAAAATACATACCTTCCAAAAGGCAAGGATTTGTGTGAGAGATATCTTTCCAAGATCATTTACATTGGCTGAGATGTGAACATAGTCATAGGCTTTTGAAAAGTAAACCTGTTTGGGAATTCTGTAATTCTATTTATTTTTTGAAGTTATGAAAAAATGTCCTGTAGAAGAAACCCTCTGAAATAAAGTTTAATGTTTTGTCTGGTCTGAAACCTCTCAATTTTTGAAATGGTATCAAAATGCTCAAATATTACTATAGGATCCCTGGATGGAAGTTGTAATTCAGTTAGTTTGATTTGGCAACATCAAAATGTTTCTTTTTCATCAAAAAGGTTAAATGAAATATCAAAATACAAAATTAAAACAAATGTCAAAATATTAGAACAGAAATGTGGGTCTCAATGAGGTCTAATTGAATGGTCATAAACAAAAAAAACTTATTTTTATAAATTTAGAAATACAGACATGTAGCAGTCTAGTGTTATCATCTTCATTCATGGTTGCACAAGAAAGAGTAGGCATTATACCAATGAAGGTTACAAATTATTTTAAATTAGGTGTTAAAAACAGGAGAACGATCTACAGAGATGTAAAGCTGTTACAAACATAGTCAGGGAACAACAAAATTAGCATTGATAAAGAAAGTTATCTGAAACCCACATACTGAATAGGAAACCCCCCCTTGGGAAGGGAGTAATGCTGATCGATTCTGGAGGTGGCAGAGCGCAGAGTAGATTGCTGTGCCTGGCAATAAATTCCTATAATTCCCAGCACTACTGTGTCTGAGACCTAGATCCTCAGAGGCAGTGGAAGGAGCATGTGCTACAAGCAGGAACCTGCACACTGCTGCTCCTGCTGTTCTTGCCTGAGCTTGGTACCCTGCCCAGCCACAGCCCATGGCTGGAGTGATAGGAGTGTTTCTAGGGCTCCCCCTATGACCAGAGACAGCAGCAATAGTTATGGAAGAGTAGTGTGACCACACTGCTGCACCCTGCACCTAAAACCATGCCTGCACAGTCCTGCACTGTCCTGTGTTGAGGTTCCAAAGGTATGTAGGTGCCTAAAGTTAGGCACTGCAATTTACAGGGCTTGATGTCTTTACGGATCTAGCATTGGATCCCTAAATGCAATATTTTATATTTGACCAAATATTGTCCATATTGGGCGGTATACACACACCCATATGCAGATTGGTGCTGCCAATAGAATAGTGTCACATTGTGAGATAGAATAGCAATACACAGGAGTATTGTGTTTAGCCCATTTACTTGTCTATCTATATTTTAGTGTTTTATCTGCCTCCTGTCTCTATCAATGAGAGTTGCAGTTTCTGAGCACCTATCAGCCTCAGGCTCTTCCAAATGGTTCTCCCTGACTGAGTTTTCTTTATTTTCTTTAAGTTACTATTCCCTTCAGGAAAACTATCCCCAGGACATGGCCCAGTGCTTTATTAAATCTCATAAGAGAGCCACAGGCAGGACTACAAAGAACCAGGGATTGATTGCCTTAGAACAAATCAAAGCATAAAATTTCACTGTCTCTGGCTGGATGAAAAAAAAAAAAACCATCACACACAAGCATTTGATTATCCACATTTCTGTACACCTAATTTGTTTATCAGTTGAAATATAGCTAAGAAAAGGCAATACGTCCAGAGCTGTACTGATACAGTACTGATACAGTTTGAACTGATGCATCCTCCCCCTCATAGCATGAAGAATACTTGGCACTGCAAATATAAGCTGAGTTCAGCTTGCACACCAAGGGGCTGGGACTCTAAATGTATCAGGCAGTAAACTGTGCGTCCCATAGATGATGGAAAAATCATCCATGAAAACAGTGATGAGACACAACATCCAGCACACAAACTCAGTTAATAGGACTTAGTATGAGGAAAGGTCAATTCCTCTATACGTCTCCTCCAGAGAAAATGCTAAACTTCTCAGGTCACGCTAAAAACAGGTAATTGTATTTTTAATGCATATACTTTGTACTTCAAAAAGATCAGCTAAGATAAAATGGGCTGTATAAGGATTAGCTATAAAAGTCAGTAGTTAATGATTCACCATAACGCATGATTTAGCTGCAAACTAGAAAAACATAAAAATAGCTTAAGAAACTAATTTCTTATGCTGTTTTGGGCTTCTGGATGATTTAAACTCAGATATTTCCATATTTTTCAGATCCCTGAGCAATGGCATCTGATGACAGGCTGATCTCTTCAGACATTTTTTCTAGAGCAAATAACTACATGTTACAGCATCCTGAAAAAATCATCACATGGTTTTATAATTTGTATAGTTTTGAAAGTTGACACAAGGACTGTGTCATCCCACAAACTTCCCCAGACAGTCATTCTTACAAAAATGTTATGAATCTGTGATACCAGCTGAGATAAGGAAATGAGCCTGATAATTTTATTGAACTAAACTGACCAACAGCTTTAGCTATAGCAACTTGCTGACAGTCCACAGGGCATACCTACCTGGTCATAATATTTTAAGTCTCTCATGCTAAAAGCAGTGGTTTTTCCCACATTGTACACTAGGCTGGAAGAGTGACTACTTAAAAAAACAGGAGAACTTGTGTGTGCTTGGAACTGGATTTCAGTGCATACTGCAGGCAAGGATAGGAGGTTTTGAGATGCGAAGAAATACACTTTGTCTAACAACCTTGAACATGGACTAATGTTTTGGTGGCATTCTCAAAGTCATCCCATCTTAATATAAGTTCTGCTGCTGCCCTTACTAGTTTTTGTGAAAGAGGAGGAGCAGGTAAGTGCATATTGGGCAAAATTCTTATCATAGACCTAATAATGTCCTTATTTTGAATCATTCAAGTCAATAGAGTTTTGACATTGACTTCTCTTAGTGTAGGCTGAATGCTGGTGATCTCCAGCAGCATAAAGGGTGAGGAATCCTTATTTGACCTACTCTGTAGACCAGGGACAGGCAAAATAGAGCCTGCAGGCTGTATCCTGCCCACCAGGCCATTGTATCTGGGCTGTATCTCGTGGGGTCCCTACGAATTTAGAAAACTATTATGTATGCATGGCTTCCTGTCAAAGATGACAAAGCACCAGCAGCAGCAGGACCCAGGGAGAGTCAGTGGCAGGGCCCAGTGGCTGAACAGTGAGGCCCACCTCGCTCTAGCTGCCCCTGCCTATCCTCCAACCCCAGGACCCAACTGGAAGCCTCTGTGACCTGTGGCCTGGTGACCCTTTGGTTGTTCCCCATCCTCCCTCTGTCTAAATGGAAATTCAGACAAGATCAGACAGAAGAAAGGGGAAACCGCTGCCCAGCCCATGCAGCCTGGAACCACATGGCGCTGGCTGGAACCAGAACAGCTGGCAGGCAGGTGGAAAGCAGTGGTGGGTGAGGGAGCAGTGGGGAGGGATGGGAAGTGGTGGTAGGTGGGGGACCATGAGGAGCGGTGGGCAGAGGTGTGTGGGGAGCTGTGGGAAGTGGCAGAGGATAAGGGGAGCAGTAAGAAGTGACTGTGGTTGGAGGAGCAGTGTGGAATGGTGGCAAGTGGAGGCAATGGTGGGAAGCAGTGGTGGAGGGCATGGGGAGCAGTTGGCAGGGGGAGTGGCAGAAAGCAGCAGGTAGGAGCACGGAGCCCGTGCCAGTGGCCTGGGGTCAGCAGGAACCCAGAATGGGGCAACAGGAGTAAAGAGCCTGGTCACAGGGTG
>NW_017728949.1:72378166-72392172 GCF_001723895.1 Crocodylus porosus
GGGGGGCGTTATTTCAAGATAGCAGTACCCTTCCTCCCAAAAGGAGGACACCCGGTGCAAGGGGAAGGACTTCCAGTGGCAAAGGTCAGGAATTAGAGGTGGGACTTCTGGTCCCAAACTGGTGACCAGGGGGTGAAGCACCCATCAAGAGACAGGGCTACTTTTTCATCAAAACTTATTAAGCAGCCCTCCACCTGAAATAATTGCCCACCTCTGCTGCAGACACTATTCCAGCCTGGTATCTGTGCAGCTATTGTGCTTCTCCTCTGCAAAGAAAGACTAGAAAATCTGTGTAGCAGCAAATCCTCTGGCCTTTTTTCCCCACCTTGGATCCAGGATGGATCTCCTGGGAGACTCTGCCTTGCAGGAGCGGGGAAGACAACAAGTTCCCCTTACCACCAACCTAAAGCTCAGCACCTATTCCCAACAGCTGCTTCAAGTTTTCCCACTTAAAAATAAAAAATGAAGAATAAAATGACCTACTTGATATATTGACTTGTTACACATTTAACTGAACAAGAAACTAATATGGAAACATAACAACATGTCAGAGAAGAACATGGCCTTGAATATATTCAAGGGGCTTTCATTAACTTAAATGGAAGCCCTACATATTTATCCAAGCCCCACGATTATAAAAGCTTATGGGATAATTAATTATCAACAGTCACTTCTAAACCAATGCAAAGACCAAATTCTGTTCTCATTTAAATCAATGCAATTATCCCAAGGCTTCCTGAAAGAATCACAAAAGGCCTGAAGACATTTTTTAATATTACGACCTTTCACCAAGATCTTTTCTGCAACTTCACACTTTCTCATAAAGGTATTAATCACAGTTATCAAAACAGTTGATTTCCAGGAGCCATGTAATAATAAAGGTGTACAACTTGCAGACAAATAATATTCAGAAAATCACTTCAAAATTTTCTGTGTGGTAAAATATGTAAATGAAATACAGTTGCTAGGAGATGGAAAACTATGTGAACCTGTGAAAACACTGCAATCTGTGCTGCCTTTGAATTTGCAAGGTCAGCTATATTTTTCATGATAATCATTTATTTATATGTCTCCATGTTAAAGAATGAGATTCCATACATGTGAGCTCTTTTTTTACTTAATAGTAACTGCCCTACTGTACATCTAAATTAGTATTTTTATAAGGCTGGTTAATTTTCCTATAGTGTTTACAACCCTTTAATTGTTTTTGGTAGACTAATTAAGAAATATACTTGCATCACTTCATTCTGCTGAAATAGCTCAGGTTTCATACTCTAAGTTCAATGCATTTCTTTATCTGGTCATTCCGTTACATTTTTTGAGATGTCTGTTTTTTAATAGAAATGTCATAACGTGAGAACAAAAATGGAGTTTACTGTCCAATTAACAAATCTAGTACCTCACACTGTCAGTCCATGAATTATAATGCATTAGTCATAAATCAGTAAGTGAACTACTTAGGCACAGACCTTGTAATCAATGCTACAAGTATTGGCTGCTCTCCACGTAATCCAGCACTAAAAGTGCAACTTTATTTTATTCCAGTAACACATTAACAGAATGTACAACCATTCTGACTTTTGCAAATGATCACGCAGCTTTACAGCAAAAAGCATTTGTCCATTATTTAAAACAAATGTCTCCCTCATGATAAATTTGTTTAGTAATTTTAGTGATGAACCAGCAACATGAATTAACTGTACCCTTTTAGTGCTTGTTCATTTCTACTTTTGATACGATTGCTTCACCGGTTGAGGCACACTGGCTCGAATTCAAGTCAGATGGACCCTAGTTCCTCCATGTGTTTCCATGGATATTTGTCGGAATCCTTTAGTTCCGAATCTGCATAGGAGGATATTCTCCTCAGTGACAGCATTGCAGTAGTCGTGCTTGGATATAATCAGAGCTCAAGCTGAAAGCTGGGGCAATCGCATCATAAGCTCCCTTACATCCTCTCTTTCCCCTGTAAAGTTGGAATAAGAATAGCAAGATGTCATTTTCTCCCCTTCCCTTCAAATTTTGCTGCTCCAAACGGCTTGGTGAATTTAGAGGCAGGAATGAGTGTAGGGTCCTAACTTGTCTGTGCTTTGCTTGGCCTTCAAGCTGGAGAAAGGTATGTGTGCACTATGAATTGCTAATTTATGTCGTTTTCTTATGGTTTATTCAAATTGTACTGCAGGCCTTCTGTACAGTACTGCAGGCTGCCAGATATTGTTCCTATTCTAAAGAAGTGATACTATAGAAATCTGACTTTTCACAGAGGTCTGTGTGCACGGCTGCTTCAGTGTGCGACATTCTAATCTGAATGCCCTGATAGTATTAAGGGGTTAGGGTCTAAAATGCCCCAAAGGGAATAAGATAGGCAATGACATACAACTTAACAAACACAGGTGTAGAAAAAAGAGGGCAAAATTTGTACTTTACATCTGGTTGACGACACGTTTTCACTGCTGCAGACACTATGAACAAAATGAAGACCCCCCAAATAACTACATACAGTACTGATATGTCAAAAGCCTGGTGAATCTGGCAATTTTTTAACATGCGCTCACTTATTTGCTAAGAAGCTTTTCCTGAGCTTTTGCAGCTCGAGCTGTAGAATAGTAGTAAATGAATTATGAAGGATCTCTAGGGATATTTGAAAGGGTGAGATGGTTCAGGAGTAGTGGAAGAATAAATCCTAATTCTCATCCAAAAGAGAGAGAATGGGATAATCATGAAAATACTAGCAGGATAAGCCTGTTGAATAAGAACCAGAGGATCTTACCAAAGTCATCCTAAGTAGGATTGAGGAAACAGTGAAATTAATAATATGAGGATTAGAACAGTTTCAGAATTAAGTGGTGTTTATGCATCGAATCTTCATGATCAGACAAAATGGAGAAGGAGGAGGACTGTCTGCAGTATATTTGCACAAATTTCATTCACTTAAAAATATCAAAATCTTACTTACGGAAAATGCTTGACATGTGAGAGATCCAAAGGGAGTGGAAGCTGAGTCACTGCTTCTCAGCCCACACAAGTACTAGGAGGGAAAAGTGAGCTTGTCTGGATATACAGGGGATTTAGCATAACAACACTTTTCATCCTTGGTGCTTCAGCAGAAGGACTGTAGACCTGACAGGAAACAGGGTGCTGTGCGGACAAGCTGATCCTGGTACTATCAGCAGAGAACGATCAAAGTAAATGCTGTGAAAACCACTGGGTGGTCTGTTGGCAGAGGGACAGGGCACAGGTTGAACAGAGAAATGGACACAATATGTGTTTGTCTTAACTATCTGCTGGTAAGAGGAAGTGCACGTGATTCAGTGCCATTTTTCTATTAACCAGCAATGGATCTCTTAATCTAGGATGTGTTTTTGAGAAATCTAAATGAAGGATATACCAACCACATCTTAAGAAGGCTTTTGCTTGCATGGAAAGGATAGCACAATTTTACACTGGTATTAGGGAACGCTGTCATGGCCCAGATCTTGTCTTGGGAAAATTCTTGGTTCTATAGGGTTAGCTTTACTGGAATAAATGCAAATGCAACTGTGAAAAGACTGACTATGCAATGCAGTAAGAAAATGATCACCTTACAGGATGTGTGGTCTGACAGAACTCGTATGAGTATACGTGTGTTTATACCGAATAGACAAACGTGTTCTACAGTTAACATAGACTATTTTGCATTATATTTGGGAATACAAGTATAATACAAACATAAACTATTTTCTCACAGTATTTCTAGAGGAATAACAGCAGCTCACCCCCATTTGGTGTCATCTAATCTAATGCTTCACCACCAGCTGAGTTAGATAAGCTATCCTCATGAGTTACAGGTGTTCAGAACGTTTCCATTTCATGCCCTTAAGGAACATGGTATCTTTTCATCAGATGATTTTTAGTCTAGGCACTAAATGATTAATACTATAAAATGCTCTGGGATATATTTTACATAGAACAATTCCACATAATGTGAATGTGTTATTTTTACATTTACACAGATTTTCATTTACATTTTTTTAACCTTTGAAATAAAAATACCCAAAGCATTAAAATCTAATAAGCTTTTATAATAGATTTCTCCTGTTTTATATAATTATTACATGTTCTGGATTGTTCCACCAATGAAATTATTTTCCTAATGTACCTACATTGCAGAGCGCACGTCATATTTTTCATTTTAATATTTTTTAAACTCAAGGCAGATTTAATACTTTACCTAAATGGGCTAATTATTTGGTTAGATGCTTGTAGGCTGACTGCTGAAAGAATAAGTAGATTGCATTTCATCAAAATCAGCTTTAAAACCCTATTACTTATAAAACATTTACATTTTACAAATAAGTTGACATATTCATAGACATTATCCATTATAGGTTTACTTATAGTAATCTAAGCTTCAGCTTGTTAATACAAAAGGTTAGTGTGCACTTTAATTGAATACACCATGTTTCAGTGACCTAAACAGAATTAAAATGCTGTCCTTGTTTAGATTCAAATTGGTTTTCCACTTTTTACCTATGAATGAGAAACTGGCTAACCTGCTAGAATGATAAACATACTTTCATATTATACATATTATTTTCATAGTCTGATATAAATTATAACCTGGGAAGCCAGAAGAAAAAAATACCACAAGGAGACACACTCGCTTAAAGAAGCTCTCTTTGAAGGGCTTTTAGGTACCTGGAAATCTGTATGTGAAGGAGAAAAAGGAAAACACTTTGTTAGAATAATATGCATAGTATGACTTTGACCCAAATCTCTTCCTAGGTAAGTTTTAACAATGAATCTGAACAACAGAAGAAATGTTCAACAAGTTCAGCAGTTGAAATAAAAAATGGATGGCAACTCGGGTGGTCTGGGTTTAATACTCCATTCTGCCACTGTCCTGTGCAGTATTGTTCAAATCATTTAATTTCTCTACATCTATTAAATGGGGATAACAACACTTCTTTTCTCCAAGTCTAGGTTTATTCAGAAAGAAACCTCCTAAGGGCTCTTATCATGTGTACATACAGTGATTACCACAATGGCTCTGATCTCAGTTGGAGCCTCTGGGCACTGCTGGAATTCAAATAAAAATATTAATAATAACCATAAAAGCCATGCTATCTCACAAATTGCACCATTAGCTAGAAGACTAGCCATTTAAATGTTCAGTTTAAACATGACAAGTCTAACTTTACCCTATTGGAAAAGAGAGCTAAGTGAGTTCTATTTCTGATTTATACTACTGTAAAATCAAAACAAAAAGCCTTTTCTAGTGTGCACTGTATGTTCACCTGGTAGAAAAGACCTGCTAAGCCTGACACAGAAGGGGAATAGTTTGGTCTACAGGATGAACATATTTATGTATACACTCCAGGGGGTTCACCCTAAACAACTGAAGCCAATGAAAGCTTTAACATTAATTTCACAGGTGAAGGAGTAGGCAGCAAGTCTCTTACATGCTATATTGGGCTCCCATGCCCCCAAGGTCTGGAATACCCTGCCATCGGAGGTGGTTCAAGAACCTACATTGAACACCTTCAAGAGCAAACTGGATGCTTACCTTGCTGGGATCCTATGACTCCAGCTGACTTCCTGCCCTTTGGGTGGGGGGCTGAACTCAATGATCTCCCAAGGTCCCTTCCAACCCAAATGAATATGAAATCTCCATCTGCAGTCTTTTCTCATTCCCAAGTTTTTCCTGTACTTTGTTAACAGCTCATTTATTGATATTAATCTAGTCAGCGGAGGGAAGGGTTTTGACATCCATAAAAATAATTGTCCACTGTGATCTCACAACATTTCTCCTTCCTGATAACTAATATGAAAACTGTAACTTACAGTTATAATAAAGTAAATAAATTAAATATATACATGAGTTCTGATTGTGTGCTTCTCATACTTCACTACCTAGTCTAATATCACAGGTATTATCAATCTCTTTTTTTCAACAATTATCTGAAGTTAATTTTCAGAACGAAATACAGTGAATTCAACACTTTAGAGAAAACAAATATGTAATGCAATGATCCCAGGCATGGTTATCCCTATAAATGCAATGTGTTTGGAGATTAATGTAAGATGTTTTATTATATTAATAAGAGCAGAATACGCTGCTCTTTTTAAAGAGCTTACTCTTTTTACCAAGCAGCCTCCAAAATTTGCTTACTCTCTAATTCCCAGACTACAAGTGAACATTTGTACAATAAATAATTTAGAATCAAAAGATGGCTGGAATTATTTGCTGCAGAGTTCTCAGAACTGGCAGGTTTCTTCCACTCCATGTGTTCCTATACTTGACTGATGTCTGGCTGCTTTAGCTGGCTGCAGTTTTGCAGTGAGCAAGTTAGAATGCATAAAGCATTGAGAAAATTATCAAGGAACACATGTGCAAGGACCCAGCAGGGGAAGTAATGCTCAGGGGCAACAAACATGAGTTCATTGAGGGCAGGTCCTGCCTGACTAACTTTGTTTCTTTTTATGATCAGGTCACAAAGTCCCTGGATGAGGGTGCCGGGGTCAATATTATCTTCTTGGACTTTAAGAAGGCCTTTGACATGGTTTCCCACCACATTCTCTTAAAAAAATCCAGGTGACTCTGGCATTGATGCCTGCACAGTCAGATGGGTGGCAAATTGGCTAGTTGGTTGCACCCAGAGAGTGGTGGTGGACAGGTCATTCTCAACCCAGAGGGATGTGGGCAGCGTCCTGGGGCCTGTACTGTTCAAAATCTTTATCAGTGATCTGGATGTGCGTATGAAATGTACACTGTCCAAATTCGCTGATGACACCAAGTTGTGGGGCGAGGTGGGCACGCTGGATGGAAGGGACAGAATCCAGCTAGAGCTAGACAAATTACACAGGTGGGCTGATGAGAATAGGATGGAATTCAACACAGACAAGTGCAAGGTGTTGCATCTACGGAGAAGAAACCAGCAACATACCTATAGCCTGGGGAACACCTTTCTTGTCAACATGGTGGCAGAAAGGGATGAACATGAACCTGATTGCCTTCTACGATCAGGTCACAAAAGCATTGGACACTGGTGTCACGGTGGATGTAATCTTTCTGGACTTCAGCAAGGCCTTTGACACTTGTCTCCCACCCCATTCTCATTAAAAAACTAGGCAACTGTGGCATTGATGCCTACACAGTCAGATGCATTGCAAATTGGCTGAAGGGTTGTACCCAGAGTGTAGTGGTGGATGGGTCTTTTTCAACCTGGAGGGAAGTGGGCAGTGGGGTCCCCCAGGGCTCAGTCCTTGGGCCCACACTGTTCAATTTCTTTATTAGTGACTTGGACAATGGGGTGAAAAGCAGCCTGTTTAAATTTGCTGATGATACCAAGATTTGGGGTGAGGTGGGCACGCTAGTTGGGAAGGACAGTTTACAGCAGGACCTGGACAGGTTACAGGGGTGGACTAACGAAAACAGGATGGGTTTCAATACTGACAAGTGCAGGGTGCTGCACTTGGGCAGTAGGAACCAGCAGCACACTTATAAGCTGGGAAACTCCCTTCTTGAGAGCACAGTGGCAGAAAGAGATCTTGGAGACATTACTGACTCCAAGATGAACATGGGTCGACAATGTGAGGTCATGGTCAGTAGGGCTAACTGTACCTTGTCATGCATCCACAGATGCATCTCAAGCAGGGCCAAGGAGGTGATCCTCCCCCTCTATGTGACTGGCCAGGCCGCAGCTGGAGAACTGTGTTCAGTTCTGGGTGCCCCACTTCAGGAGGGATGTGGACAGCATTGAGAGGGTCCAGAGGAGGGCCACCCACATGATCTGGGGACAGCAGGACAGACTCTACAAAGAGAAGCTATGAGACCTTAGCCTGTTCAGCCTTCACACGAGAAGGCTGAGGGGGGACAGGTGGCCATCTATAAACTCACTAGGGAGGACCAGCGGGGTTTGGGAGAGACCTTGTTCCCCCTAGTTCCCCCCGGTAACAAGGAATAACAGCCACAAGTTATTAGAGAGTAGGTTTAGACTAGACATCCGAAGGCACTACTTCACAGTTAGGGTGGCTAGGATCTGGAACCAACTTCCAAGGGAAGTGGTGATGGCTCCTACCCTGGGGGTCTTTAAGAGGAGGCTTGATGTCTACCTGGCTAGGGTCATTTGAGCCCAGTTTTTCTCTCCTGCCCAGGGCAGGGGACAGACTTGATAATCTACAAGGTCCCTTCTGACCCCACTTCTATGAATCTGAGCCACCAATGCAAGGAAGCGGTCAGTAAGCCTAACTGCACCTTGTCGTGCATCTACAGATGCATCACAAACAGGTCCAGGGAGGTGATCCTTCCCTTCTACTTGGCACTGGTCAGGCCACAGTTGGAGTACTGAGTCCAGTTCTGGGTGCCACACTTCAAGAGGGATGGGGCTAGCATAGAGAGGGTCCAGAGGAGGGCCGAGTGACCATGCAAGTGCATGGTCAAGGTGCAGCAGGGCAGGCCCTACAAAGAAAGGCTAAATGACCTGAACCTATTCAGCCTCCACAAGAGAAGGCTGAGAGGGGATCTGGTGGCCATTTACAAACTCACCGGGGGGACCAGGAAGAATTGGGGGAGGCTCTGTTCCCTCAGGCACCACCTAGGGTTACTAGGAATAATGGCCACATACTGTTGGAGAGAAGGTTCAGGCTGGACATCAGAAGACATTACTTTACAGTTAGGGCTTCCAGGCTCTGGAATGGGCTCCCAAGTGAGGTGGTACTCTCTCCTACTTTGGGGGTCTTCAAGAGGAGGTTAGACAGATATTTGACTGGGGTGATATGACCCCAGTACCTGTCCCTGCCCAGGGCAAGGGGTCATACCTGATGATCTGTTTAGGTCCCTTCCAACCCTGAGCACTATGATACTATGATTTGCTTGCATATGCTTAGGCGCTATTGTGCATATGTGAAGTTCTTGTCCTGGAGAGATGACACAGCAAAGGGGGACACTGATGATGCTGGGGCAGGAGAGCATTGTCCCAGCTGTGTTCCATGATCAAAGCATGCATCCGGCAGCAAGCAATTCCCAAGGGAGAGGATTGTTCTGCCCCCTGCTGCCCAAGTTGACCGGGAGAAAATTTGCTCCCAATTGGCCATCTACACGTGGGCTACTGCACAGTAACTATGGCACATTAACAAATGCAGGTAGCAAACTAACCATGCAACTAACTAATTGACTGCACAATAAGCATCTGCAGGTGTACACAGTGACACTTTACCATATGGTCAATTAGTCAACTGTGTGGTAAAGTGTCTTGTGTAAAAGGACCCAGTGAATTGTAAGTCTCTCCTGAGATTAAGATAAACTCAGATCCTGAGTTGACCTCTATAGTGCCTTGGAGAATCATTGTTGTATAGGTCTCTTTCATCTGTGGGGTTGACGTTCCCACGTTACTAAGAGATGCAGTAAAACAGGCATCAGGGAACAACTTGTGCTGGGATTTCATTTGAAACTGCATAACTGAAGGTGCACTGTCCTTTGTCCCCTTCTTCCTTGATAACTTGGACTTCTGGTGACACATGCATTCAATGTAACCCTTGCACTGGCAACAACAGTAGTTGGAATCATGGAAACTGCATGTATTGTGTCTGAGATTTCCTCCCATAGCTATAGCAGCTTATTTGGGAAGAAGAACTCAAATTCTTGTACACAGGTAGTCACTTCCTTGAACATTTCTCCCTTGAATGCACTGGGTACATCTTAGGTGACACCAGTTTTAGTCACAGTAGTCAGATTTCCCTTGAATGGAGTGAACCAGCCTCATATAATACATTCTTTTTGAGCCCTGGCAAAGATTGAGTTGTGCCTTTCAAGAAGTTGGCATTGTAGATGCAAGACAATCCCAGGAAGTTTTGGGACAGTGTTGGGGACAACTGTGTGGTACAAGTGTGGAAGAGGCCAACTAGAGGTCACGCTCTTCTTGAACTGCTGCTCACAAACAGGGAAGAAATTGGTGGGCAATAGAAAAGTGGATGGAAACTTGGGTAAAAGGAACCACAAGATGACTGAGAAAAGGAAGGAAGGAGAGCAGCGGACTAAGGATCCTGGATTTCAAAAATGCAGATTTTGAGTGATTTAGGGATCCCTTGGGAAGTCAGTCTGAGGGGGAAAGGAATCCAGGAAAGCTGGCTGTACTTTAAAGAAATCTTACTGAGGGCATAGGAATGAACCATCCCAATTCACAGAAAGACTAGCAAATACGTCAGAAAACCAGCTGGGCTTAGTGGGGAACTCTTCAGTGAGCTAAAACACAAAAAGGAAGCTGAAAAAAGTGGAAACTTGGAAAAATGACTAGGGAGGAGTATAAGGATATTGCTTGGGCATGCAGCAATGAAATCAAGGACACCAAAGAGCAACTGGAGTTGCAGCTAGCAAGGCATGTGAAGGATAACTAGAAGGGTTTGCACAAATATCTCAGCAACAAGAGGAAGATCAGGAAAAGTATGGGTCCCTTACTGAATTGAGGAGGCAATCTAGTGACAGATAATGCAGAAAAGGCTGAAATGAAATACTCAATGATTGTTTTATTTCAGTCTTCACAGACAAGGTCAGCTCCCAGATTACGGCACCTAGCAGCATAGCTTGGAGTAGGCATGAGCAGCCAACACTGCCAAAGGAATAGGTTAGGGACTATTTTGAAAAACTGGATGTGTACAAGTCCATGGGGCTGGACATTATGCACCCAAGGATGCTAAGTGAGGTGGCTGACGTGACTGCAGAGCTGCTGGCCATCATCTATGAAAACTTGTGGTAATTGGGGCAAGTCCTGATCTGTTTGAAAAGGCAAATATAGTACCCATCTTTAGAAGAAGGGAAAAAGGAGGATCCAGGCAATGGCAGTCAGCTTCACCTCAGTCCCTGGAAAAATCATGGAGATGGTCCTCAAGGAATGAATTTCCAAGCACTTGGAGGAGAAGAAGGTGATTAGGAACAGTCAGCATGGATTCACCAAGGGCAGATGATGCCTGACCAACCTGATTGACCTCTATGATGAGATGACTGGCTCTGTGGATGTGGGAAAAGCAGTGGATGTGATACACTTTGATTTTAGCATGGTTTTGATACAGTTTCTCACAACATTCTTCCAAGCAAGCTAAGAAAGATGTGTTGAATAATTGGATTGTAAGGTGGATAGAAAACTGGTTGAATCATTGGGCTCAAAGGGTAGTAGTAATCAATGACTCAATGTCTAGTTGGCAGCCAGTGTCAAATGGAGCGCCCAAGAGCTCATCCCTAAAGCAAATATTGTTTGATATCTTCATCAATGACCTGGAGAGGGTGTGGAATGTATCCTCAGCAAGTTTACATATGACACCAAGCTAGGTGGAGTAGTAGGTATGCTTTGAAGGATACATTCAGAGACCTAAAGACACTGGACCAAAAGAAATCTCATGAGGTTCAATAAAAACAAGTGCAAAGTCCTGCAGTTAGGATAGAACAATCCTATGACAGGGCGCAGGATGGAGACTGACCAACTTAGTAGCAGGTCTGCAGAAGAGGACCTGGGGGTTATTGTGGACAATAAGCTGAATATGAGCCAACAGTGTGCCCTTGTTACCAAGGGCTAGGGATAGACATTCAAAAGGCTTGACCCAAAATTGATTCAATCTTTGCAGGTTAGTCTAACCTGCCTAGATTAAATGCAGGCACACTTCCTCAGGCTAGAAGCCAGGGGGTGCTAGAGCAGCTGTCCCTTCCCTTCCAAGGTACTGAGCTGAGGAGGGGCGTATCCAGTCCCCAGCAAGATGCTCTGAGTAGAGAGGGGTGTAAGCTCGCACCCTGCCTGAACCATCCCAGGCTTTGCTCTGTTCAATGGGCAGGAGTGTTGCCAGACCCTAACCCCTGGCTGACACTGTTCGGCAAAGGTGGGGTGTGCAGTGCATGCATATGTTGATGATATTGAGCTTTTCAAATATCCTTTTCCCTGCTTCTTCATACTATCTGAAAATTGGACAGGTGAAAAAGCCAGCAGAGAAGTGGTAACAGAGTGTTTATCAGCCTATCAACAAACAAAAGCCTCTCTCATTAGTTCAAGCTCTTCTTAACCAGCTTTTTACAAGGAAGAAATGGAGGGACAGTACCAGCTAACCCGCTGATTAGCTCCAAAAAGCCTTAAGCGGACATTGTTCTGTATGCCTGTCCCAGTTAAACTGGAGACACACACACACAGATAACTCTCAGCATTAGGTAACATACCACATGCCTAGGCTCCATGGGTCTGGGGTCCATGATGTGGGAGATGGGAGGGTGAGAGGGGGGAATCCCTGCTTGAGCACTGAGCAGTGAAAGAGGTGGGGCAGAGGGAAGGCAGGCAGATCCTGCTGTGCCTGCGGTCTCAGCTGAAGCTCCAACCAGGAAGCAGAGGGGCAGGGACAGCTCTGTTTCCTGAAGCAGACAGCCCAGCCCAGCAAAGCATCTGGGATGTGCAGTACTCTGGTTTAACTTAAAAAAGGAAGGGGTCTGGAAACGACATTGCAAAAACAGGTTTGACTCAAATCAGTTAAGTCTGACACTACACTCAACCAGGTTTACCTTAAACCAGTGTCAGCCATTTTGAAACTGGTTTATGTGCACTGAACTTTATGTTCTCTTATAGGTTTAAACAAGTGTCTGATCACTTAAACCGGTTTATGTGTAATATCTGTCCCTAGCCAAGAAGGCTAACAGCATACTGGGCCGCATTAGCAGAAATGTTGCTGGCAGATTGAAGGAAGTATTTCCTCCCCTCTATTCAGCACTAGTGAGGCCACATATGGAGTACTGTATCCAGTTTTGGACCCCCACTGCAGAAAGAATGTAGACAAACTGGAGAGAGTCCAGCGGAGGGCAACAAAAATGGTTATGGGGCTGGGGCAGATAACTTCTGAGAAGAGGCTGAGGGAACTGGGTTTATTCAGTTTGGAGAAGAGGAGGCTGAGACGGGGTTTAATATCACCCTTTAGCTTCCTGAAGCGGGGTTCCAAAGAGGATGGAGCTGGACTGTTTTCAGCGATGGCAAATGACTGAACAAGGAGCAATGATCTCAAGTTGCAGCAAGGGAAGTTTAGATTGGAGATTAGGAAAAACTCTCACTAGGAAGGTAGTAAAGCACTGGAACAGGCTAGCCGGCGAGGGGGTGGAATCTTCATCCTTGGATGTTTTTAAGACCCAGCTAGACAAAGTCTTGGCTGGGATGATCTACTTGGGGATAGTCCTTCTTTGAGCAAGGGGTTGGACTAGATAACATCTTGAGGTCCCTGTCAACCCTAATTTTCTATGATTCTATGACTCCTGCCTGGTGCTGAAATTACGGTTCTCAGACATTTGGCACAAGTGTGCAACATATGCAGCAATTCCTTCTTTTGAGAGCCGATTTTGTTGGTTGAAATGGCACTTGAGAATGGTTTTGAACAGGGGTGGTGTTTAACAATGGAGGATCCCATGGTAGGGCTTGTTATAGGGCTTGGCTGAGGATACAAGTAAGTAAATAATCTGAAACATCTTTGAGCCAATAATGCTCAGTAGCACTTCACATTTCCGACTATCATCAGTAATCTTATTAGCTTCCAGAAAGAAGTCTAGCCAGTCAAATGGACAGACTAGACGCATCCAATTATTCAATGTGGCCCATAGTAACCATATTAGAGAGCAAGTACACGAGCTATACAGGCTAGCACCTGGCTCACTTGTAGAAATGATCACTCTTTTGTTTCTCTTTTGTTCTTTTATCTGGAAGCAGCATCCTACTCACCATCCTCATTGTCAGTATTGCATATTTGTGGCGTTCTAGTCCCAGGCAGATCACACAGGGAGGAACCATGGAACCATTTTTATTAACAACTAAGTACCTTCACACTGAAGCAGAACAATAAACAGCAACACAAGATAATGCGGTTCAACAGTACCCTCTGTTGATGGAGTACAGAACACATATACAGATATTCAATAAACAACAGTGCACACACATTTCCAAGAATGTGCAGGTGCATGCATGTATGCACGCGTGTGCACACACACACACACACACACACACACACACACACACACACAC
>NW_017728949.1:72392967-72398013 GCF_001723895.1 Crocodylus porosus
TATACAAAGTTATACTGCATATCCAATTCTTTATTTTAATTTTGATGTGATGCATTATATTTCATCACTTTTCATTATAATGTGATACATGATAATATGTTGTGACACTACCTCATGTGCTGTGCATTCTTACAGTTCTCCACCTATCAGAAGTAAATTAGGAGAGTTTGGAATATTTTTACTCTGTTTTTGTTTTTTTGGATTATTGATTGAAACTGATTAATAAGAAACTGCTGGTTTTTATTGCCACGCTGCTAATGTCATATAATGAAAACTATTAATAGGAGAAAGTTTTCCTGTGGCAATAGGATCATGAGCATAAAATCGTTTTAACTTTTTCCAACTTCTGCTTTATTTCTAAGTTTAGTTGAATGTTGATCCAGGTTTTGACAAACTAGCCATAGCCCCCACCCTACTAAGAGCACTCTAATGTGTCTGTGACAGACCTGGTGCTCTTTTCAATAACCACTACCATGTTCATCTGGCCGACACAAACTGTATATGTAAGAGCTGTGAATTTGGACAATGGATGAGGAGAGAATATTTGGAGCATAATGCCTCTGCTGGCTGATATTCTGAGGATACTCAGTAGCATTCCCCAAGAACCACTGAGCTGGCAATATGACACTTTCCTCATTTGTTAAAAAGCAGGATACCTGATCTGGCAGCACTGGAGGTTTTTTTCTCTTGGACAACAATATTAGGTTTAGTTTTCATAACTACAAAGTCCAATCCTGCAATGAGAGGAGGAAGACAATTTTTTTTTCAGTCACAACTTTACTTATCACTCACTGCCTGTAGTTTTCAAATGGTTTCCAAAAACTCAAACACTATTATTTACAGAAGTAATACTGGCATGGTGCACAGTCACCTAATATAATGAAAAATAAATTTAGCAATAGTCTTCACATGCTTCATCATCACTTTTCCCCTTTACCTTGGATTTGAAAGCAAAGCATATTTCAGTTTATTTGCAGTAGAAAGTTCCAGGCATTTCCCTAAAATATTTAAAGCAGCCAGCATCATCAGTATTTCTTTGATATTTAAAAATGTTTTACACCTTTCCATAATGCCAGATTGGAATCTGTATTGTATTTGCTTCTGGAAACAGAGAGAATAAGAGGATGTGATTTATTTGTGATTTGTTTTCCTTCTGGAAATATTAATTTGGCTTGGTTTCTCTCTGCCATGTTTTCTTTAGCAGTCAGTATCTTTCTAGTACTGATTGCTTCGTGTTTTTATTTGACGGAGCTTTCTCCAAAAAAAGCATGCTGGGGCTGCACTCACTCAGTCTTTTCTTCAGCTAATATAAATTTTCACGTATGGTATGCAGGGCAGCTTCTTCTTCATGAATCTTCTGCCCTTCAAAAATTGATTTGTAATATATTTGATCATTCTTTTGGGAATCAGTATTATTAACAACAGGCTTCCTTGTCCTCTCTGAGGAACTTCCACTGCTTGCGTTTAAATATCAATCCTTTTTTTTACAGTCAATAAGATAAGAGATGCCACAATATACACTTTACAGGATTTCCCCGTCACGATCCCCTGTATAGGCAAAGCACAAGTGGCTCTGTCTTTTCCGCTACATTATGACATGAAGCATTGACATGCAAGTGAGGGGAAAGAAAGGAATGGGAAATAAGACTCTATCCTTCTTCTTAAGTGTATTGGCACAGGCCCTCAACTACGGTAGAAGACGACACAGCACTGCTCAGAGAGAAGGGAGGGTTATGGCTTATGACCCTGGTTAAGCGTATGGCAGTCTAGGGCTGTAGTGCAAGTCGTATGTATTTAATTCAGTGGCCTTAGTTCTGTGTACAAATACAGGACGCTTGTCATGACTATTCCAGGAGGCACACTTTGCTCACTAGCAGACAGTGGACTTCACCTCCCGTTACTCTATCTTCTGCAAAGTGCTGATTGGAGCAGCCCACTTAGGGTGAGATTTTGGCTTTCCCTTCATCCCTTCTTTTATCTTATTCCTTATGCCTACATCAAATGAAAAAATTAAAAAAAAACAATTTATAAGTTTCTTAAGGCATCTTTTATGCTGCATAGTCCCTTCTTGGTGATCCCTGCACCACTGGAGAATCCTCTGTCAGCGTAGAGCCAATGTTGCTTATTCCTATACCATCCTCTCTACAGGAACTAGCACAAAGGGTGGGAAGCAGAGGAATCACCAGTTCATTCCTGCAGTTTAGTTTCAGGAACAGTCCTGTAGCAGTTGGTACTGGTTCTGTACATTTGTCACTCCCAGCTTGCTATAACCTTTGTCTGAGGCCAGGACCCGGTCAGAGAATCCAGTATGTGACAGTGCCCAAGTGCTTCTACATTCAGGGGCATAGAAGAGAGTCTAGCTCTGTTTTTAAGGAATATGAAAATGACTAGCCATCAAAAGGTTAGAATGCATGAAGGGAAAGCCAAAGAGCATTTCAGCTGCTTTACAATATAACTGTATAATAAAGTCCTTTATCTAGATCATAGACCAGGTCTTTTACAAGTACTTGTTTTCAGTTTATTGTTGTTATGAAAAAAGGGGGATCATTAATTGAAACTTGCTCAGTCTGCAAGTCTGAGATTACAAAACAGGATGTGCATTTAATTACCTTTCATCTTGGAACCTAAGAATCTTTCACCATAACCCATGAGCATGAAGAATCAAAGCTTTTACAATTCTCGCAGAGAACACAATACCTAAAAAAAGTCATACCCTTACCATATAGGTAGTGAGCTGAATGAAAAAGGAATATCCTCTGTGAATATTTCTAATATTTGCTTTTATTTCCTCCATATCTGAAATCTTTTGTGCCTACATATACCTTGTGCATAACTGGTACACTTATTTTAAGTGTGTATTGTTTATTTAGCATTCATCTATGCATCTTACAGCAAAAACCATGACGACATGAATGAGAATGGGCAAATTCATTCAGAAAAATTAATAAGAATATTCATCTTTGCACACCTTCATTCATTTCTAGAAGCAAAGTACCTTGAGGTTCAGAGAAATTCAGTTAAGAATTTTCCATGTACTATATAGTTTTCTGATCTAGCCGTAATTCATAAGGGCTGAAATGATACAAGTGACACTATCCTTATGATATTTTAAACTATCCAAGATCAGACTGAGATGTAAGCAGGCATATGAGACCATCTCCATAAAAAAGGAAAGTGGTAGAGAAATCCAGGGCATCAGGCTACGCCTTCTCTGAGCATTTCACTTGCTAAACAAATAAAGAGGAGGAGCAGGCATACAGTGATGTACTCGTATTTGAGTCAGGAAAGAACACACACAAATACACTTCTGAGTGGGTAAAGGAAGCAGCAGATGAAAGAACTGAAAATTCAGACAAGAACACACCAGAAAAAAAAATACTCATTTATGGAAACCTACGAGTCTGAGCGCACTTTATTAGGTTCCAGATCAGCATGCCCAGGCAAATCAAATGTAAAAACAACCGTCTTGGATGTTTATCCATTACTGTCTCACTTGCTAGGATTGTGAACAAAATAAAAGGGCTCTTAAACATGGTCTATATGTGATTCTTTGATCATAATCTCGCAGTGTCTTGTGTTTTGGTTCACCCTGGCTCCTTACCCAAAAGAAAAAAAAAAACAAAGGAAAAACTATCTACAACCCCCCGAAACCCTTTTTTGTTATACTACAAATCATCGTTGTCAATACCATCAAAAAGGGTAGAAGTTATACAAGAACTAAAGAAGAAGGTTTGGTTTAATGTTGCCTGTCACAATTTTTTTTTTCATTTTAACTATCACTTTCTGTGGGGCCAATTAAAGAACAAGAGTCTACTGGGCTTCAGTAAGAAGGGTAAAAGCTGCCCATATATATGTAATTCTCCATTTGTGTATGTTGTTAACATGAGTTCCCATAAAACCATGTTGGCAGATTTCCATAGCAAGTAAATGATCTTAATGGGCACTAGTAGCACAGGAACTGCTGATCTCACTAATAACCACCAAGCATTAGATCATTTGTTTTCTGCTGTAGACTAAGGGCCATAACTTGTAACTCATGGACATGGGAGGGATCAGGTCCTACTACAATCTTCATCTTCCTCTTATTATAGAAACATACATCATCCTTCAGTCCTTAAGGTCACAGCATCATTAATATTGCTGTACCACTGTAAGTTTTACAGCTCCCTATGTTTTTCTTGTTTTCTTTCAACTGCTTTACTACAATACAATCATTAATTCTGTTTAATCTTTTGGGACTTCAACTGGATTTTATAAATGCAGGAAAAGGAAAGAATAGTGAAAACTACAAATTCTGAGTTGAGTTAAAGGGACCCATCTCCATAGCTCTCCTCTACAATCACAGTCCTACACAGTCCTAATTTTAAAATTTAAATTAGTCCATGGGCATAGTGTTGAAATTCAAAGCAGGTATTTACACTTGCTTTTGTGCATAAATTATTGGCATATAAAAATCAAGACTAAGTGTTCTAGAGCACATAGGAAGTTCTGACTCATTTGGATGCACAAAACAGAAGAATTTTTGTATGGTTAAGGAAAGACAGCTTTATTATTAAAGCCCCATAACTTCACCAATTTCTTTAGAAGTCTCAAAAAGGAAATGTTTTATAAAACATTTTTGGGAGTAAAATATCTTCCAGTATTTTTTTAAATAAATATTTTACTAGTCTCCATTTCCTCCTGGAACATGCCTTTGTTATTTATGGAGCTACACATGTTAGAACCACATTGTTAGGTATGCTTTAGGCATGCGTCAGTTTGTTTGAGGGCACAGATGGTCTTGGAATACAGAGTACAGTGGAAAGTAACACAACATGTAGACCTAACTTTCGGCTATTTCTAGAAGGGCAGCATTTTTGGGGGGAGTCTGCAGATCTTACATTCACAATTTGTAAACACAGGAAAGAAAGACTCAATGCCTGAATCACACTGGACATTACAAACCTATGCACAGAAATTATTCATAGATTCATAGATTCATAGATGCTAGGGTCGGAAGGGACCTCAATAGATCATCGAGTCCGACCCCCTGCATAAGCAGGAAAG
>NW_017728949.1:72400328-72416631 GCF_001723895.1 Crocodylus porosus
CTAACTGCCTCCCTACAAGCACGAGCAGAAGAGGTATATTCCTCTTTGGTGATCTCTCCCTGTTTCCACTTTTTATGTGCTCCCCTTTTGGCCCTGTTTCCACTTTTTATGTGCTCCCCTTTTGGCCCAGAAATTATTGTTGCTTCAATATTTTAGCTGATAGTACATCTTGAAAACTGAATGTACATTTATGAGAGTGCACATTTTACCCACTTATTTTTAATGTAGGCAATAAGAGGCAAAGAAGGGTCAGATAAGTAAATTATTGCTCAAGTAATCAAGGGTTGAACAAGTGCGCCCAAAACCTCCCTGGTCACACCCCCACGAGCAAGGGTGTGCAGCTGTCATGGGGAAAAAAGCAACAGCCCAAATTCATGCTACTGCTTTTTGGCCCCATTCATGCCCCTGCACGTGGGATTAGCATGGGGAAAAATGCTCTGGGTGGGGTAGGGGAGGCTGGGGTCAGCACCTAGGCCGGTCCCAGCAGCTTTACCTGGGCACACAGGGCCTAGCTGGCAGCTGGCTGGAAGTTTTAGGCAACGCATGCTGCCGCCATGTATGTGGCCCTGCTTTTTTCTGGTGTGTGTTTTTTTTAACCCTGGGCAAAAAAAGCACTGCCCACACTGCAAATTAGCAGCATGGCAAATGGCTGCATGTGCAGTGCATGTGGTTTGCGGCACCGAAGACAGGTCTGTGGTGCTGCATACCACACACGCGCACCATCTGGACACACCCTCTTTCTCCAAATCATTAAAGAAACCTCGTATATCATTACTAGACACTCATATTACACAAGAACAATTTTGATACAGATTTGATACAAACATATGGATATGTTCAAAGACTGAAAACAGTTTCAGTTGAAGGAAGTCATAAGTCAGCTGACAAGTGAGAAGGATGCACAAAAAGTGCAATCTGCATGGTCACATACAGACATTCCTGGGATCCAATCTACAGTCATTACAAGATTAGGTGCTGATTGTTAGATCAGGTATGGGTTAGCCCGATCTATGCATTTCACCTTCTAGGTGAACTAAAGTTAGATTGGGCCAATAATTTTTGGCCCAATCCAACTTTCCCAAATGTGTGCACAGATCAGCACTTAAATCAAGCTAATCTTTGGTTTAGCTAAGTGCAAGGTCTGCACATACCCACAATGATGAAGGTTTCTCTTCATTATCATAGGTTCAATCTAACTAATGCTGTGGTGATTATTTACAAATTCTGTTAGGTTTTAAACCTAGAGATGGCTGCAAAATTCAGAAGTATAGGAGAACAGGATATACTATTTTCCATCAGTCAACACTAAAATACATGTTAGTGCTGTAATATTCCTTAAAAATAAGGAATATTGCTTCAAGGATAAACTGATTTTAAGCCATTAGCCTAACTAGGTTTTGCAGAATCATAATGCTCCAAAGGAAACACAAGAAAGGATTTTGTCCCCAGTGTGGTGGAGAACTACTTCATATTGCTACATTCTCTCCTCCCTATTTGAGGTATTGTCCAACCATTGAAAGATTGGTCTTTATATTTATAATTTTATTACTATCTGGCTTAAAACAGTTTTTTCGTATAGTGGTTTCAGAAATTCTACTTCTAATCACAAAACATTGTTTTCTTTTTCCTTTGCCCTGTAGGAAGATTCAAAATTTCAATGTACAAAGTAAAAGTATTTCACTTCACATAAAAAAAATTTAAAAAAAAGAGGAGGCAACCAAACAAAAACCTTAAATATCTAGGTTGTCTTCATTCCTAGTTCTTTTTTTTAAAAAAATACAAAAAATTGAACTAGTTTTGAGTGTCAGTACAATCTTTCTGCCAGGAGCCTCCACCTAATATGAAATGCAAATATATACAATTGAAATCAAGTGGTACCATGAAACTATGTAAATTAACTTTTATTCATTTATTACAAAGGACATTTACATGAAAAGGGATCCTTACGAAATTAAGTTCCCACTACCTTCTCCTACTTCCTTGAATTCAAAATTCTGGTTTCGGACATCAAGCCACTTGATGAGGTGAATAGTGATACCACAAATGTACACAGAACATTGAGTAAGCAGTACAAAAATATATAAGCTCTTAAAAAATAATATTTTTCTAGTTGCAAATGTCCCTGGCCTAGCAAAATGGTGAAATAGAAATAGCAGAAATGCAAGCTTTGTAAGCAAAACCAACTCTGGTATTTTTTTTTTCTAAATGTGTCCATTCAACAGCTGGTCTTAAAACCCCTTGAGTTCCACATGCAAAAGAATTACAAGACACTACTCCAGCAAGCAAAAAGCACAAGCCCCTACAGGTCTGGAAAACACTCAAGAAAGCTAAATGAGATACACTTTCATGACACATACTGCCCTTGCCTGTACTGCATATTTCACATCTGCAGAGAGATAAAAAGCCTTATATTTCCACAGTAAAATACAGGAGCTTCTGAGCTTTTCAGCAGAAGTCACTCATCTGATCCTGATTTCATCTGCAGATGCTCAGAATTTAGTGACTCTATGGCACATGAGTAAAATGCAATTGGTCCCCATGCCAAAGGATTCAAATCATAAATGCCATGGGTTTACATTTATTTTTGTGCAGACGCACTCCTGACATTCTTTGTTCTACCAGAACCTACTCAACCCTCAATCTTCTTCACAGCTTATACTTTCCCTCCCCCTCTACAAAGGACAGATGATTAAGTTAGAGGTAGAGTGGTTCAATTCCACTCATGTATCCAATATGGCTTTTTGGATTATCCACAGCTGTATTTGTAAATTCAGTGGGCTTACAGTCATATTTTAAATAGATAGTCCAAATAAAGAGAAAAGAAACACCTTGGGTAAAAATGTATCCAAGTGCTGTAGAAATCTCATTGGATCACAAAAAATTATTGACGTGCTGAAATTGCTTATTTAACAACAGAATTAGCACGTGGAGGCAAATTTCTCCCAACAACGTGAATTCTGCTCAAAGTTTGAGCATTCATTATTTTAATCTGCTTGAAGCAAAGATTACAGTGCTCATAAAAAATAACATAGTTGCAGCATGGAAATAAAAATGCAAGCTTGTACATGTTACTCTAATAACATGCTTTGAAGTGATCAATTCTAGAAATAAGAGATAAGGTCATTTTTCAATTCCTTCTTTCTTGGTTTTTCTGCTGAATCTGGCAAGGGCTAGTTTCTCAGATATGTAATGAGGGCGACGGTGCTTCCTTTTTCTTCATTCACAAACTGCAGTGTTGGGGGAATTCAATTAAATATACTGAATAAGCTACGCAAGTGCCATGCATGTGTTGTTATTCATCTTATTACTGAATTAACCACAGGGTCTGCTGTTCATTGTTCTTTTTGGGATTTGATAATGTGGACATCCTTTGGATATCTGCTTAACAGGGCTCATACAGTTATGTATTTAATGAAATAAAACATCCTTAATACAAAAAAAAGAAGTGAACTGTATTCATTTTACATGTTAAGATCCTTTTGACTGGTTGAATGCACACAAAGTATGCATATTCAAAACACAATATTGAGCCAATCCTGCTTTTTATTTATTTTGTTTTGTCACAAGGATGTCAACCTGACTTAATGTCTTATATGCACAAGTTTTCACACTCAATATTCAATTACAAACACTTTGCCAAGCATTTGATAGGTACCAACACCCTGAGGTGCCAGCAAAGGAACTGGAATTTAAATTCTCAAAATATGCACATGTAGGTGTTAGTGACTGACAGATGCAAAAATAAAAAAGGAGGCGACTATTAAAAATCAGGCCTACTGTATGCAGTCATTAGTGTGCTTTCCACATACATCTTTCAAATAAAAATACCTTCCTATTAATCGGGTTGTACAGTAGTGATTTTAAGAAGATGGGACCTGTGATGTCCTCTTGGAACACACACTTCTCAAGATTTAAGCAGCTCCCTCAGTAAGAACGATTCTCCATCAGGCCACAGAAAGCTCTACTGAAATTAGAATGATTAAAAATAGGGCTGAAAGGGACCTCCAGAGGTCATCGACTACAACCCCTTGGCTCAAGGCAGAATCATTCATATCTAAACCATGACAACAGAATCATAAAAAACTTATTCAAAAACCTAGTTCTATTCATTTTTAATACACTCAAAAAAGTGTTAAAGTGGTGTTAGTTATTTCTTCCCTATAGGGATAGAGAAGTATTCTGCTTCTGCAGCAGAGCCAGGCAAGGAGAAGTTGTAATGCTTATCCTACAATTGTTTTCAATTCATATTTGAGCAATGATGTGGCTGTTTTGCCAGAATGCAAGTTTGGCCTGGAAATTCCATTTTGCTTTGGCCATACAGTAATTGCCAACTGTTAGAACTTGCCAGTAATTAGTACAAAGCACTACGAGATCTGAGACACCATAATATTGCCTTACTTTGCAAAATATCCGTGGAGACCCAGTAATAATGCTTGGCAAGGGCTAGCTTCTCATAGTTTTTGCTGTATGCAGTGTTACCTTTTTGATTGGGGAAATGAATTACGCATAAACCCGTATAAGTGATTAAAACTGGTTCAAAACTGTAACAGAACAGAAATGCAGCACACCTAAACTGCTTTCAGTATAACTAAAACCAGTTTAGATAAACCTGGATGAATAATGTATCAGACTTCACTGATTTTGGTTAAATCAGTTTATTGAACTTCTGTCCCAGATTTCCTCCTGATTCAAGTTAACTCACAGTTCCCAAGCATCCCAAAATACTTTGCACCTGCCCCACAGTCCTCCACAACCTTGCCCCAGGCAAGGTGGGCAGGCTAGCTTTGGCCCAAACTATGTGCTCCAGCTGAGCAGGGAAGCGTGGTTCCACTGCCGGCATGAGGCTGCATTTCCAGAATCAAAAGTAAATGGCTGTTCACTTGCTTATCGGTTCAACCTATACAGCTTAGACTAACCTGCAAAGTTTGAATCGGTTCAGCCTCCGGCTTTTTGACTGCCTGTACTTAGCCTTACAGAAAATGGTGTAAATCTCAAGTTTCCAAAGTTCACGTTAACAAACAATACGTCAACACCTAGCCTTCCCAACTGTCCGGGAAGGTTTAGTCGCCAAATATGAAATGGTTTGCAAGACCTGACAATATCTGAGGCTAAACAGGCATTCTGTTTGGACAGACCTGTAACAATATGCAGTCAGAGGCATCTATTTTACTGAAGTGCAGCTCCTCATAAAGACAGATGTGCCAGACAACAGAAGTTGAAGCCCAAGAGACAAAATGCTATCTAGAACAAGGAAGCTTGTTGTTGTATTTATGGGCCCT
This sequence comes from Crocodylus porosus, assembly GCF_001723895.1. Classification (NCBI taxonomy): domain Eukaryota; kingdom Metazoa; phylum Chordata; order Crocodylia; family Crocodylidae; genus Crocodylus; species Crocodylus porosus. The sequence goes on from NW_017728949.1 coordinate 72,405,608, forward strand.
TAATCACTGTAATCGGTAAGAATGAAAGATCCTATATTATGTCTTAACTATTAAAATGAAAAAAATGTCATTTGGGAAGAAGATGCATATATATTATGAAAAGTCCATACAAGCGGAAAAGAAACAGGTGACAAAAAAGAACATACAAAACCAATACCTTCCTCCATATTTTATCCCATATTGTGAACAAGAGAAATAACAGTAGCAGAAGATGACTTTGTCATGCCATGTTCACCTTAAACGTATAACTCTGGTGGTCTTACCCTTGTTGTGTTCTTGTTAACCTCCCGCAACCTGTTAAGTCTTCGTTATTGATCAACAGAAACTCATTGAAACGTGTCCTCAGGAGAGTATAGATGACTCTAACAACTGTTCCAGTCTCAAATATTTGCTCAAATGCACTTCACTCTTTCAAGTACACATAATTATTCAAGTTATTGATTTATTGGTACAATTTATTGGTCATGTTGCATGTGGACATGATATACATTTATTAATTTGTTTTTATTAAGGAATGAAGCCATTGGCTTCCTCAGAGAATGTAGCTGGAACTATAGCAATAGGCAATCATTACAGTCATGTCAATATTTGTCAAGGCTGATGTGTTATAGAAAGTTGTTCCCAATCTAGTGGGGGGGAGGGGGGAATGAACAAGGCTTAATTTATGAGTGTGTATTCACTCTCCTAACTTTTTCTTGAAGGCAAGCAGCCTTCTCAAAAAGACAAATGATATCATTCAATAAAAGAAATCAGAAACCAGAAGGCAGAATATTATTTCTGACCCGTCATATCATTTAAGCACAAGAAGCTACAGCTGCAAGGTTTGACCTGTGCTCCTGGTTACTGAATAGAATTTTATGCAGGAGGAGTGAGTGAGATGCTACTTGTTTGATTGGCAGCAGGGGAGACAGTGATGTGTGACCTTGAAATAATGTGCAGAAAGCTCAAAGTACTGAAAGAGTGAAGCATAAACTAAGGGTGCGCATATGTGAATTGTTCCATAACGAGGTTATTGATACACATTTTGACAGATGTGGGCAATCTGGGTTTTTTTTTTTAACAAAATTCCCCTCCTCCTACTTTGTTCAGACACTTGAAGAGAGTCTGTGCAGTTGCTTAGATCCTATCCACATCTACCCTGATAACATCTGTCCTGTAGCAGTTTCTAGCCTGATACTTCTCTGCAATAAGCTTTAGTCAGAAAACATGAAATAAGATTTATTTTTTTTAAACAAGATGATCTTGCTAGTGCTTTTTCCTGTTATAATATTTTTTCATTTACATAGCACCTTCCTTCTGAAGGATGCTAAAGTGCTTCACAAATTGCACAAACAGGTACCACATCAGACATGACTGGAACGCAGCCCCACAGTGGGCTATTTGGCAGCCGTTTCACACAACGCTCTCCAACACTGACAACAACAACAGTCTGCATTCATCTGTGATTGTTTTATGCAGGCAGAAATTAACAACAAGACGAATTACTCTGGAAAAACAACGTTGTTGCTGCCTCCCCACTACAAATACAATTATACTATTAAGTTATCCTTGTAGTGGGGAAAACGAAGATTTTCTGGTCTGAGCCTCTTTTATTACACCTGTCCATTTCAACATCTACAATAGAGGCGTCCTGTCATCCACAGTGGAGCAAGGATTTGCTGAATCACACAAAGAGAGGCAAATCCCTCTGTGCTGGTATAAAAACTACTAATATTTTCTTCCCTTTCCTGAAGTACGTGAGCCTTCATACTGGAGACCCCTTCTCCTAACTTAATACATTTTACAAGCTTCACTCCTAACTGTTATACAAACACTAACGATAACAAAACCTCTGTGAGATAGCTAAATATTCTTATAGTCATGCAAAAGCAAAACAGAGAGCAGCAGTGATTTCCCAGGATGCATAGTAAGTCTTTGTTAGAGCTGACTTAAGAACTCAGAGGTTTTGCTGCTAGTCTTTATTTGACCTCTATCTCCAATTCTGCCCCTTTCCTGTCCTCAATGAATAAACTTAACCCCATGGATATCAACTAGTCCTTTGAGATAGGGAAAAGGTCCTCCTGCTTTCACTACTTCATCCTCTGTGGTATCAGCTACATAACCACACAAAATCACAATATTAGTACAGGCAAACAGCAGCCCTTTCCCTTAGTGTTAAGCTGCACGGGAGAAAAGGGACATGAACTGACTAGCTCCACTGTGTCGCAGAACATTCACTGCCTAATTAAATTGCATAACACTCCCATGAATTCGGGACCCTAGGTGTTGTTTAACACAAGTGGAATTTATTTACAGAACAATTCTAAGTGGCCTCAAACTGTGGCATCTCAGCTCATGATTAAGACACGTGGCTCCAAAACCACACAGGCAGTCACAAGGGAGCTGAGACTGGGACTCTGAATGTCCTGGTGCCCAACTCTATATTCAGGCCACTGTGCCATGCTGCTGCTGATGCCTTGTCTCGGACACCAAACTTATTGGCAGTAGGGGAAATAGGTACTGGATGATACAATTCCCCAGCCATCTGGGTATAATACTGATTGTCTTAACCTTGACTATGCTAAATGGTATAATGAACCATGAAATAAGTCTTTGAGATGCCCCTAGAGAGCCTCTAATATCAATGTATGATTCTGTTAAGAATAAACTTTGCCAGCTGTAGCTCATACCTTTTCTGTATGCAACTGCATTCAATTATTCTAGTGTGCTCAGACAGTTTTCCTATGTAACCTATCCATTTCTTTAAAGTTGTCCATTGTGTGCCCATGTTCTGTGCATACTAAACTATAACTGTAAAACAAATGTGATACCTTGATCACTCTGACTGGATATGTATAAAGAGCCACGTCCTCAAAGACCTGGTAAATTAAAGGGACTTTCTCGATTACATACGGACTTAGCCCTATTAGCTGAGCAGACACGACAGCAGGTGAAACAGACCTGAGTCTATGGTGAAACCTCTGTAACAGGTCACAACAAGTCTGCTACCTGTAGCACAGGGCTGTAGCTGAGCTATAAAGGGCAGTGCTGACTCAATATAATGTTGAAACATCTGAAAGGTAAAAGTGATACAGCTGTTCATGACTATACTGTATTGTCTCCTAGTCACTACATATATTGGATTGTACCTTCACAGTAACTTAAAAGCATATGGGCCTGTGACACAGAGTGGAAAAGCAGCTCAGCTCCACATGTAAGACAAGAATGGCAGAGGCAGAGTTATCTAGTGGATAATGCAGCGGACATGGATTTTATTTCTAGCTCCGGGATGGGTCTGTCTTAAGATCTTGATCAAATCACCTCATCTCTCTTTTCTCTTTCTGCTCCTCCCACGTTTTGTCTTCCCTCTCTATTATGGCTGTCAGCTCTTTGGACTTGGGATTATCTCTGTGTGTCTGTACAGTGACTACCATGCTCTTGGTTGCAGTTTCTCAGCACTATTATCATTTGGATAAATAAAATGCCTTTCAGGAATCTAATTCGAAAAAATACTAATGTTAGCTAAGAAGCAAAAAGCCTAGTTTCTAACTCTCCCAATGAAGATCTCTGGTTATGTTTAACTGACTGTACACTACAGTATATTTCCAGAGAATCAACTAAATGAGGTATCTTGGCTCTCAACACCGTCCTCCTGCAGAGTAACTATAGGCAAGAGAAGCCGCATCTTTATCACTGGTATCACCTAAGGTGATAAAAGCCATGATTTTTATTATCAATTCCGTATATATTTTATTCTAATAAGAGATGAGCCCAAACTGGAGCCCGTTATCTAAAACTCCCTATTCACACAAAAGGGGAGGCTTGGAGTCTTATAAAGGCAGTCCTTCACCCCACTAGTTGCCAGTTTACATTTGTAATGAAAATCTCCTGATCTTTCTGTCATTCTGCATAGCCCACTACATTAATTCTCCACTGTAATCATATTTGTAAATTGTCTAAATTGGGCTTGCAAACTGAACCTACTGAGAGAGGAAGAAAAAATACATCTGTAAACTTAAAGCTTGTGATTGTTCCATATGAGGTTTCTTCCTTGTGTTTTTTTTCTCCATTATCACACAAAAAAACTACATTGCTACAGTACTTCACAATTAATGGCAATTAATTAACCTTAGAAGAAACCTGCACGTCGCTGATTTAAGCTCCTTTTCCCCTTTCTCCTCTTTTTTTTTCCAGCGCTGTTTTTGGGAGATGTTAGGCTAAGAAAGGATTTTAAAAAATCCCTGATTCTAAGACTTAATGTTAATTCATTTGAGGCGTCACCTGAATTATGTCCAAAAAACTTTAAAAACCTTCACAAAATTTTAATGAAAAAAAAATTCTTTCAGCTTCTGTTTTTCTCACTTTCAGGGTTGACCGATGTTAAGGGTTTGTCAGTATTTCCATTATGAACCACTATTTTCTGGGGAACAAGAATCTAATCGAGAAAATATGTACTTGATTGAAACCTACTGGGGAGCAAGAGAAACAGAATTTAAAGACCGGATGTCATTCTACAATTTAGAATGACATTCTGCACAAAGGGACAAATCACATCCAATGTGAAACCTGACTAACAATGCCTGGGATGGGGAGGTCCAGAAAGCTTGGGATACAATTGAGCTCTCCCCAAGCTCTAGAGCCCAAGCCGATGCTGCTGGAGCCCCAGGTTGCCAATTCCCTTCTCAATGGGCGTACGGGCAGTTGATCTAATTAGGTATAGATCCAACAGTCCCAAACAGACCCCTATGCTTCTTCTCATATATACAAAAGGCATAGTGAGCCCCTCAGACCTTAGTCATACAGCATGCTCTGAATAAAGACCCTCTGCACAATGCCCTCATATCTTGACACAATGCAGTGAAACTGCATCAGTACCGTGGCAGGCACAGTTCTTAGCAGAGCAAAAGGAAGAGCATTATTTCCTATAAACTCTAATAAAAAACTAGCATTCACTGATATTCTGATTTAAAAGAGTGACCACCGCTGCTTTCACCACTGTGCTTCTTCTGTGCTTAAATTTCTCTCTAATCAGAGGCACACAACATGTTAAATGTCATGTCATATTTCTATCGCACTGATGCAAGGGAATTTGGAAGTCAGTAAACATTCAGTACTACCTGTATTTGTCTGTATGACAAACTAGTTAGAGTAAGAAATTCAGGTTTAGGAATGTAACTTAGTCAAATCTGTACATGAGCAATGGTGTTTAATTATTACGCCTTAAGATGGCACACTTCTCATTTCTTTTTCTAACAGATATCCTGGCTTACAGCACAACAAACAACTTTGAGCTTACATTTAAACCTTAAATGTTATTTGAAAATACATTTTGGAGTTAAATTTTTCAATGAGTATTTTTTCCTTAAATGTAAGATTCTGCTTAATAGCATGCTGGCTTTTAAAGCGTAAAAGTGTTTCTATGTCACAGCTTGCCTTGGTGTTTACCTCTCTTAATATAGCAGATTGGATGCACTAAGAAATGGAAAGAAATGCATGGCACAGTGGTGTAACTTGGGAAACTCACTAACAGTCTCCCATAAATTCTTACAACATGGCACTATTAAAATTGCACATGCAGCTAATAGTCTCACCCTATGCTTTGTACTATTATTCATTCAAGGGTACAGATACAGGAAGGGAGACTCTGGCAAATATGCTATCAAGACTCAAAGGTTTTGTTGACATGGTGCAGTGGAGAACCATGTAGAGATATATCACCTAGCTCCAGTAACAAAAACAGTCTAGTTATATTATCACAGCACTACATTTGCATATAGCTATTCCAGGCAATGCATTTTACTTACATAGCTAAACCGATTTTGATACTAGAGCTAGTGTGGAGATAGATCTTGTATCACTGCAAAACACTGCGTTGTGCCAGGCAGACATACCCACAGTCTTCGCTACTTAGGATATTGTCTAAGACATGTTAGCCTTTTTGATGCACGTTGGAAAGTGAAGACAGAGAGAGTCATTTCTATAAGGTCCTGTGATAGAAGGTATGTAGTGATAGAAATTATGATTTAGAGACACCTCCTCACTTAGAAGACCAAGAAAGTTAGCAGATGGTCTCTCAGTTGGGGTAGAGAGGCAAAGGGTCTGCAGAGGTTCTCTACTGCTCCACAATTAAAGTTCACTGGTCAATTCCTCTCATTCAAAAATTTTTATACTGACACAAGAGCCACGTGAACAGACATCATAGCCCTTTGTTGCACCCCAAGTGCTTAAATATTGTAGTGCCAACAAACGTACTGACAATTTGTGTTGCCCTTTGTGGCTCGTGTCTGTTTACTTATGGCAGCCCACAGTTTCCCAGGCAGCAAATCCCCTAGCCACAAGGGCCTGATCTTGGGAGGAAAGGGCCCTGACTGCCCCAGCAGGAACTGGGGCTCTTGTCTGCAAGCAGGGAAACCATGTGTTGGAGCATCGGGGAATCTCCCAGCAGGAGATTCCTAAGCACAAATCTGCAAAGCACAGAGCAAGGGGAAGGGGGGGGACTCCCCTACGGGCTCTCCCTTCTGCTTGCATGTGGCAACCAACCCAGGGCCAGCAGTGAGAAAAGTGCACCAGGCACCAGCACACCTATCATGCTGCCACTCCTGCCCCAGCACACTTATCATGTGCGAGGGGCAAACTCCTAGAGGAATGATTTCCCCACAATAGTGTGCAAAAGAAGTGAGGGAGCCCTCTGCACTTGCAGACGTATGGCAGATCCTTGAAGCACTTTTCTCACTGCCACCCTTGGATCAGGGCACCATGCACAAGCGGTCGTGGGAACTCCTGCAGGAGTTTTCCCCTCCATGCTCTACAGACAGATGCCAGGAGAATTTCCTGGTGTCCCCACCTCTTCCCCCCATGCCCTGACAGGGGTTTTCCTGCTTGCAGAGACAAGTCTCAAGTTGGGGCAGGGTACCCAGGGCCCTTTTCATCCAGTGCTGGGTTCCTAGAGCCCAGAGGGGGCAGATGACTGACCCTGGGGGACAACAGCCCTGGTGACGTTCATGAAGTGGATCAGCTGTGCTGCAAAACATCATGGCACAGCTGATCAGGTTCCTGAAAGGACACTGTTTCCAGCCTAAGTGATCTTTCTGTACAGATGTAGTCTAAGTAAAAGGGCAGTTACTCACAGTAATCTTACAACCGGTACCTGCCCTTCTGTTGTCAAGCAGTATAGCAGAGAACTGGAGAACATTCAGACAAAGATTTGAGTGGTACCTAGCAGCTACAAGGGCAGAGAAGAAAAATGATAAAAGTTAAATCCTCAGTTCTCATGCATATTATAGAGAAAGACCCTGTCTGTCAATAATACTATTACTATGAATAAGGCCAAAATATGCAATTAAATGTAATGCTGACTAAATGTATAACTGGAGTTACTGTCCAAGAAAGAATGAGGCAAGAATGATACCTTTTATTGGACCAACAGACAAAAGTTATTACCCACAAGAATTCCTGCCTCTCGCATATCTCCTGGACCATCATAGCAACAACATCACCTCGATACTACCTAAAAAGAATGAGAGACTTGAAAGACCCAATTTTTTAATGTGTGAACAAGGAGCAGGAGAAAGCATGGATCAATATGTTCCTGAAATGAAGACCTTGCGTAAGGCCTTTTGGGAGACCTGGCAGAATCTCTGATTAGAGACAGCATTATTTGTGCCATTGCAGACACTGCATTACAAGAATGACTATTGCATGAGGGAGATTTGTCTCTAGAAAAGACTGTCCAAAAATCCAGGGCAGCAAAAACAGTAGAGGCCCAGGCTGCAAAGCTGAATACCCCCAAAATGATCATCTATGCTAGACAGGGAGAAAGAAAGGTTCTGCAGAGGTTGTCTACTACTCTACAATCAGAGTTAGTTGTTTATTTCTTCTCATTTATATATGCCTGAATTTGCTGAACCCAGTGATCATTACAAGACATTTGAAACCAATCATGTTATAGCAGATTTGCCAAAGATATCGCCTGTGGGCTTGATCTCCCCTGTGGAGCCCTGTCATCTGGCTGTGGTGTTACCCATGGGTCTTGGACTGGACCCAAATGCCATTTGTGCACCCCCTGGGCCAGTCCAGATGCAGCACACATTAGCCCTGAGGCCAGTGTGGGGCAAATGCTATACATGGTGCACAGGGTGACTTTGGGGTGCACACTACATGCAGTGTTTGCACCAGACCTACCCCAAATGGCAGATCCAGTGCACAAGACTGGTTTGTGGACCTGATCCAGCTCATGGGCTGGCCCCAGACCCATGGGGCCTGATGACTGTGATAGCCCTGATGTTATGCGACACTGATCAGTTAGTATTCAGATCCTGAATGAAGTAAACTTGTGCTAGATTTCTGTTTTAAGTGAATTATGGACAAAACAGGAGTAAAAAATAAGATAATATCCTGAGGACAAAAATAGAGCAGTTCAAGGTATGGAGTTGCAAAGTAAAACTGGAGAACATTTAACCAGTACTTCACTCTGTACTTTTAAGTAGTGGGTACTTAATGTTTTTAATAGTTTTCAGTTAAATCTCATTTATCAGATGAAGTTAACTATGAAACTGTTTTACAAAAATGTGAGTACCACCACACTCAACATAAAACTGAAACAGCTGAGCAATCTGTTTTTAAACAGAGGATAGAGAAAGAAAGGTGAAAACACAGAGAAAGAGTACACAATGTTTTGACACTCTGGAAAGAATGGAAAATTCAAAACATATAAAAATGCATATACTCTGGCATACGTACAAGTCATAGTAATGCCCATCATTTGGAAAAAAACTGCAATGGATTGTATCACTTTGCAAGAACCTGCAAGCTCCAACAGTGTGCACACTGCATGTACAAAGAGGATGAAAGCAACACCATTAGCTTAAAGGAATTCTTCATACAAGCAATGTATTGCAGCAGAAGATGAATGGACTATCAGCATGAAAGAAAATGGAACATTTATTAATTTGAAGTTGGACAAAATGCACAAAACAAGCTGGGGGCAGCAACAGAGACATTAGTGCTGAAAGAAAAGGCTTAGGCATGAAGGTAAATGGGTAAAATTTAGGGTGTGTAATGTTGATCTACCCTCTGTTAGGGCTTGTCGGTGTAGCAACCTAACATAAGGATTTACAGTGCACCAGTTATTCAGCATTAATTCTCTCCATGCACAGTTCTTAGTTCACAGTCAGAGCATTTTTGCGCAAGGTAGGTTACTCCATTTTTAAAATGCTTATTAAAAATTGTCCACATAAAGAGTTAGTATAAAGATGCAAGTGCCAGCAACCCAAGGTCCATGGGCTGGTCCACAGACAAGGGGCTTTGGCAGCATTCAGCATTGGGGGCTTTGGCAACAGCCACTTTCCTCTGGCATCCTGGAGAAAAATGCAGGCTGCAGGTGCTTTTTCTCTACCATTGCAGGGAAAATGGTGACAGCATCTGGGTCCTAGCATTTGCCCTCCTCTGACCTGAACTGGGTTAATCTAGCCCACAGCCTTAAAAGGTTGCTGACCATTGTTCCAGTGAATTTTAAATTCACACCTTAGTTTACTGCACATAAAGTATCCTGTATCAACAAATTTTAAGACAGAATGTGAATTGTATAGGTAAATAGCAAACTGGAGAAATAGCGGATAATAGTACAAACGGAAAAATACCTCACTATTGGGTTAAAACCCCTTAAGTACATCAGTCACATAGAGATGATGCATTTTGGAGAGACAAGGGAACAAAACAATTGAGGAAGTGTTTGAAGAAATCTTTCAGCTGATAGGGAAGTTCTCTACATAACAAAATGAAGTTGCAACAGCCCATACTCCCTTGATTTAGGTGGAGAAGAAAGTTCCTTTTGCCCTAAGGCACAAGCTAAAAAGAGCTGGGTAGGCTCATTGCTCAGGGAATTGCATAGTGAATAGAAAAACCAACAGAGTGGATGCACTCCTTATAGATAAAATATTGGATCTCTTTGCTTATGTATACACGTAAAAGAGCTAAATAAAAAAAAAGGAATATTTCCCTCTACCTACAGGTAAGGATGTTTTGAAAGAAAAAACAGATAAATATTTGTCAAAGTTAGATACATAAGCAGGGTTGTAGGAGGTGCAATTAAAATACAACACACAATTAGCACATTTGAAGCTGTTTCTGCAAACCACCATTTGGGCTCTTTGGCATCCAGAGATTATTCAACACAAAATAACAAGTCACATTCTGAACTACGGGAAAAAAGAATCAACAAAAATTTGGGACGAGAAGCTTTGAACAGCTTTGATCAGGACCAAAGTTATTGAGCCCAACATATAAAAAAAAAAATCGTGGGGGGTGTGTGTGTGTGTGCGTGTGTGTGTGCATGTGTGTGTGTGTGTGTGTGTGTGTGTGTGCGCGTATATACTTCCAAGAGGAATGTAAATGATGGCACAGTAACAATGGTGCCATAGGAGCACATGTAGATGTGCCCAGTGTATCACTTGCTGGACTCTGCTGCTTCATCAAGTAGCAGAACACACCACCTTCAACACCCCCGTCACAAGCACCGCATTTTGCTGCAGGGAAACGCAGGCTGACCATGGGCAGTCTAGGTCAGCCAGTTAGGACTGCCCAATGCACCACTGCTATTTGTTGCCAGGCAGAGTAAGGGAGATGGCAGAGCATGCTAAGCTGTATGCACAGGCTCTCTTTTCTCCCCTACCCTGTTCCCTCTCCCTGCTTCCCCACATGCACAGTGTAAGCAACACACTCTTTCCACTCTTCAGGGCCTCAGCACTTGAATGTCTGTATAGGCAGCCCTGGGTAAGTTTTTTTATTAGTGTGACAATCCTGGGAGAAGTTTCCCCAAATTATTTTAATTTTCCCAAATTATTTAAATGTGTTTTCACAACCTCAATTTGCATTCCATATGCGTTGGACATCGTTGCACAATTATGCTCCTTAGATCACATGTTTAGGCATCTAGATGAGACAGTTCATCATTCCAGTGAATACTTTTAGTCCTTCCTTGTCTGTTGAGATAGGCCCTCACCAATGGACCTAAGCCTACCTCTACATCTAGCTTATATATATATATA
>NW_017728949.1:72416781-72427938 GCF_001723895.1 Crocodylus porosus
TATGAATGAAAGAGACTGTCCAGTTTCAGTCAAAATTTAGACAGTGATTCCCAAAGCTACTGAAACTCAGTAACTACTCAGAATACAAGTTAGCCCTTTGGAGGAAACAAGGCATAGATTTTGGTTTCTACATGAGCAAGAAAAAAATACCATGAACTTGTCTTAGACTCCTATTCTCCCTTTCCTGGGTAGCCACACTGGGAAGAAAGGACAACTAAAGAAGTTGTTCAACTTATCAAATCATTTTTTGCTAGATATGGTAGATGTGACATAGTCATATTCAACAATGGGCCACAGCGTAGTGGGCATAAATTGAAGCATTTTTCAGCCAAGTACAATATCAGACCTCCCTACTAGCTCCAAACCAAATATTGGTGAAAGATATTGTCAAAATAAAGCACTGAGAAAAATAAGTTTGTGGACCTTTTGGTCTTTGAGGATCCATATTTAGCGTTGTCATCTGCTGATGACATTTTATTCAAAAGAAAACTGAAAACAAAAATGCCTGCACCATGAAGAACTACTGCAAGATTCATTAGCAGCTAAGAGACGTATGTAAGATAAGCCAATATATATCATTTGAAGCCTTGAGAGCTGACACCACCTCAAAGTCACGGTTGGCATGCCTATGGTTGCATATAGGCACAGTGTCACAAGTTGCAAGGACACTCACTGGACAGATATAATGACTGCTTCAAATTTCAGAAGAGAGAAAGAGAAGGAGCAATAAGTCAGCCTCAAGTCAACGTGTAAAGGTCTCAGATACGGACAACTAAGCAGATTTAGACTTTTAGATTTAGATTTTTAAGCCTCAGGAAAACCACTTCACTTAATGGAAACAAACAGGTGCACACAGTTGTGCAGGGCGTCTCCGAGAATAACGTTAATAATGAGTAGGTGCTTTCTATGTACTTGCAATTCTGAACTATATCATGTGGCTTGTTAATTTTATGTTTACTTGGGAAGGAAGATGAGGGAATTGAGCCTTTAACAGGCTCTCGAAAGAGCCGGTAGGAACAGTAGGAACTGTTGTTGTTTTGTGTGGAGTGTCATTTTTTGTGATGCCTATCAGTAAGAGCACAAGCATTGACTGAATAAAGCAAACCCCCTTCAGATTTTTTGGCTCTGAATGATTACTGGCCAACACAATTTTCTAACATCCTTCTCCTCACAATAGCCACTGGAGTAAGCCAATAATGACAGGAGTACACTGCACCCTTTGCGGTCCTCTAAAGTGCATATTGATTCTAATATAGTTGTTATACTTAAAAAAAATCTGTGTTCAGAACTCTAATGTGCGAGGCACCTGCATGTGCATCACAGACATGATCAATCAAAGCCCCAAAGAACCTATAATCAAAGTATAAGATGAGAAAGAAGAGGAACACAATGAAAAGATGAAGGAAACAAAAATGATAACAATGATGTGCTTAGGCGACATCTGTAGCCACCCAGCAGAGGTAACTTTTATGAAGAGTTGAAAAAGTATAAAGGGATGGTCTTTCAGTTTTTCACATGGATTTCGAGGGGTTATTCCTATGCATATGGGGCAGCATAAGGACTATGTAAAGGTACCTGTGAGTAAAAAATGAGTATAGGGAAATAAAAGCTGCTAATGTTAATCAAGTGAAGCTCAGAAACAGAAATAACTGGTAGGATAAGTATTGGCCACACGCCCCTTAAAACTGAAGGTAAGAGGTTTGTGTCCATTTCTTCTGAGTATGGTTCTTACACACACATGCCTTCCTGTACTATTTGGTATTCTGTCTTGTGTCAGTGATATTTTAAGATGGAAAAAACTTAAAAATGCATTACTTGTCCTTAATGCACATTTTTTTCAATAATTAAGAGGAAGCTGGCAGTAATAATAATAAAAGCAAATCTAACTGCTCCAGTAAATTGGCTGTCATTCTTCTAGACTCATAACACCTGACTAAAAATCCATTTAATAACAGCACATTTTAGACCAAGAGAGACTGTAATTTTGTACAATCAGTGTAACTGTGCTTAAAGCTCAGTCAGTCAATATGATCTTTCAAAACAACAGGTCCAAAGGCCACTTGCAGACTCTTGAGTTTTTGGTACTTAAATGCATGCATCCTTTTCACTGAAGAATTCTTACACTTCTGGGGAAGTGCATTCTCTTTTCCACAATCTGGTAAAAAATGCACAAAGTGTGAGTTCATTTCTGAGTATCTAGGAGACGTAGATTTCATTTTATCTTTTACCACTGATTAAACTTTTGGTTTTGAGGGATAAAAACCACTAACATTTCTCCCATTTTAAATCAATACATTAATACACATATGCTAATACACGCTAATATGCTAATACACATAATACACATGTATAATTTTAAGTCTCTCATTTTGATGACTGTAAACAAGCAACATTTTATATCAAGCATAGACAATTTTCTGCTAGGGAAAACAGAACAGCTGAGACAAATCACTGACCATCAAGCTCTACAGTTCCCAGTTTTTGTAACTGGCATTATGCCTGCTTCTCTTCTGGATGCAGTCATTTTCCCTGTGTGAGCCTTCCAGCTTTGAAGAAGTAACTATTCCTTTCTACCTTCCTTCGACCCAAAATCAAATCTACTTTCATACCTTTTCTGACTGCCAGCCTTTTTATATATTATCACGTGCATTAGCTAATATTTTCAGATATCAAATGTCCTGGGACACCTCTCCAAAGTAACACATGGACTAATTTTAACCCAGGCAAAGAACCACAGGAAGCAACTTGGTAACAACAGCTAATAACAGCTTAAATAGCTAGACCTACTATACATCTGAAATAATTATACTACCCTGATAATACAGGGAGAAAGAGTCTCTACGACAGAACTGTGCTACTGGTACTCCAGCCATATAGGAAGAGCTGGAATTTCCAAATGTAAAAGCACATAAGATTCCTTTCAGTTCAGCACCTGTGGTGAAGTCTGCATTGTTCTTGTTTTTGCTAAAGCCAGTTAACCCATATTGAATGTATCAATGGGTTACTCTTACATGAGTATCTCAGGTCAATTTGTTGAATTCTGCTTTAGAATTAATCTGGGTCTACATTTACATGAATTGGTATGGGAACAAGGCCAGTTTTAAGGACAATATTTTACACTACTCCACAAGCTGGTTCTTAACCATTTAGGGCTAGATCCAAAGTTCAGTGAAATCAATGGGAAGCTTTCTATTAATATCAAAATCAGTCATTTAGAAGGGCTACAGGCAGAAACTAGTGATCCATTATGTCAGCATCACACTCTTTTTCTCTCTCTAATTAATTCTTTTTGCCCACTGTGGTGATATTCTATTTACTGTGTTTATTATTCAACTATATAACTACAAGGCCGTGACAGATCTTGTATGATACTTAAACTGAATCATCTTACATAAGGCATAAACCTAACCAACTAGTTAAACGTGCCCTTCTGTGCTCACGCTACAGAGGCAGCATGTCTGTTATAGCTTCTGCCTACAAAGCCTGACTTCTCAGTTCAAAATGCAGGAGCTCATCTGTTAAATTCTAGAGATCACAGGTTCAATACCTGAGGTTAGCTGATATGGCACAAATGAAAAGCTGCATGGACTGGAGGTTAAAGTACAAAACTATGAAGGTCAAAGATATTTTATGTAGATTTCTAGGTATCTTGTATGAATGTCATATACACTGCAGCTATCCTACACATTTCTGCACAACCAGTAAAATATCATACATTTTCTCAGTCCCCCACACAAAATACCCTGTAGCCTATCAAAAGGTGCAATAAAGTACATGCCATGTACTTAAATTATAGTTTCAGCTCTTTGGTTGATAGAGCCTAATATTTCTATGCACTTTACAGTTCTTACTAACAAATAACACATGACCCCTACCAGAGGAAACAGAACTATGATTCATGTATTTCATATCTAGGATGGCTGAGAGGTTGGGCAGGCTACCAGAGGTAGAGGTGGAAACAAAGCCCATGACTACTGTGACAGATCAATGACTTTGCCATATAGTCTTTTAGAAATGTACGCCAAATTATTTTCCTAATTCACAGAAACCGAGACTTACTCTTTATCCCTTTCTAGAGGTTAATTAAAGGTTCTGGAGGTTAGTTCTAGCATGTAGTTAGAATCAGCCTTGAGGCTGTCCTCAAAATAATACACACAAACCATCTGCTCTATAAACACCTACGCACACTGCTGAACTTCTGAGAATGAGACTCATCCACAGCTCATCCTCCTGCTCAACCCTTTTTCAGTGTCTTTGTACTTTACCACGGTCATATTACATAGTCCTGAGCAAGTCACTTAACCACTCTGTAGCGCATTCTCTCCCTTTATACATGTTGCACATTCACAGGAAATAGAAAGTTTCACTACGTATGGCCAAGACTTTTGACAGCTTTGGATGGCAGGACCCACCGATGTACAAACCATTATCCTTTCTAAAAGGAATTTTAAGAATCCCTATCTCTTTCTTAAGCTATGAGCAAGTTGATTTATAGGTCTCAGCAATCTCCTGCATTGCATTTTTTACACTAGAAAATGAGATCAGAGTTACCTGCACCGTGCTACAATATTTCACAATATATAAAACAAATATAACGCAACGTACAATAATTTATACTTCATAATGGAATATTTTCCCTCTGAAAGCACAAGAACAAGTCCGCATCCCATACATTCTAGGCCTATATAAATATTTGTTATACATTTTACTCAAGTGTCTTAAAATATCTCTGTATATTTATCCTTTATATTTATCCTCTAAAAGTGCTTCCTCTCCTAATACATTTCAGTGTGCTGGTGCCAATGTATGGACTATAGTGCAGTCCATTAATCCAGCACATTATTAAGACCAGTAATGACTGAGAAGCCTTCCTGGAATTTCAGCCTGATTTGGAGGATCTAGAAATTGATGAATATCCTGATATGTTCGAATGTAGAGTTCAGGAACCATTTAAGGCAACTGGACAGAGAAGGCTGACTCATCTATGCAATATCCTCTGGTAACCTCCAGAATGACTCCGGGGCAGATCCCCATCTGGTGCAAATCTATGCGACTCTACTGGACTTGATAAAGTGATTCTAATTTATACCAATTGAGGATCTGCCTCTCAGTGCTTAAATAAGGAAAACAGTACTTTCTACAGGAGCGGGGAGGAATGGCATTGACTTTGTCTTGTTCTCTCGAACATCAGGAAAGTAGGTCACATTGGTCTAAAACAATTCTCCTATGTGAATATAAGCACTGGGTTTAACACTTATCTGTCTTTCCTAGTTTATGCAGCCATAGTCTAAAGATTGTGTTCTTATATTCCTCAGGCTTATAAAACAAAAGGCTGAAACACATAATAATAGAGATAACTCTCCTGTAACCTCTGCAACACTTTTTGTTGCTACCAGTGTCACTCTGTGTTTGTGTTAGAGATATACAGTAATTGACTAACATCTCTAGTAGTGTGATCTAAACAAAAAATAATGTATATGTATGTGTTTATGTCAATGTGTGTTAGCAATATGTGAACCCTGGTATGCATGAGCATATGCTCACAGATTAACAGCATACATCTCTATTAAAAATACAGACTTGCTCAAGTTTTCTTTACCGACATGTCTGCAAAACACACAGAAATTTACAGTTATTTTTAGTACTTCAATCCAGGTGTTAAAACCCATGGAAGTCTGGGGGAGGAGCAGGGAGTCCACACAGTTAGCTGTATCAGAGATAAGGTATAAATGTAAGTCAGGTTCTCATTTGGGATGCAGAAGAGAATGTAGGATCATTAATATTCATCTTCATTTACTATGCAACTTAGCAGGGAAAGTAAATTAAAAATAGAAGTTAAATGCACCACCAACAGTATATATATATAAAAAGGTTTTAAGGCCCTTTTGTAATAATGAGCTCCTTTCTTTTAAGTTCCCACTTTGTATGGTTTAAAAATATATATATTTTAAGACCCTTTCATAATAATGAGCTCCTTTCTTTTAAGTCCCAACTCTGTATGGCTTTAGTACCTCACATCATGTCATCATTATTGACCTTTGAACCTGATTAATTCAACAATGTGATAAGGATAGTCAATTAAGCAACAAACAGCTCCCTAGGAATAGGTTTATTTTAAGACTGTCGTGATAGAAGTCTGTAATAAATGAAGCAATACATTAGTATGAATCTTCCATATTTGTTTTTTGCAATCTTTTATCACCGTTTCTAAATCCCACTTGCATTTCTTGGTTTCCAGGTCATTAAATAACACAGAAGAAGGTTGTTTGCATGGTCGTTCATGCAGCTTTAAGAACAGATTAGACAAACACTTTTTCAGAACTGTTTGGGCTCAAAGATGTTCCTGCCTGAGGTCCCTTAGAGCCCTACTTCTCTATGAGTCCATAAGACAGAGAATTGGCCCTTTGAATAAGACAAATATATGTCTCTATTCAAAGGGTGAAGACCAAGGTAAAGAGTGAAAGAGGAACAAACACCTCTCTCAGAAACAGGAGGAATGTGCGGCACATTTACATTAAAAATCCCAACATAATATTATATATTATATAAAGAAGTTATTAGCCAATATTTGTGCAACTTATTTTGATACTTCTGTAGCTACCAAAGCAACAGAAAAATCTCAGGAAGGCAGCAAGATGAATCCTCGTTCCATATTTCATGCCTCATTAAATTGGCCCCTGACCAGACTGTCTTCAACCGGGCCAGAAAAAAGCACGAAAGTACTTGCTTACCATAGTTACTCTCAGGGAGAGCAGTTGATCAAGTAAAAGTAGGGAAATATCCTATTTACCTGTGATGGTCAGGTAAAGCAAAGCATAACTCTAGCTCACATGAGGGTCCCCCTTCCTGAGCATCTAGCTAACCTTGGTTTTTGTAACGACCATCTTGAATAAAGGTTCCACATTTTCAGAAGCCAAAATGTTCCTTTTCCATCTCTAAAAGAAAGAGCCACATTTTCATGTAAAATATGTAGCTCTGTGTATCTTGGGTTGTAAGCACTGCCTGTAACAAAATTTACTCAAGAGTGCGAGCTGCTTTTCATCAAATGTTGACAGCTGAATACCCAGAAAATATCAGGGTAGATGTTCAAGGCAGTGTGTTGTGGTTTAGCTACACGATACGTTAATGGCACCTACATCGCTGAATTATTGCAGAAGTTTACTTCACAGGAGAGAAATCTTCTGAAACTTAACAGAGCCAAAAAAAAATGCCCACTTAACTTGAAGAACTCAGTATGGAATAATACCCAGCTCTAAATTATGAGATTTTTTTTCCAAACTCTCTTAAAAGTAGAGTTCTGATACCGCAGTTCTTCTACAAGAAAAGCTCTCACTGAAGTGCAACAGACGCAGTATTTGTATTACTCTTCTCTCCTCACTGTTTTCTGGGGCATGTACAAAAGGTCCTGAATGAAGCCAAAATGATGCTAGGCAGATCTGCAGGCAGACAAACAAGTAAAATCAGGGGCCCGGATGAAAAGGTAATGGCACCCTTAATCTACCACAAATCACAGCTTCACCAAGAGAAGACTTTTCTGTGGAGGACAGGCTCTATAAACAGCAAGGACTCTTATTAGTGAAGCTACAGGCACACAAACTCCTCAGCACGTTATAGAGGGAATGCAGCAACCAAAGTGATTGCATTAGTGACCATCGGGGATCCTGGCTTTTCTGGATTAAAAAAAAAAAAATCACAAATTCTCTAATAAACCCCCCCAGATCTGTCATTAAAATGAAAGGCCTCCCAGAGCCCTCACTCCAGCCCTGCTGGTGCCCCTCACTCCCCACCTACAGCCCCCTGCCCCAGGCCCCAGCACTGCTGGAGGTGGCCCCCAGCTTCCAGGGTTATGGGGGGGGGGATGTCCAAAACTCCCTGCCCCCAGCAGGAGGCAGCAGCTGCTGTAGCAGTGGAGCAGCGCATGGCTCCCCCCCCCACACACACACGCTGCGGCCTCTGGTGGGGGCTAGGGCCAGCTCCCCACCACTGCATGCACTCCCATGGGGTAGGGGGGTCCCCCAGATCTGTGTGTAGGGTGGGACAGGGGGCGTTGCGGAAAGCTGTTTGCAAAACTGCAAAATCCGCAGGTTTCTCCATTAAAATGAAAAATCTACATTTTCATCAGTTAAAGGGGAAAATCCGTGTTTTATTCTGTTTTTTCCATGGGAAATGGAAAAACCGGATCCCTGATGATCACAGTGCTTTTATTGTTTTTCTGGGTTAAGAAAGCAGAATGCATGTCTGTTTTTGAGGGAGACTTCTCAGGGAAGATCATGTACACAGGGAGACCATGAACAGCTGAGTGATCTGGTTCTAGGCTCAGGACGAGATCCTGAATGCACTTCCTTAGAAGCAAACTTATAAATCACATGCACTAGGGACTTTTGCAGTTTTATTTCTTCAGAAAAAGCACTGTAACTCCAAATAAATTGTTGTGAAGGTTATATTATTATTTTTAATGTTTTCACCTATTTGTTCACTATTTTAAAACATTGTATAGAAAATCACAGTAGCTTTAGTCCCATGTTAGTAGCACCCATGCATGACTGTTCAGCAGCAGGCTGTGTGCCAATCTATTCACTGGATACCAACTCTCAGGAGATTTTTCTTTTTAAAAGAGCCAGTTAAATGAATCGGCAATTAATCAGTTACTGCAATAGTACAAACTTTGTTATGTCACTGAAAAGATTCTGTATAACACTGGTAGAACTACATGTTTTTTAGAAGCCTATTAACATATCTCAGACAAAAAGCATTAATCTATAAGTGGTTTTAAAAAAATGGGTAGGACTACAGTACCTGAACTAATGATTCATAAAATCATTTGCAGCTATTAGTCTATAAGGATAAGTGCCATTAGTGCTTTTATTTCGGTGCTTGGTGTGGTACCATCAATGTAAAATCTATCTGATGCATTGTGATGGGTTTATATATACCATGGAATCCAAAGAAGTTTTGTCATGATTTTAAAACTTAGATTGCTATATACAATTACAAGTGTCACAATATGAAATAACAATTGAACACACTTAGAGAAAAATTCTCCTGCAAATTCTCTTAAAAACCTGTGCTGAAAGGCAGTTGTTTAATATTCCTGCATCATACTGTGATTACTTCACTTGATAGAAGTGATATATTTTTACATAACTTGATCTAAGGTTACATCTCTCATGAAAGTGATATGCAGTCTTGAAAACCCTGAGGACCAGGAAAAGTATGAGGGATATTTTTAATAGGCAGATGTCATTCCAATGAACATTTCACCAGCTGTTAAAATGGAATCTTTTTGGCTGGACTGTCTTAAAAATGCAGTTTAAAAGACCTTAGTTGGCAGTTATTTTTGCTCTTAACCTTTGGTTTGACAAGCATAAAGGCAGAGCTATGCAGTGTTAGGCATAGGTGAAAATGGTCCTGGAGCCTGCAGCATGAATTACTTTGAGTAACATTGAATTCTTATGAAAGAAACTCCTCTTCTCTGAAAGACAGGTGAATTTTAAGGCTCCAGAACAAGCTGGGTTGAACCCTTGTTCCCTCTTACTCAAGGAAATGGAAACAGAATATAGATTGTTTTATTTCCAAATCACCAACTTAAATCCAATCATGGAAGTAGTGATGCAGAAGTCATTATAATCTGATTACAATGTAGTGTACTGTACAAGACAGACTTTGCTCTTAGGCACTTTTCTAGAGGAGGCAAACAAAACACAAAACATACCTGACAACAAAAGGCAGTGGCAGACCCTCCACAAAAAAATGCAAGACACAAAAAGATTAAAGGTACAAACAAGTGTTCAAATGGCGTAACTCAGACAGGGCTTGGAAATTTAGCAGGGGGGGAGGAATGGCTAGGGCTCCCCTGCCACCAAGCTTCCCAACCCATAGGGAGCCCAATGGGCTGGAGTCCACAGCTCTGGGGTTCTATGGATTTGGCCTATTGGCCAAGGGTTTAGCACCCCTGGGTTACCCCATGCTGTTCTAAAGTTAGTTCTCAACAGACAAAAAATAATTTAGGTTGGGCACACAATTGTTAGGCCTTTTGAATGCATGCACACTCAGCCATTTAGCTACCCCTAACCTTGGTTAGGGTGTTCTAACTATAATGCTTACAAGTACCCCAAGAAGCCTTCTTATCTTTTTTGGAATATGAAGCCTATTGCTGCATGAGCCTAGCACGGCTGAGGAACTCCTATCACCTCACAGGAAGCTGGCTAAGTTCCTGTGAAACTAATTACTAATTTTAAGGCTGCTGAGAGTTAATTCTGTAACCCGGGCAGTACTCCAAGAGGTACCCCCTCTCCAATTGAAGGGATCAAAGGAGGTGCACAAGCGCTGTGGGAGGTGTAGGGACTCTCCGCCCCCTATACAGCCAGACCACTAATGGGGACTTAACAATATACCTTTTAATACTAGGAACATAACAGATATAAATCAGAGGGTACAGTAGACACTACAATGCTCCAAGGAGGCAGGATTCAACAAAGGTTAGACACTTACAATCACTGACAAAAAAACCAGGGTTAACGAAATATAAAACACAAACAGCAGAACAAACAGTTCAGGTTGGTGAAATATAAAAAGGCACAAAATGCAAAATGTCAAATGACAAGGAAATAGAGGCTTTGGTACCTGGAGGGGGAGAAAGCAGGGGGGGAACACAACAGTCCCTTTCCACTGCAAGAAAACTTGTTTCTTGTTATCTCACTCACCTCAGCTAGGACTTGAACCCAGAGCCCCCCCATATAATAGGCAGGGACTCTGCCACACTGCCACCACTGGTAATACTGCTGCAACCTGCTAGGGATCTTGACTTTCCCAGCGCCCCAGCCTCACATTGAGCTGCCTGGCCTCTGACTGGAGGAGCTGGAAGCAGGGCTGGGAACCTCTCAGGTCACTGCTCAGATCCTTGCTGCAGCGGGGGGAGCCTCTCCTGCTGGCTGCAGCCTCTCGTAGGGGATCCTGGAGCCCAGTGGGGAGCCTCTCCTGCCAGCCACACATAGCACTGCTGAGGGTCCCACTGCTGCCTGCAGGTCCTGCTCTTTCAGGCTCTTCTGGGGCACTGCTCCTGCCCCGCTGGCTCAGCTCTTACCAGCTCTGTGAAGCTCCTTCCTTGTTGTCCCTCACTGGTCTCTCCCCTGAGTCAGCCATGCTGCCCCTTTTATC
>NW_017728949.1:72428223-72431655 GCF_001723895.1 Crocodylus porosus
CACACACACACACACACAGATACAGGGGCAGATCCATGATTTTCCAGATGGGGATGTGGGAGCAGTAACCCACAGTGCAGGGGTGGCTGCACCCCTGCTCTTAGTCACCTCTCCCACACCAGTGTGGGCAGACCAGACTTGCCGGAGCCTCTGGAAACCTTTTGAAGTTCCTAAAACAGGTGAAAATCCCATCTCCTTTCCTCTTCCTGCTCAAAGGCATGCCCCTGTCGCACCTTGTTCCCATTCCCCTCTCCACCCACTCACCCCACAACTCCCCACTGATGCTTTCTCCACTGCTCAGGAGCAAGGAAGCTCCAGAACCAGCTGTGCTGAGCAGGAGTTGGGCTCACCTGCAGATGGCACAGTGGCAACTGGCAATCAGGTGGCTGGGGAATAGTCGTCGTCCCCCCACCCCACCTTGCCCAGTCCTGGAGTAGGTGTAGGGCAGGGGAATCCCTTGTCCAGCCCTGTTGCCATTGTCCATGTCCCTGAATGAGTCCAGGCCCCAGGTAGCAGGCAGGAAGCTTCCCTGCCCCCTGAGGAAAGAAGGAAAGAGGGGAGGCAAAGGGGAGAGGATGGGGGGACGGGGAGGGTTGCATCTTTAACCAAGAAGGGGATGGGAGAAATGATTTTTTCCTACTTTAGGAACTTAAAAAGTCCCCAAAGGCTTGCATAATTTGTTCCTATCCAAAAGAGGGGTGCAGATGCACCACAGCAACCCCTCTGGATCCATCCCTGTATGTACCAGGTATGGGGCAGTAATGAAGAGCTAATAAAATCCAATTGCTATACCATATACATGAGTCCTTACATACTAAGTCATTCAGAGGCATGAACTTTAATAGGTAAAAGCCTACTTTTTTAGATGTTATGATGAAAAAAGATACTTCACAGCATCTGAAAAAGTAGGCTGTAGCCTACAAAAGCTCATGTCTCTCTGAACAAGTTAGTCTATAAGGTGTCCTTCCCTGCCTTCTGTCTAACTTCAAACTAGCAACCTCTGCCAAGACTTCTGACAGAGCCAATAGAAAGATATGTTATATGGCTCACTGTACTGTGGGTAAAGATGTGGCATAAAGTGCCCTAGGCTTCCATTCTATTTTTTTTCATATAATTTTGAGATGTAACAAAAATATGCTGACTTTAGGATATGGCAAATAACTGCACATCATAAAGGAATTTTCCCATTTGGAAAGTACCCAATACAATTTAAGAAACTTGATTTCACATTACAGGTTCAATGTTTACTTTTCAGCATGTGAAAGATTCAGTCATTTTCATGTTCTGACGAGTGAAAGGACTAAATCATAATGCAGGTCAACGGCCAAAATTTAAATTAGCAAATCCCTACAGAAGAATACAACTTCTTGAGCCTTTTACAAGAAGAGCTGTCATATTTTTTCTATACTTGGTGGCTGGTTAATGCTTTTGACGTTCAGTATACTTAATTATAGTATACATGTCATAACTATGGAATTTCTAACGATCCTCTGATGTCTGCATTTCTGATGTAGCAGATGGCTGTTTTCAAAATACAAAATGTCCAGGTAAACTAATTAAACTACTCTAAACATCCTCATGTTCATGTTTCAGATAATCCATATTACTTATAGTACACGTCTTTTTC
Source organism: Crocodylus porosus (assembly GCF_001723895.1). Classification (NCBI taxonomy): domain Eukaryota; kingdom Metazoa; phylum Chordata; order Crocodylia; family Crocodylidae; genus Crocodylus; species Crocodylus porosus. The sequence continues at coordinate 72,429,851 of NW_017728949.1, forward strand.
AATCTATAAAACTATGAATAAAACATATTTGGATTCAGACAAAATCGTATATAAGAATTTCAAGGCTTGCTGATCAATCATTCTTTTTTACTTTTAAACTGTTATGATACTAATGGAGAAACTGAAAAAAGGGAAGTCTCATAACTGACTATTTCCAAAGACTCAGAAACACTGCAACATAAAAGTACCTACCAGTCATCTGAAAATGATCTTGACAGCATGAGCCTAAAAAAGTTAAGGTCTATAAATGTGTTTTATTTTCTTAAGCACATTTGAACTGGCAATTGGTATTGATTCAGTACTTGTGTAAAAAAAAAAATCACCATAGTTTTCATACATCTTATTCATTTCATAGTTCCTTTGGGGCATAATATTGTTCCTTCTGCTATAATGGGCCATTGACTTCAAATACTGTAACATCTGTGTTACATGATTATCAGCTTCTCAGGCCAAATTCAGCCCTGATATAATGCCATTAAAACTAATCAGCTTTCACCAGGATGAATCTGACCCTTTGTCTTTACTGAATATATTTCCACATTTGGTCTTTAAGTTTTATTACTAGAAATAGTTTACCTGCCTTTTTTCATAGGTACAAAAAACAACAACATCTAAGTGGCATAGAAGAATATATATAAATATGAGGGTACAGTGGGACTTTGTATCATGTAAGGAATATTTATGTAGTTATTAATTAATTTCTTATTAAATTTCTTGTCCTCTTTCTACCACCCCTTTTTTGTGGGTTTTTGTTTTTTTTGAAAAATCAGTTTCTAGATCATGTGCAGGTAGTCATTCATGAATTATCCCATGATAACCCATGAATTATCTTCATTTTCCAGAGAATGAAACTGGAAAGAGGCACATGGGGACTGGCACTCCTTTAGATGTCTCAATGCTGGAATTAAGTGCTCCATGGAAGAACCGACAAATCAAGAGAGTCAAGCTGAGAAGAAAAAGAAGCCATGTGGACTTTGCTTCCTTTCAAAAATGATCATTAGAAAGGCTACATGTACTGGTCTTTGCTCTCAATTCCACAGGCATATCCAAATCTAGAGGGACGCATCCAATCCAAATCTGTTGTCACTGGGCCTTTAGACACATACATTTGTCTGCTCCAACGTGCCCAAGATCTGGCACATAGTACATAGGAGAAGACTCGATTAATTGAGTCCATATCATGTGTGAGCTGAGACGCCCAGTGCCGCATTGAATGCATTTGTTTAAACAGCGACAAGCACGTCAGCACTGAGAAATGATGGTGGTGTGCTTTCGAACTAAAACACCTTTGTATGTTTTAGTTCAAAAGCATGCTGTATCACTTCATCAGTGCAGTCGTGCATTTTACCATTTATATAAATGTATGTGCTGCAGTGCTGGGTGCTTTTTAAAGTGATGCAAGCATGTTTACAAGTGCCCACTATGGCTAGGTACAGACGATACACTTAACGTGCTTGAAGCGCGCAGAAAGTGCTATACAGCCATAACAGAACAGGCATTCGTGGCACATAAAGTGCTTTAAAAATGGCAGATCCCACTCTAATTTAACCCTGGATGGATGAGTACTAACTTAAAGCGCCTTCTCTTAGAGCACTTTATTGAACGTCTGTGCCAGATCCTATTAAGAGTTAACGTGGATCACAAGCACCGCCATCCCAGGCAGTATTGCGTAGGGCTGTTCTAGCCTCAGGCACAGCTCATTTCCTCTACCCGAGTAGCAGACTGGCCCCTCCCCCTCAGCTGTCATGACCTATGGCAGTGACAGCTTCTGATCCCAGCCCCACTTGCAGCCTGACCAGGGGGTT
>NW_017728949.1:72432470-72460028 GCF_001723895.1 Crocodylus porosus
TAAAGACACCAGCTAGAAACCCATTACAAATCAGTTTGGCAAGGTGAAGTCACTGCTTAGTTTTATACTTATTTTTATTGTTAGATGGCAGTAAGCCATTAATGAGAATCTGCTTATCACTACTATAGAGCAACAAATACAGACCCCACCTTCAGAGAGTTACAGAGTAGCAAGAGTGCAGAAGGAAGGCAGACAAATGATAAGGGAAGGAGACTTGAGCAAGGGAAGATTAAGCGGAGGTGGGGGAATGAAGTAAGATTTTGAAAGATAATGAGTAAAAAACTACTAAAGTCGATACAAAAATTTTGATACAATTCAGTGAAGCCAAGATTTCACCCAGTGGTTCAGTACCTTCCTTGTTGGTTGACATTGGATGGACAGCAGGGCAAAATTTGGTTTAATGGGTGCAAGGATTTTGTTTACAGAAGTGACATCGGCCTTTTGAGTTCTGAAATTCAGTTACATGAACTGGAGCAAGGCCCGGGTGGCTAATTACCATTTAAAATAATATTTATCTATTTGGCAGCCTCTGATTTTTCCCAGCTATGAAAAACAAGCCACCATGACAGTCCCTTGTTTGTCAAATTTGTTGTCAGCAAAAATACCAAGTGTAGTTTGTACTTGTAAATCCTCTTGACAGCTTGAGAACTGCCTCTACAGCAACATTTAACTTGGATATTTATATTAATGGACATATTGGTCTGATTTTCAGAACATGACTTGGTCTGCACTTGCTTAGCACCAAAAACAGGCTGATAAATTGATAGACTGATAGAGCGAAAGAAAGAGACTGATGTCCAGAAATCACTCATTAGACAGACCCTCGTAACACTTTCAAATATACTGTATGAAGCATGAACAGGTGTTCGTGTGTGTGAGAGAAGGTTTGAGTAGAGATAATTCTAGTAAAAAATCCTCAAACAGCAATCATTGAACTGCAATTTCTAGAAACATTTGTAGCTTCCAGTATCCCTTAAACTCCTTGGGTCTCTTCTCCTAATATGAGCTTGTAACTCTTATTAACATTACTGACAGCTCCCCATGTGCACTGACAGGACACTAGATCTCTGTTGTTTCGTAAGAGTGCTCTTATTCTAGCTATATAATACTGTCAGAGATACTTTCAGAGAGGCCCTGATAATAATTATTGCACTCATGTAATGATGAATGAAAGTAAGCTATGATTGAATATGAATTACAGAATTATTGATTAAATTAGGTTAGTGAAATGTCATGATTCATTTTTTTATACTTTGCAAAAAATAATTTATCAACCTCACAATCTTGTCATTTTAATATCTAAAGTATAATTTAACTTTCATTGTTAGCAGAGCTTTTCAAGATCAGTTTATGACCTTGGCCAACTATATCAAGAAACGTTACCACTTAATAATGAAAAAAAGGAAATGTCTTTGAAATTACATACTTATTTTTTCCTAAAAATAAAAAAGGATGTATATTGTATATGTTGAATAATACCAAACACAATCGTTAAGTAGAGGGAAAAAGAAGAGGCATTGTCAATAAAAAAGAGTTATGGTGACAATCCTCCCTAAGTGGAAGAATGAAATATATTACAAATTAGGGAAGGGAGTTCATGCCACATAGTCTCTTTCTTCAGATACTTCTGTTAGAAACAAAGGAAACCATCAGAGGTGGTCAGAAAGTAAAAGGAAAATATTGATATTTTTGTAATGCATTGAAAATTCAAGTATAAACTTTTTATCTTTCTCCAGTAGGACTTCCTGGTTTCCTGCAACATTGTTATGAACCCAGAGTATATTTTTATTATCAATATCCATTTCCATACCAATTACAGTGGTGGCAAATAAGGGTTAACAGAACCATTTTATAAAAACATCAGGCGTCTGTTTAGAACAAAATATTTTTGCAAAAAGCAGTATGTCATACTTCTGGCAAGGTTATAAATGATTGCCTTTTTGTATTTGGGCTGTTACAGAGGGTAATGGCATACTAAAAATCTTCTTTCATGTATAAATTAATTGTACTGGTATGCAATTCACATCAGCATGCCTTACTTTATTTTGAGGCTTTTAAAAGGTTTATATGGAACCAATGCATCTTCTCATTTATAGCATGCATACCACTTCAATTACCTCCTTTTCATAAGTTGAAAGCAAAGAGACTGTCACTGTAGGATGTAGGCCATTGTCAACATTTGATAATTCAGAAGAAAAATTAGAAATCTCTTGAAAAACAAATTTAAAAAAAAATGAAAATGTCCAAAACTTTCCTGTAATGGCTGGCAAATTGTTTAATATGTAACAACTAGAAAAGAATGGATCTTTTCTAAAAATGAACTACACGCAAAATCCTCCCAGTTGTGCAAAGCTTCTCCATTAATTCTAATTACTGGTAAAAAAATAATAATATATACACTGACATTACCTGAAGACCAACAGAGTTTAACACAATGCATTCATGAAAGATTTTCTTGTACATGCTAAAAAGCTTCAGTGTTATGTCAAGCAGGAGCCTTGTTAAACATGAGTAAATTACATTTGCTGAAGTCATACTGTTTTATTCAAATATAATGGTAGCCTCAAACTTTTAACAACTCCCAAATGGGGAAGTGAACTGATTGCTCTAGTGGGAGTTGAGATAGACCTTTAGTATTTTCCTTTTGGTTTTCTTTGCTTGATTTTTCTGTTTGTTTGTTTTTTTTCCTTTTAATATTTCTGGAAGAATGCAACATTGAGGAATCAGGAAACAGAAATCTTCCCCTGATACTCAGGACAATTACAGAATTGTTTAGGACTAGTGTAAGTTGCCACAACCTCATCCTAACTTATTTAATGTGCCTCAGCTTATAAGTGGAACAGTTTTCTATGGTGGAAGTCCAATCATTAGGCCTATTCAAATATTTGGCTTGTCTGCTGATTCTATTCATTAGAAGACTCAATTTTTCAAAAAAGCAAACAAACGTACTGGGAGGCAAACTGAGACCATCAACTCAGTTCACATTGGTCACCAAAAGATTTCACCTTTATAAATATAGTCGGGTTTAAAGTCTGGAAAAGCAAGCAGTGTTTCCAAAGAACTTATTCTTCTTGTCTTTAAAATATAGTTTTCAGTCTTATGCTGACTACAAGGGAATATTTTTTTGCATCCCTCTTCCCTTCTAGATAATATCCTTGGTGTCTTAGATAAACTTATACATTTTTTTCAGAATTCAGTCAAAACTATTTTTGTTCTAAAGGCAAAACCAGCAGTTAGCCAGATGGAGAAAACTTTACACATTAAATATACTGATATTTCAGGCTCGCTGGTAGAAAATTTAGATAGCTGCAGCAACCTATCCACCCTGATAATTACTAGCTAGAAGTTCTTCAATAGTGAATAGCATTAAAGTTACAGTGCTACTATATTGTTTCTAGCTAACACAGGGTTGAGTTACTTTTGTATCACATAGAAATATAACAAAATGACATGACTGTTCTTTTTTCTCCTGTCCAAAAGCTATTTTTATTATTCTTTTTTCCTTACCAAATGCTTCAAAGAGAATGGAGTTAAAATATCAGGTTTTTCTCCCCCTGCCCTTTTAGCATCTCATACTTTGTGTCATTTGATAATATACATGACTAGATTTAATACTCAATCATTTTCCAAATCCAATTTGACTGCCTAACGGGGTTTAATTTACATGATGATACAATTTCTCACACCAGAAAGCAGAGTAACCCTTCTTCTTCAGAGGTTAATGGTGATCTAGCTTAAAACCTAAAAGATAATTACAAGGAATGCGCTTCAGGTGACAAAGTACTTTTGACAATCCCAGACTGTTGATAGCTTTTTAATTATACTTCTTCCCACCATAGGAAACAGTAAGCTGTCTCCTAAATAGTTTGAAGGCATTTCCATTTTATTTATTTATTTATTTTAGTAAATTGCTCTGCGCTGTAATCAATACTTTCAGTGACGGATGCCCCAGGCTCTTTTTCTCTTTGCCTCTCTTTGTAGGAGAGATTAAATTTTGGGTTAATTTTTTCCATATAAAATTAAATATAAAAGAGAATCAAGCAAGGAACAAACATTTATTGACTTGCTTGTCTTCTGCACTTACTTGATATTTTGTGACATTTAAAAATTGAAACTTTGCAGGATTTTTAGGTGAGAGCTTTGGCAACAGAGAAGGTCAGGAGCTAAAGAAACCAGGCAAGGTTACAGTTTATGATTACTAAATATGAACAAATGAAAAAAGGAAAACCATGTTGTGGGTTTTTGCATATTATTCCATTTACTGTTTTTTTTCTTTACCATCATACGTCTGCACTGCTGACATATGCAGCTACAATGGTCAAGAAAAGGAAGCACCTGTTCCAAAGAATGTAGCACATTGCATGAGTAATAATGTGCATGGGTATAAACTTTCCTTTTAGCATAAATGCGGGAGCATATATACTTTTTATACTATACCTTTTATACTGTTGGAATTTCTAACTAGTCCTTGTGTGCCTTGTAACAAACTGTTTGTCTCTTGCCCTAATTAAAACACACTCTTAATAAGACCCAACTGTATAAGTCCCTTCAATTTGCATCTTAGAGATACAATGTGTCTCTCTCCTAGAGTCGCTTTACTGTTCCTAAACTAACACTTCTATTATTTAAAAATAAAGTCAGAACAAGTAATAAGAAAATACATAGGGAAAAACCCTCTAAAACAGTGGTTCTCAATCTGTGGTACGTGTACCACCAGTGGTACACAGACAACCTGTCAGTGGTACGCGGCAGCAGCAGGCAGGAGCACTCAGGGCACCCATGCCCGGCGCAGGAACCTGGTGGGATGCAGCTCTGGCTTGTGCTGCACATCGCAGCAAGTGGAGAAACTTCTGCTGGGCCATCTGTATCGCCAACGCTCCCTACCCACACATGAAACTCTCACACTTGCCGGGCATGAGAGGGAAACCCTGCATGCTGAAACCAGCTGCCTTCCCCACTGGGACTGTGCAGTGCAGGAGGGAAGCCATAGGCATCGTCCCCTGGGGGGGTGGGGAAGGCAGCCAGCTCCAGCATGTAGGGCTTCCCTGCCTGGCAAGTGCGGGGAGCACTGGCGATAGAGTGCCTGGTGGAGTATGCATCCCTCACTGTGACATGTAGCTGGCAGGAATGCCCCACTGAGTGCCCTGAGTACCTCCAGCTGCTGCTGCACCATGGATGGAGCGTAGGAAGTCCCCACCTCCCACCCTCCCTGACATCCCACAAACCACACATGCCCGCACCCTGCTCCCACAACCCCCCACATATACACAACCCCCAACATACCTTGTGCTCCCCCAAACACATAGCCATACCCCTGCACAAACCCCCCATACCCTACCATACATACACACCCACACCCACCCAGTTCTACTTAAGGTTGTAGCATTTTAAATTGGTGATGCGCAGACTGTCAGAACTGCTGTTCTAAAATAGATAAACTGGGTGTGAGAAGTCACACTGTAAGGAAAGCTCCTCCACAAAGAGAGGCCCTTATCAGTGACCATTTGAGAATAATCTTGGCATATGGAGGCATCAAAAAGCAAAGGGGATATCAATCCTAGAAATATATTTCTGATTCACTGAACAGGAATAACAACACAGCACCAATGTTGGGCTTTTTTAATTAGAACTAAGAAACTATAAATATTTGTACTGAGGCAGTATCCAAATATGACAATCAGGATCAGGGTCCCATTATATTAAGATTATATAGAAATAGAGAAAACCATCAGGGGAAGGGGGGTGGGACAACAGTTCCTGTCTGCAACAATTTACATTCTAAGGTCACAATCCTTCCAACATTTAATTTATACATGGAGTAGCTTAAAGGATCCAGGTAAAGTCACTAGTGTGCCTATATTTTACAGTATAAGAGCTTACCATTGGGATATACGGACACTGAGTGGCATATAAAGATTAAGATCCCATGTTTGCTTTATGATTTTTGGTTTGATAAGTTCCAGCATAAATTTTGGGGAGAAAAAACAATGGTTAAAAAAAAATAAAAATTTCTTCATAAAGTTTGGAATAAGAAAGTAGTGATAATGGTGATATTAATGATGCTAATAAAAAGGACCAACAAACTTTAACTCAGTCTTTTGCTTAAGGATGTACTGTATATTTAATTTTTCTCTCTCAGGTGACCTTTTATTTTATTGTGTGATATTTGTCCTTGTTAGGCTGTAGTGACAATAGATTACTGTATTTTAAAACAGTCTCAAAGATAAAAATATTCAGCATTTCTACCTCATAAAAAAGTATATTTGCATAACACGCTTTTATGCTTAAAACACCATAAGCTCAGAAAATGTCTTTGAAGAGCAATATTGCTTAGAAATGAATTACATAAATGTTTACTGATCATGACATTATTTATTTCTATGGAAAAAATAAAAGCCAGAAACTACATTTTAGAATTGGAGGCCTGCTACTCCTCTGTGGAACATTAGTAGATATATGGACAGTAGCAATGGTATCTGATTTATAAACAAAGATATGTGAACAGATGTGAGCTGTAAGTAGTTCTGAGATTGATATACTCCTTTTTCTTTCATTAGGATTGTATAGGATGGTAGAAGGAAGAACAGCTGAGTTTTAAACCAGATGGTTTAGATCAGGTGTTTTCAACCTTTTTAAATAAGTGTACCCCTGGCAGGCCCCTTTTAAATAAGTATACCCCCTTGGGGTAGGGGGGTGAGCAGCTGGATGGGGGGGGGGCAAGTGACAGCAGCGTGGTATCTGTGTGGCCCTTCTCTCACATCACCCTCACATCACCCCAGACCTGCTCCTGTGAGGCAGCAGGGTGGGGTGGCGGCACTCCATCCCTGGCCACCCCTGCATACTCCCTGGGACTTTTCAAAGTACCCCCCTGGGGCACGGGTATCCCCAGCTGACAACCCCTAGTTTAGATTAAAATGTACTAAGAATTACCAGTGGGTGCATCTACACATGCACTTTACTGCAGAGTTGGCTAATTAACTCCACAGTACAGTGGCACTATCTACACATGAGCCAGTATTAGGGTGTAGCAAATTGATTAACTCTGCCATAAGATGATAATGTCGGGGACTGTACTATCTTATTACAGTGGAATAATTAAATGTTACAAAATGCACGTGTAGGTGGTGACCAGCTGGCTAGGTCATGAGTGTGATAAAGCCTGCCAACCACATGGCTCCACAATTTAGCACTCTCATGCCCCAGCCAGCCCCTCCACTGCCCTCTTTGAGCTGGGGCTGCTCTGCCCTGGCTCAAACTGCTGCTGTCTCTAAGCACATGCGTAGACACTATGCCCAGGAGAAGCTGGCTCCAGCTCAAACTGCTCCAGCATTTCTTGTGTCATGTTAATTTTACATATAGGTGCTCCCACTATAAACAGTTTTCAGTGATTACAGAAAACTGGCTACAGAAATTACGACTGCTTGAATTTCAGTCACCACACATTTAAGGCAACGGTGTTTCTAGTGTAAAATCAGAACAATTTGGTTCAGATTTCGGACCAGGATACACAGAATTATTCATAGTAACTTATTCACAGATTGAACCATTAATGCTAAGCCTTGTAATACACCAGGGTACACAAGACCCAAGTGTAAAATGTAGCTCAACATTGATGTATCTGTATGTTATGCAAGGAGCTGAACCGCACCCTCACTGCATCACCACCATGAGTACAGCTAATCTGAGTCCAGGGATCTCTCCCAATATTTTACAATTTGGTACAATTTTAATGGGGAATAGGGAGCATGGTTGGGAGTGGTTTGTTCCAGAAAAGCAGGAGTGGGTGGGGTAGGAGCGAGCTTTAAGGTTGTAAGGGTTGACTAGGAAATTTGTTGTTATTTCTTATCGTGTGGGTTATTTTTATGCTTTTGTAATATGCTCTGGGCCTTTATGGATAGGATGGGATATAATAACAACAACTATCATTATCCTCATAATAATCCCACTTTTTAGCTGTATCTTGGATTCTCTGCTGACCTAATTATTAAAATAGCACTCGAGTTGATGATTCATAAAAAATAAAAATTATGTGAATTTCAGGTCCCAAACTGCCCTTCATGAAGATTATAGTTTTTTTAATCAATTTGATTTTTATTAAAGGTCTCTGACTACTTTTTTCCTATCCTTTCAGTGATTCCCTTTATTTCTGTTATGGAACATGATTCTCTGTCTCAGCCTACTTCTCCTACTTCCATAAATTCCCATATTACTCCCATCCAAGACATCCTTGCCCCTCAATTTCTTCTTCTACCCATACAGATGGTTTCCAGGTTTTTATTATTATTTTTAATTATAATAAGCTTTTCAAACCACTTGGTGACAATTCACTCAACACATGATATTGTCTGGTCAACTTCAAAAATTCATCTTAAAAAGGACCTGAAGGGTAATGGATTTAAAATCCATTTTCTCCTGGGGCTAAGCAGCTACAAAATGTGTACTTTGCACAGTCTGTTTTCAGCCTTTCAAGGCAGCTCTGTATATAAAATGATGTTTTAGTAGGCCAAGCAGCCACATGAATAGTCTGGGCCAAAGAGTACTAGGAGGTAATTAATTGCAAGACTATGATGAATTTGTAACTGTAATACTGACTGTTATTGAAATTTATTTGTAGTTACTGTCCGTTATATCCCCAGAAAGAAAAAACTTGACTTATCTTAGTTGCATTTAGCAACAGACACTTAAGATTCAGTCATTTATTCAAGTGTCAGCTGCAAGCTATACATTCAAATGCAGGGTAGCTGGTGATACACAGTACTGTTCCCGTTAGGATCAAAAGCAGATTGTCTGACTGAAACCTTGGCCTTTACAACGTAGATTTCTTTTAGCTGAGACATTTAATGATACACTTAGTAAAAACATTAAATGCTCTACTTTTCAAAGTGTTTTATGCTTACAGCTTGTTATGGTATTTTTTAAAAAAATAAGGACCTAGTTGATTCTTAAAAATAACTTGCCTTGAAAGGAAACCCACAGTGAGGCTCACTAGCAAATGGAAACATCTGAGTCCTCCAAGCTGCAGGAAACCTGCAAAAACTTAATCCCTTCTTACATAACATGTAAATAACAAAAGACAACTGTGCAAACTTTAATAAAGTCTGATTCATATTTTATTCCCCATTTAAACATAAATATCACATCTGTCAAACCATGTTCTTTATGTTTAAACAAACCCATGCTTCAATCAAATTGCAACGTTTTTCTCACTGCCATTTGCATAACAATTCAATGTCAGCTTCGAAAGAAGACCCAATTGACATGTTCAGTATTATGAAGCATGGGTTTCTTGTTGTCATCTTTACAGGATGGTCATATTCAGCAATGTTTTAATGCATGTGGAACAATGTATTGTGTCCCTGGCTAAAAACTGTGGTACTTGCTTATCTTCATTTTCCCCCCAATGCAAAAGACATGAGAAATTATGCTGAGGACAAATTTATTAAGATATTTTGTACCTGAAAAGTTAACATATAAATATCTTCAAAGGTTAAAAGCACTGATAAACTGTAGGCTATGGATAGAATCTTCCTATGCTGTATTTTTAAGAAAATTATATGACAAGTTAGGTGCAGATGACACAGCCTAAAATGGTCAAGTAAAATACATATGGTTCTACCATTTACATGGAAACCTAAACATACATTTGTTTTCAAAAATATGGATTCCAGAGCTGTTAAAACCAGGAAAAGGTTATTTGTCAAGATATCTTCTAGTGGTGCATCTTGTCCTTCTAATAAGAAGGATTGCTTTTCTCCCATGACAGCAGAAGAGAAACATGAGTACTAAGCCAAAATTTCTCAAGTTGACAGCAACTATGACTTTTATGGGTGCTACAAGCATATGATCTATATATACTTGTAGCAGCTAGAAAAGATTTTGTAATTCATTCTGTACTACAAAAGGTCACCCTTCTGCAGATTAAATGGATTATGTGAATTTGCATGTGCTATGTGTGCTTTATTATAATAGAGAAAGGGTGCGCTCACTCCACAGTATATTCTGCATCTCTCAATGTACATTATATCCCTGAAGTTACAAATACCTGCTCATAAAATAGGTGCCAAACGAGAAAAACAATGTTTCTGGACCAGTGTGTAAGAGCAGGAGTTAAAATGACAGTAGGGGCTGAAACCCCATAGCATCTTTAATGACCAATTTTCTTTTCACAGTTAGGAAGGCTAATGAAGAGTATGTTGCATGTATATTGTCCAAGTACTTTGAGTAGATGTGATATCTTTCATTAGACCAACTGAGGAGTTGGAAAAAAGTTCTTTGCAAGCTTTTGGGTGCAATCACCCTTCTTCAGGCATAGGGAGTCTCTGCTGTTCTTAGACCTCCAAGGAATGAAAGAAGCTAAAAGTGTGGGAGGATGTCAGTGAGAATGTAAATAGGTGAAAATTAGGAAAATAAAAGGTAGAGAAGGGAAAGGAAGGGAAGGGAGGGTGGAGCCAAAGGTAAGTAAGGGAGATTCTATTGTAGTAGTTTTCCAAGGTAGAAAAGAGCCCGTCTGTGAAAAAGTAAATAGCTGGAATTTAGGAAGATACCAGGTAGAAAAGGAGGGGAGGGGAGGGGAGGGGAGGGGGGAAGGCGAAGTGTAAAAGATCAGGTCTGGCAGGTACATAGTGAATCAGATGTCAGATAGGTTGTAATGGGTCATAAATCCAACATCTATATTGAGTCCATGTTTTTTTGTATCCAGTAGATTTATGAAGTGAAGTTCATAGAGTCATTTACAAAAGGTGTTTGTAAGTTCCCCTTGAGGATTAGAGCTGAGAGATCAGCTAGGGAGCAATTGTCCTGTGAGTAGCGTGCCCCCCCACAGGGAATTGGCTATTCTTGTCTTTGATAGATTTTTGGTGTACATTGTGGTACTGTGCATTCTGGTGCACAGTTGTCATTTGGTTTCTCCTACATATTTTCTATCTCCCTGACTTACCTTTGGCTTTTCCCCCCTCATTTCCCCCCTCCCTTCCCCCTCTATCTTTTGTTTTCCTAATTTCTACCAGTTACATTCTCACTGATGTGCCATCACACTTTTAGCTTTTATCATTTCTTGCAGTCTCAGAACAGCAGGGACTCCCTATGCCTGAAGAAGGGTGACGGCACCTTAATGCTTGCAAAGAACTGTTTTCCTGCTGCTCACTTGGTCTAATAAAAGATATCACATCTACCCAAAGAACCTGGCCTGCCTATATCCTTAGACCAACATGGCTACAATCAAAAACCCATTGCATGTATAGTAAATTTTAGGCCTTTTAATTTAATTTTGTGGCAATGTAACTGTAGGTTTAGAAGCTAAAAAAGTTATTAAAGCATGCTTAAGTTCAACACCAGTGTCAAGAACTTTGAATCTCTCTAGGAAAAAAATTTAAATTAACATATTACATTTTACAAATTACATTTGTTAGATTTTTTGTGTGGATATTCTAATATTAATGAAAACAAGCATTCAATGATAACTTGTTAGCACTAAATAACCGAGAAGCAGAAGAATGCAGAGGACTACAATTCCATTTCACCAATGGACTAAAATTTAAGTGTTCAAAACAGATTTTGTCCCAATTCAGAATAAAACTCAAAATTAAAAAAGAGTATCCTAATTTAATTTTATTTCAATTTGATCAAAATATTTTTCTTTCAATAATCTGTAGACCTCTTTAGTTTATGCATTAATACAAAAATTATTTCAAATGCATTTAAAGGTGAAAACTAATTTTCCATTCCAAACATTTGGAAAGATGAAGTAGACACCATTAAAATGTTTCCCCACGTTTTTCTCTCAATAAAAATTATTTCAAAATGTACATCGTTTCACAAATTATGTCAAAAAACTGATTTGCCAATGGTTCTATTAGTTGTTGGGGGGAGTTCCCAACTGGATTTGTTGATACAGAAGTTACAAAGAAGTTGTGCTATCAGACCCTTTACAATTTTGTTTAAAGTTTTAATGGCATTGTTTGGAAACCGTTTCTTTCACTTGCACTTATCTATGTATCTTTAAAGGCTGCTGGCAGATGTTAAAAAAACCCCAAAAAGTGGTACTAGACTTTAAAATTGGTATGCCTCTGCAATGAACCCAGTGCATGCCCAGAAGAGAAAGCTTGTTAGTTGGGCCCAGTTTCCCCAACATCTATATAGATTGGATGCTTTATTGGGGCTTTTTGGCACTTTTATCGACTAGCTAATTGCACCAGGTTTAGATAAAAAGCACCAAAAAGCCCCACTGAAGAGCTCAATCTATACACATGCTATACAGATACTGCAGAGTGTACATACAGCTGTTTTCTGGGGAGGTTAGAGGGAGGTCAGATTGCATTAAAAATGGCCACCTGATCTATCTTAGTTCACCCAGGTATAGACCTTAAACTTAAATCCCTAGTTAGGTCAAGGTTAGATCAGTCTAAAAGTGTCAGACCTGATCTAAGTTAACCCCACCGCCAAGGTTATCCAACTTAGTCCAGTTGGCCATTTTTAGACTGAATTGTTCTGAACTTCTGGACAGCTTGCAGTGCAGCCTCAGGGCTGGGAAAGGCCAGTCATTGGCTCCAGCCCCTGCCCCAGGACTGTACTTCTTCTACCCCCTACCAGGCACTGGGATAATTTTAGCCTGCTGGCCACTCCCTCTACCCACAGATGGCCAACCAGCCCCATAGACCAGCCAGCCCCAACCCAAGCCTGCCAAACTCGCCAACCACCAAGCCATTCCCAGTGACAGTTTTCCTGGGGTTCACCAGTGCTGGGATCTGATGAAGAAAGTTGCAGGGGAGAGGCAGTCAGGATGTAGGGGTGGGTAGGTTCACCAGGGGACATTATTTGTCTGGGGGTAGGGGAGGGTCAGGGAGCTAAAAATGGCCCCAAGTCATGCAGGGTGTGGGAGAGAGACTCTTGGATGCCACCAACTCCCCCATGGTCTTTGCCTGCCCCCATGATCCCCCACCCACCACCCCAGAGTCTGCTTGCACCCCAATCTCCCCAAACTGCCCCTGCTAGCCCCCCATCCTGATTTACCTTAGATTGTGTGGCCTTAGATCAATCTAATGTCCCCCTAACCTCCCCAAATATCTGTTCACACTCTATAAGGAACAAACTGCTTAGAGAAGCTGAGAAATATTGATCCTGGAAAGTTTTTAAAAGCAGGTTAGAAAAGCAGTTGTCCTGGATATTTTAGACAGGGATAAAATGCTCTCTTTAGCACAGGGTTGGACTAAATAACCTCCAGAGGTCCCTTTGAGCCCTAGTTTTCCAAGATCCTAAATGACTGCTAGGAGCACTAGTAAAGATGATATAATGTTTAGTGACACAGCAGGCATGTCTACACATGCACCCAACTGCATAGTTGTTACTGAGCAGTCATTTAGTACTTTAGCAAGAACCAAAAGACTACACGGTAACCACCATTACCGCACAGTGCCAGTGGTGTATGAGCCATTTCCAACCCTACTGTGCAGTAGCAATGAGCTACTGTGCCACAGCTTGTTGCTACAGCACAGTAGCATTGGCATCGTAGTTCATGCCCGCCAACACTACGTCTCTGTGGTGATGAGCTATATCATGGTAGCTGATTGCTATACCAACACAGTGTCTCATGCACACATGCCCAGTATCATCTTTCCTGAACTGTTGATTCTCCTAAAATTCTTGAGCCCCATCCTGAATTGTGATGTGAAGCTCTGTAACCTTTCGTTATGACCATTTACACAACTCTTCGCAGTTTTTCCCACCAATCTGGCTTATGCTAAAATAATAAGCTCTATATTGAAAAATAGAATGTTTAAGATTTAGTGTTTCAGAAATGACACTAGCTCTGGAATAGTCTACGCTATTTTTAAATTCTTATTACATATACAATACTATAAATACCCATGCCTCTTTATAAACAAATAAAAGGCACAAAGCAGCCTTGAATTTATAACCTGATATCCCAGTCTTGAAGCTGGATCCACAAGGGCAGTTCAGTGTGCCAGCAAGGACTTTCAACAGGCTTCACACGGGCCCAGAAGATTGGGCAAATTACACTCAGGATTAGAGCTAATGGGCTCTCATATTATCTAGCCTTTAGGGGTATATGTAGCCATTACATTTAGATCAACGTAACTAGGGTTAGGTTTATCTAAAAGCCAATCTTTGCAGACATTCAGAGGGTGTATATCAGTCCAGAAATGGCAGACCTGATCTGAGCTTGTTCACCTGAGTATGCAAACTAACTTAGATTAGGGATAGTTTAACCTGATCCAGTAAACCTCTGTACATGATCGGAGTGCAGCCCTGGGGTCGGTACATACTCCTGAGCTATGATCAGACAGCTTAAAGTAAGCCATATGATCATAATCCATGTGTGGCAAATGACAGTCTAGGAGATTCTGAATATGGAGCAGAGTGAGCAGTCAGGAAGAACATGAGTAAACCCATCTCAGCTCTATCACAGCTTTATTGAAGCTGAATCATCACTGTGAAATGGTTTAATTTAATGAACCAGAATTCTCTGAAGAACATTTTTCCCACTTGAGAATTTCCAACTTCCTCTAGTCAAAACTGTAAAACCCCCACATTTGGAATAAGGATTTTAGGTGGGCTCATCATTGCTTTTAAAATTAAATAAATAAATGAATAAAGTGATGAAATCAGAAGAAACAAAATCTCATGACAACACCTTTTATGTGTATTTTCTGGCAGGTATTATGAAATCCTACTGCTAAGAATCAGGCTTTAAAAAGATAAAATTCATGATTTGGATGAATTATTATGAATTATACAGGCAAGCTTTCAGACGGAGGCAGACTGCGTACATTAAAACAGTCTATGAGCTTTGGAAGGCTTTATCTTGCACGTCCATGATGATTTTATCCTGAATGTCCCTAGTAGACCCTGAAGGGATGCCTTTAAATTGCCACTTATAACTCATGGCTATACCACCATGAGTTACTAATTTGCTCACAGAGATGAATTTTATATTTAAGCTATCAGCATTTCTGGCTTTCTGTTATCTGTCAGCATGAATAGGCTGACTGTGGTCAATGTCTATGTTTTCAAAGCTTTTTAGAGAAGAATAGTATAGATGTTCTACTGTTAGCATCAAACTTCCCTTTCCCTTTTGGATTTAAAGCAGCACTTCTCAATTTTCCCATTGAGTGGGTTATTAAATAAATGAAATCATACAGAAGTGGCAAAAATGTACTACTAAATAACAACAAAATAAAACTGTGTTATAAATATGTATGTATGCATGCATCCCCATGCACACACAAATGCACTCCCCCTGTCCCGCAAGAGCAGGAATGTACGATGCAGTAACATGTTGAGATAATTTGTGTGAGGAGCTAGTTTAAGTACTGGAACCAATATATCTTTATTATCCACAAGGCACATGACCTGGGATAATAACCTTGTTTACAGCTATCCCAAGTAGCTTTCTATAACACTGGATTGAGTATATACATATGCACACAGAGTACATAGCAGTGAGACCTGTTAACTATCAAATTAAGCAGCTTCCAAACTGAAAGGCAACCAAATAAATCTTATAGGCTATGGCTTAGTGTCAAGCACATGGATGATGAGCTGGGTCCAGCTTGGAGTTGGGTCATCTGGCCCATACAGCTTTTCAACATGACTGCTAGTGGCCAAAGAGTTAACTCTGCTGCTGCTCAACTCCATCACCACAACTTTGAAAACCAAAGCATTAGCAGGGCCATCATGCAGACAGTGAACACTTCTACAGAATTTAGTGGTTTTGATCACTACTGTTGCTTAAAATTGGCACTGTTCACCTGTTGGCTCCTGGCCACACTAACATTGCAGTTCTGGCAGCTCTGGGCATTGAGCAGCAGCAACCTTAACTTCTTGACTTTTGGCACTGCCCCAGCAGCACCAGAAGTCATGCAATTCAACTCCAGCCCACGAGGGGCCCTGATGGTCCCAAACCAGCCCATCAGGCCGAATGACTTAAGAAATCCTGGCTTAGGAAATCTCTCTTAAAACAAACAAATTACAAAGCAGCATATATACAGCTTGTTCCAGATATTTAGCTTCTTTAGAATCTGAGATACCTTATTTTAAATTACTTTGTTGTATGTATGGCTGGTTGAAAAATACCGAGTTTTATATTTTACCAAATATGGGACAATTTCACACACGCACACAAAAAAATCGCTTTTTTCAAAATTCTAAACAAACAAAAGACCCAAACCACACATAATAGGGATTTATTTTTAAATTTTATCATTTTCCCCTCAGAATTCAAAGAATTTTAATACTATTATATTTTGCATGTATATGCTACACTTTTCTAAAATACTCAAATGCTTAAGTGTCTACTTCTAAATTCCCAAGTCAGCCTCCCACTTATGTTTCCCTTGAGGGCAAAATGTTTCTTTTCTCTCACACTTTACTGTTCCCAGTGAAAAGCACAAAAATATTTCCAGTGCTCTGGATGTGTATGGATGTGTATGGGGTGGCAAGATATAGATAACTGTATTGGCATCTGTAAGAAGATGTGCCCTAGGTGGCTGTGGTGTCCCCTGTGATGATCGTCTAAATCCTGATCAACCTTGCTCCAGGCTCTTGTGGTCTTCCTCTGATGTCTTGCCTTGCCACACCTTTAAAAAAGGGAGGCTACCCTTAGTAGCCGGTGAGCTCTAGGTGCTCTTAGTTCCTCTTTCTATGCCAGGTGCTCAACCTGACCCTCTCAGCTTGGAGTTCAAAGCCCAGGACTCCAAAATATTTGTGTGTGTGTGTGTATGCCCAGACTAATGCTTGACCCAGACCTCAACCCTTGTTTGGCCTGAACCCTTTTTCTTTTGCCTTGAACTGAGGCTCCTCAGCCCAGGTCCACTGGTTCAGTCCCTGGCTCTTTGGGCTTCAGCCTTGCAGTAGAAGGTACTTACCTAGTACTCTGCTCATGGCCCCCTCCCCCTCTACAGCCACTCCTAGTCCACCGGTCTTTTGACAAACAAACAAACAAACACACATAAATACAAATGAAATATATGCAAACTGTTTTCACAAAAGTTGCCTTCCACAAACTATAACTCCCAGAGCTAGGCCCACTCTCACTTTTGCAGGTAGCTTGGGTATGCCATGGCATGGTTTCCCACAGTTAGCTTCCATATCGTAGCTCCTCTCTCTGAAGCCTGCATGGCCTGACAGCCCCATCTGTCCAGAGCCTAGAAGCCTCAGGTCCTTTCTGTGACATCCCTTCCTCCCAGTCATGTACAGGGGTTTTATTTCTTAATTAATTCTGCATTCCTGCTGCTGCATTATCTTAAAGTGACAGGAACTCCTTGACTCTGGTACAGATCCCTGATCCTACCCCAAATATCTCTAACACTTTTTCCTGTCTTAACCACCTGCCTAGTCTCCTACCTTCACATGGACCTCTTTGGCACAAGTCAACAGGTGCAGTGATGGGGTGTTCCTCCCCCTCCATTGTGTCTCAGTAACAGGGTTTGGATCCCCTGTTACACCGTGGTAAAGATTTCTCCTCTCCTTTGTTCTCCCAGCACTGACTTTCAAAGAGAGAAATGGAAAGACCAGTAACAGGTTTAAAGGAGACACCAGTAAGAACAATATAATTGGTTCTCTCTACATGGATTGTTTAAACCTTAAAGTCACTCTCAAAGCCATAGGTGCCAGTTATCTACCCTGTAAACCCTAAAGTTCACCTTCCGGTATCAGTCCATCTCAGGTTAAGAATATCTACTGACTTTCCACATATAAAGTTGAAACTGCCACAGCTTCTCTGCTAGCCTTTCCCTTCCTGCAATGTGTTAAGAACTTTCCTGCATGTGCAGACTTCAATCAAAGGAGGTGAGTCCAGATGAATGCATGTGTGCATTTTCCTAGGGACAAATAGAAGCAGCACATAGTTGTGCTGCTGCTACCTGTCCCCAGGTGTATACTAAGTGTAAGTTGCTGTACACTTAGAAACCCCAGTGCCTGCACACACACACACACGTGGCAAGTTGCCCCAGGTGGGGTCCGGAGACTGGTGCCAGCATCTAGGCTGCCCTCAGTAGCCTTACCTGGGAGCCTGAGGGCCTCCCAGGGCTCCAGTGGGGGTGTGATCTGGTGCACAGAGCCTGGCTCTCAGCCAGACCATGGCTCTGGTTTCAGGCGGCACATGCTGCACTGCACCACTTCTTTCAGGTGCAGAGTTTTTTTGACACTAGGATCTCCCGGTGTCAAAAATAACCTCCTGCACTGCATTATAGCAATGCAGCAAATGCCTGTGTGTCAGGTCTGCAGTGATGAAGATGGGTCTTCAGCACTGTATATTGCACATGTGCTGTCATCTAGATGTGCCCAGGAAGTACACCAGCAGCAATCTCAAAACTGTCTGTTCCTGCCTTCTAGGCCTTCTGTACTCCCCTTCCTCTCTCTACTGCAAGCAAGTATAGACAAACCGATAAGAAAAGACAAGTTACCATCAAGGAAACCTGGAATACATATTGTTGTTGTGCTGAAGAAATAAGTAATACAATATATATGGCTTGGACGCAGACGATAAAGTCTGATATGGGTGAGAAAGGGCATCTTCATGCTACTGGAGAATGACCTCAAGATCAATCGTACACATTACTGTACGATAGTCATTCCCTTAGTGGTCAAAGCAGGAATCTATAGCCATATTCCCACACCCCTACCTAATCCCTGTTGTTTAGGACAAAGAGGAGAACTAAGGGCATAGTATGGAGTAAATCTGCTTTTTGACAAGCGTGCACTTAGCTTCCCTATGCATTTAAATGATCAAAATTTCAGCAGGAAGTAGAGAACGCATAAATCCAATTTAAAAAGACACTTACAAATACAATTTTAAAATTCCCCTGACTACATCTTGTATTAAAATAAAAAAGGTGTTTCTATGGTAATGCTTTGGATATTATTCAGATTTCATGATAATAGTACAGTTGTTGCCAATATGAATTCTACAGCAGTTGTCTACTTAATATAAAGTACCAGCAACAGGAATCTAATATCACTTATAAGAGTTCAGAGAAAAGATTAAAAAAATCAGGAGGCCTACATTCTTATCTGCTCAGACCCTGACTGGACCTCTGACATCAGGAAAGCAACTTTTTTTTTTTACTATTAAATTAATACTATACGTGGGACTAGTATGGAACAGGCCTTCCACTCTTCATCTGCAGTAATGCTGATTCTTATGCTATGTAATTATATCCATGTAGTATTGTAACAAAAATTGCTGTATACTTAGAATTAATGGGTGTCTACATATGAACAGTGAGCCTGTTCCAACGCACCGAAATTCCAATGTGTCAGAGCAGACTTGATTAAATCGAGTTTCCTGGAGTGTGGCAACTGCCATGCTTCAGAAGCCTTCTGCATCTCATGTATCAGCATCCCTGCACTTAAAAATAGCAGTAGGCATGCCTGAACTAAACTCATCAAACAAACTTTGGTTCAAATGCCCCCACCACCATTTTTAAGCACAGGACTGCTGATACACTAGACGAAGTGGTGTTTTCATTACAGCGTCTTTCTAAAACAGCACTCCACTCTCAGAGCACGTGTAAAAGTGCCCCAAGTTCTCCAAGTTTGCATACTTCTAATCTTAGAAAGAAGTAGGCCATGGCTCTGTCACTGCTTCTCATTCTATACAATTATTTGTGATTAAAACAGCAAGAAATGGTAAAATTTTAAGCACACCAAATTCAACTTTAAAGTGCAATTTAAAACATATATAATATGTTAAGAGGTTGTTTGCACTTTGTCAACTTCCACTCTTGTATTCTAGCACATAAGGAAGAGAAATAGAATAAAGTGGTTGGGCCTTGAATGAACGCTACTGTACACAGTACATCACAATCTCAGCAGACTAATAATCAACCTTGATTGATAGTCCTTTTCATTTACTGACATTTTAAAAAACTGTTAGTGGAGATGATCAAGTTAAAAAAAAAGAATCAAAATTTAAGGTGTCAGAAGAATTAGCCTGCACTAAAAACCCATGAGAGTCCAGTATTGGACTATATAACTCTCTTGTGTTCCTGCTGGTGTTTGAGTTAACTAGCATGTTAATTTATAGACCAAAGGAGTGTTATATTAATCTAAAAAAGGTCAAATTGGAGACAGTCTCACTACCAATTTATCTGTCTGTTCAGTTGAAGTAAGAGAGAGCTCCATTATCTGATAAAAGTATAGAATTTATTACATACTCCTGCTAGTTGCTAGTTGCTATACTATGCCGATGATGACGCCCTGGAGTGTGCCTACAGTCTGGCAGCTAAACATTCAAAGCCAACCTTTTTATTTAAATTTCATATAGGAAATCTAAAATTTAAACAACCAACAATCCAGACTACTCCCAAATAGTCTGGTAAACAGAACAGGGTCAGTTCTTGATCCACATTTTGATATGTGGCTTGCTTAAGTTAAATAATTAATCTATATTAAGTTTTAAGCTACTGAGAAATTCCTTCATCTCCTGACCACCACCATAGAGAGACACAAGTCAATTCCAAGTGTCCGTCCAGCTGACTTTATAGATCTGATGGTCACAGGGGCTATTTAGTTTATCTCTTAGCTAAACAATTGTGAAAGGTGTTTTCTAAAGCTATTGGTTTCTGATTAAAAATAGAAAAACAAACAAACTGGAATATAAGCATATACAAACAGTTTACCAAGAAGTGAAATTGTTAAATCTCCTTGGAGGGGAAACTAAAAAATAGAGAACATCTGACACATTTTTCCTGTTGATTTTTTATAATTCATAAATATGCATGAACATATACACATAGAGGCAACAATGGGATCTCTGTAAAGTTGTAAAAACAATGAGCCTACGGAGTTTAACTTGTTAATCAAATTTTTAAGCTGACATCAGTGAGGAATGTTATATTTATATGTGATATATACTATATGTGTAAGAACATATATATTAATATTCTTACCTCATTTCACCTTAAGCATTTGATAAACAATTTAAACTTTGTAGTCACTTGTAAGAAGAGCATGAGTTTTGGAGGAAGGAGATCTCACTCGTTCCCTTCCTCAGTGTCTGGGAGGCAAGCTGCCATCACTTGCAAACCACAGTGATGGCTGCAGCAGGGCAGCCAAAGAGCCAGTCCCAGTGCAGCACTCTCATAAAGCCCTGAAGTAGGTCTGGGGACATGAAGGGGATAACCCCCTCACCTCACAGAGTTCCCCCAGGTGGGGGTGCAGGCAGGCCCAAAGGTAAAGAGACAGGTGGCAGAGATGTCCTGGGCAGCACAGCAGCCAGCACAGCTGTGGTCAGCCCCTTAAAGTGTCCCCCTGGGAAACAGAGTTCCCTAGAGGAAAAGACCCTATTTGGGACCACTGAAGTAGGGACAGGACATCCTGAGCAGTTCACGTGCTCAGGAAAAGAAACACCTGACCTTAGCTCACTGCAGGTAATTCACCTTAACTCAGAACAGACAAGCCACATCTGGAGACCAGGAACTGATGCTGATAGGCTGGGAACATGTAGAGGAGAACCTAAAAGGACACAGGAAGTGGTGAAGGAAGGCACCCTACCCAGAGAGAGGTGGTAACAGGGGGTGAGGGACATCTTTGCCCATATTCCTTTACTTTTCTGACTGACAGAAGCTGACCAGGAAGGTACTGTGTTTAGCTTCAACCCATGAAGCCTTAACAACAGCAGCCCTTAATCAACTGGGAGGTTTGCGGAGGGGGTGGAAGGGGTTGGAGGAGCCCCTGTGAGGCCTCTCTCCAGGCCATAGCTGATTATTTTTGGCAGAAGAAAGCCCTGACAGCAGAGCCTGTTTCCTCCTCTGGGGTAGAATTCTACCTTAATACCAACAAGTCATGACACGTGAGTATCCCAAGAAGGTAGTGTACTCCCTAGCGGGGTACATAATGCTGGTCGAGCCATGAAAAGGGGAACAACCACATCACTGTTTCTAGAACTTTGCAAAGAATTATTCAGTCCATATGGATGAGTCCATAGACAATTTTCTTGAAAGCTGTAATTAAGAACCATACTCTAATCATAATAAGAACTACAAGGAGAAGGCCTGAGGCAATTTTTCTTTCAGGCTGAGCTAACCTTAGGGAAAATTGCACCCTGGGCAAACTTGTATTTTAGTGCCCCTGCCTAAGTCAGCATCACTGTTGCAGGCAGAGGAACAGGGAACAGTTCGACAGGGAGGTTGAGCAGGAAGGTGTGCTATGCTGGTTGATGGGTTGGCACCATAGCTGCTGTGTAAGAGCAAAGCAGGTAGCCTGGAGCAGACACCACCCCACCCATACATGACCAACCCAGCTCTGTATGGGCAGCAACCGGAGGCAGGCACTAGGTTGGGCTGGGCACTGCTTCTCCTGCCTGGGGCTGGAATCTGTCAGGGCATGGCAGGGCAGGTCAAGGGGAGAGTGCTGCTGTGAGCATGGGCTACTCAGGCCTGTGCGAAGCAGCTAGTATTCACTTCGGATTTGGATTTGGCCAATTTGGGGGACAGTGATTTGATTTGGTGATTCAAATCGCCGTCCCAAATTGATTCAGCCGAATCTGATTCAGAGATTTGGCTGCTGCCAAATCTCTGAATCAGCCAGCCCCATCCCCATGAGACCAGCAATGGCTGCCCTGCCTCCCTCGGCTCCCGGCACACTGAAAAAAAAAGCCACAGCTCATTGAGTGCTGCCAGGTGAGGGGGGGAGGGCGATCCCCACTGTTCCCCACTGCCCCATGCGGTGGGGGGCTCTGCATGAGCTCCCCAAACCCCACTTCCCTGCCCCACCCCATGGCTGCCCCACTTACCACAGCTTCAGCCCTTTAAGGAGAAAAAAAAAAAGAAAATCCCTGGTACTCACCAGTTCCTGCTGGTGGGGGGCAATCCCTGCTGTCCTGCACTGCATGGGGGGCTCTTCATGAGTCCCCCAAATCCCTAAGGCCACTGGGAGGGGGGGTTCTCTTTTTTCCAAGTTGGGATGAATCTCCTCCAAATCGAATCACCACTCAAAGCTTTGCACAGCCCTATTGCTCATATGTGTGACTGTGCATTTGGCGCCACCCTGACCACAGGACCCTGGGAAGTCACGCACATCACTCATCCCTAAGATTAGCTTTGCCTTTGGACTACGTTTTGCTTTATGCAGAAAGTTAACTTTGAAAGTGAAGGAGCCAACATGAATTTATTTCTACAGTCAGATGTGAACATGATCCCACTTCTTGCCAGATATATTATATTAAATTTTACAGACATTTTAAAACTACAACATGAGGACTTCCATTTACTTTCCTTGATTCTGAAAACTACTGTCTCTCCTCCCCACTGCCCAAATGCAAGTAACTGAAGTGTCAGTGTGTTGGAGTAAGTGGTAATAGTGGCATGGCCACCCACTTTTCTTAAACAAGGTCACTCTCATGCTCATTTTCACTTATTCTAAGACTGTCTTCCATTTTTACCATATTTGAAAATAATACCAAAGGGTAAGGTGAGGGGGCTCATGAATGGCATGTTGGATCTATATGTACTTTCAAATACATCATAATTTTTTGGCCAATGTGGGCCTTACTATTTATAATTTTTTTCTTTGAATTCTTCCCCACTCAAGAGAAATTTTTATCACTCAGTTATTGCTCAGCTATTGTCACAAGCAATGAAGACCTACGAGATCTAACATCCTTCTTTTAATCTGACCATAATAATTTAGAGCATCTGTAAATCAGTGGCATTTTCTCCTATTGTTCCTCTATTAAGGGAGACATAAGGCCCAAGTTTATCCAGATTTTCGATATAGTACCCAGAATACACTCTTCTTTCTTACTCTAACTAGTGAATTTACACCAAGGCCAGGTACAGACATAACACTTTTACAGGTCCAAATGATCAGAAACCAGTCTGTGCCCATAACAGAACAGAACAGAAGTTCAACACAAATACACTGGTTTAAAAATGGTAGAACCTAGTCTAAGACTGAGTGCATATAGATCTGAATCAAACTTAATTAATTTATGTTAGACCAGAGCATTTTACTTCTGTACCAGATTCCCTACCAATTCAAGTTAGGTGACTATCCACCAGCATTCCAGGCATCCTCCTGCTAGCTCCCCTTCACAGACAGCTGTGCTAACACCCGCCCTATGCTTGGCTGCTATGACCAAGCACCCAGCTGGCCCCGCCCCCCAGCTCTCCCAGAGTCAAACCGCAACGCCTCTCTCCCCAGCCCTGCCTCTTGCCTCCAGCCAGCCACGAGTAGAAAAGAAAGATGACTCAAAAAGATGATTCATTGTTAATTTAATGCTAATACTTACATTCATTTCTGTGATGTATGGCAACTTTGTTAGAAAGTAGGAAGTGGTATATATTCATCTGAGTATTTGTGGACAAACTCTGTTTATTTACATTTTACTGGCAGAATGCCTTAAAATGTACTCGGTTTGTTCTAAGGAAAGAAGGATGGTTTCTGGTGGGTGCAGTGTGACCCCGACAGACTGGCTGGCAGCGCTGTGGGGGAAGGTGCTCCACAGAAAGAAGGAGAGACTCTCTTGGGGCTCCATCACCAGCCAGCAGCAGGATGCTAGGGAGCCCTCCTTTTCCCAACTCCAAGTGGTAACCTCCTGGGCTGCTGGGGGCACCCTGGTGCCTGCACCAGATTTCCAAGGGGCTCAATAATTCCTACCTCAGAGTGTCTCTCCCACCATTGCTACCAGCCAGGCTGTCAGGCATGCCTTGATGACCCACTCTGGGACTCTCCTAGATGCCTAGGGATGAAAGCATGCAGGAGCACCCCCAACCTAGGTGTGCAGGCAGCCTGTGTGCCCCCCTTCTCCCCCACACCCCTCTCACCCCTCCATATGGCTGTGTTCTGTTTGCTCCTGAACTAACCTATGCCGCTTACAGAAACCCATGTAGGTTTCATCAATTCTGCCTTGGGCGTTTTGAATGTCTCTACTTAGCCCAAGTGGTACTATTGTCCTTTACACAAGAAACACAAGAAACCTTGCAGATCTATTTACCTTTAGAGGGGGAAAAAAGGTTCACTGAAACTGCAGTCCAGACTGCAGAATCTGACCTCATTTTTTTAATTAAGAACATTTATTTCCAAAATCCTCATATAGGGCCTCTTCTGAGCCTTTAAACTGCCCGATCTTGTACAGCCATTTCATTTCAGCACAAAAAGGCTTTCAAAACTTTAATATACAAAAAGTGGAGCTAATCCACTCAACCTCCTTAAAAACTGTCCAGTGCAGCTATTATACAGTGCAATAATTACACCAGTGACCTCCATAAATATATAGGAATGGGATGCCTGAAAGTGAGCCGTATATATAATGCTGTATATTGTAAATACATACACAGGTGGACAACTGCGCCTCACTTCACTGGGAACCCCAGACTTTGTAGTAAGGAACAAATAGAACTAGAACTTAGTGAGTTCCCCATCTGTATGTGGGAATCTTTTATGAAGAAATGGAGGTGAGAGTTGAAAGAAAAAAAAAAAAAGAAATATAGAAATGAAATTGAAAATCCACAAAAAATGACAAGGACCTAAGGGACAGACATAATATTTAAAAGTAACTTGATTTTTTTTAATTAATTAGATTTCAAATTCTTTGACATCTCTTTAAAATAGGCCTATTTTCTCTTTTACTATTAGTGAAATACTGTCCATACTTTTTCAACAAATTTCCTCCTTTGATATTATAAAAAAAGTAAAGATTGGGTGTTGCTATACTGTATTTTTCTGCTGAGGATGAAATGCATTACACAAAAGTCAATGGGCCTGCATAACATAAGGCCAATGCTAGTTGTCTCTCTAAGGGTTTATGATTGACTGAGGCAATCTAAGGTTCTGGTGGTATAAACTTATACAGTCCACTAGGAATATTTACTCTTCATTCCTTATCTGTCACAAAAGCTTTAAACCTGTTTGCTAAACGTTACTGTTCAGTTCATCAACGACAACACGGCAACTAGAATATGTTCAGCAGGGGCGTTCTATTTACTCCTCCCCATCTCGTTTGGCCAGCAGGGGTTAATAAGCTGTGAAAAGACTAATGACATAAAATTCTATTTTATCCTTTTTTAGTTTCAAAATTGAACATACATATTTAAAGAAATCAATATTCATTTGTGACCTTAATGTTTCCAATCATGTTAAAATATCCATATTTTTCAGTTTTCTTCTAGGTCACACAAATTATTAGAAACAATATAAAGCACACTGTTTTGACAGCTGCCATCATAAAACAAATGCTCTCTCCCAGTTTCTGCACTGAAAAAAACATCAATTGCAACTCTAAATAAACTATAGGGAAACCATCAAAATATCTCAGAGACTTAAGGATACTGCCAAAGGTTGTTCACTATAAAAGGAAACAACGGCTTCCCTACACAGATGCTTCCCTTAGAAGCATCTATACTGAATGACAGCTACGTAGGAAAACAATGATCTGAAATTAAAAATCAATTTCTATACTGTCAAATTTCTATTGAAGGTAGATTAAGTAATCACTGGCATTTTGAAGTGCCCTTGCATGTCAGAAAATGACTGACCTTGTACAGACTTTGAGCTGCATCCTCTTCATCTGACTCGTCTGTCCACCTCTGCACATATCACATCACCAGTAATGTCCATATTAGCACTTTCTGTCGTTTGGTTTTATTTCTGTTTCTCTAGTTACGGGCATATCTTGCTGTCGGAAGCCACATACTCTGTCAAGCCAGCTTGGCAAATGTCAATGCCAATTAGATATCACGATGGCAGAAAAATAAGGTTTTTCTTTCAATTTGTTTTTCGAAAGCAAAAAATATATATATTATGTAGTAAATTTTCAGAGGAAGGAGCAATGAACAAGTTTACAAAAATACATGTGCAATCACTGAAAACTACACCTGCATATGCAAACAGACATTTGTTGTTTAGAATATGCCAATATGTAGAGGCTTCCATTGAAACTGAGGCTGGCTGTGCCAGGTACTGTACAAACATACAGTACAAGAACTGACAAAGAGTTTGCAACCCAAATATATGAGTCAGAAAAAGTGGAAGGAAAAGAGTTATCTTTTTACATACATGGAACACAGGACCAGACAGTGATCACAAGACCACAACGTCCTCTCTGTCAGATCTTGAGTACACATAGTCCAACGATTAACTCCCCAGTTTAGCAACACACTTAAGCATAACCCGAATGAAGGGCACATCTACATGTTGGCCTATGGTGATGTTGTTACTGCCTCCTTTTGGAAGTACTAAAGCATGGCACAGTAACCACTGTACTGCACCATACCCACAACATACGGTTATTTTTAGCAGCTACTTCACCATAGTGGCATGCTGTAACAGGACAGTGAGTGCGCCACTACGGCAAAGTACCTGCCACTAACGTGTAGACACCCGTGGGACACTGCGTCACTGTAGCACGTTGCTACAGTAGTTGCAAGTAGACACACCCATAATGTACGAGAAGTATGTCTGGAATATTTTTATATATGTATTTAATTCTTTTTTTCTGCTGAATTGGGAGTATACACACTCAAATCAAGTAACTGCAGGTACAGATAGGTAGCTATGTGCTGTTGCTGGCTTGTCCATTTTCAAGAGGCTTAGGTCTAA
>NW_017728949.1:72460434-72467563 GCF_001723895.1 Crocodylus porosus
GACACTTTTCAGGTCCACAGGAAATCTAGTTAAATCCAGTTCTACAAGTTTCAAGGAGATGAAAAAATGTAAATAAAAATCAGAGATCATCCGTTAGAATACTGCGACCAGCCATCTATAACTATTGAGCACAGGCTGGAGAGGAATTTGGACTGTTACTATTTGGGACTTCTACTTTTTGTACTTTCTGTAGTGGGGGGCCCAAAACTGGACACAATTTTGTTCGATATCTTCATCATTGATAGGGAAAATGGGATAGAGTGTCCCATCAGTAAATTTGCCGGTGACACCAAGCTGCACTGAGTAGTGGATGTGCTGCAGGGTAGGGCTAGAATTCAGAGAGACCAAGAGAAATTGGCAAATTAGGACCAAAAGAAATCTCATGGGTTGTGTCCACTGCAGACCTGTTTGTGGTGCCACGCACCACACGTGCAGGTGTTCCTCACAATGCTAATTTGCAGTGTGGGTGATTTTTTTGGCCCTGGGAGACCCCAGAGTTAAAAAAACCTGCACCTAAAAGAAAGCAGGGCAGCATACATGGCAGCAGCATGCGCCACCCAAAATGGGAGCACAGCCAGCCAGCCAGGCTCTTGCTGCAGGATTGCAGGTGGCTGCAGCTCCCAGAGGCTCCCAAGACTCCAAGTAAGGCTGTTGGGCCAGCACAGTTGCTATCCCCAGCCTCCTCTACCCGACCCGGGGCAATGTGCATGGCACACAACATGCATGGTACAGGTGTTCCCCGGAGACATACAGCAGTGGCTTACACTAGGCTGCTGCTCTTCTTCCCCGGGAAAACAGATGTTCCTGCTTGCGAAGGAAAAAGTGCCAAGTCCTGCACTTAGGACAGAACAATCCTATGTACCAGTACAGGCTGGGAACTGACTAGCTAAGCAGGAGCTCCCCCAAAAAGGACCTAAGGGTTACAGTGGACAATAAGCTGAATATAAGCCAACAGTGTGCCCTTGTTGCCAAGGCTAATGGCAACTGGGTTGCATTAATATGAGTGTTGCCAGCAGATTCTCCCCCTCTATTCAGCACCAGTTTTGGGCTCCCTGCTACAGACAGGATACAGACAAAATGTGGAGAGTCTAGCAGAGGACACTAAAAATGGTTAGGGAGCTGGGGCACACAATTTATGAGACGAGAACTGAACTTATTTAGTCTGGAGAAGGTAAGACTGAGGGGGGAATTAATAGCAGCTTTTAGCTACCTGAAGCAGTGTTCCAAAGAGGATGGAGCTGGACTGTTCTCAGTGGTGGCAGATGACAGAACAAGAAGCAATAATCTTAAATTGCAGCAAGGGAAATTTAAGTTAGAGATTAGGAAAAACTACTACCCTTGTTGTGAGAAAGCACTGAAACAGACTACTCAGAGGTTATGGATGCTCCATTGTTGGAGGTTTTTAGGATAAGCCTTGGGTGGGATGATATAGTTGGAAATGATCCTGCTTTGAGCAAGGACTAGATGACCTCAAGGCCCCTTCCAACCCTAAATTTCTATGAGTCTTTAGTCTGGAACTGCAGCTATTCTGGTACAAGTACATAGACAAAGCAATAGTTAATATTTCCTTTGCCATCAGAACCTAACCCTTGCATTTGCTCCTGAAAAGTAACATAACAGTTAATACTAGATTAAGGGAGTGCTTGAGGGTCTCTATAAGTTCCACTTATGACAGTCCCTAATCCTACATTTCTCTGGCTGATTTTTTTAGTACTTTCTTGCATCACAGAATCCCTCTATGATAGGATTGAGTTCCTAGGTGCCTAAAGAAAGCTATGTCAATACATCTGTTGATATCTTTGAAGAGAAAAGGTAAGGAAACCACAGAGACTATGCTAATTGATTTTCTATATAAACATATAAGCAATTAAATAAACAGCCATATGTTTTTGTTTGCATGAAAGTAATGAATATTGAAAAGGAATTACACCCAAGTCTTGCTTAACTGTTAAATCCAGGCATCTAGTTTTGACTCAAAGCATGCCATCAGTTGAGAGATAACTACCGTGGGGTAAAAATAAAGACCATTTTAGTGCAGAACAAAAGCAAATAGAGTGGCAACTAGTACAAGAAGAAGGGTGTTCCATATTAAAGTATGGAATTCAAAAAAGTTCAGATCCAATTAAGTCAGATATTATAGTTTTATTACTGCAAAGGGTATGGCTCAGAGTAACTATGAGTTCTATCGCTGTGGAAAATATTTTGACTCAGTGAATTAAAGCCAAATATAAAGTACTGGAGAGGATAACTACTGAGGTTGACAAAGGGTTATTTTGGATCTCAGTGCACAGTTAGGACAGGCTGAGCTGGGGCTGTTATATTAGATAATGATCACTCGAGTGTGGAGGTACTGTGGGCTTGCCCCCTCCCGCATCAAAATCCATGCATAGACTGCCTGGTGATACTGCGCTTACGCTTGCCCTTGAACATCCTGCTGCCCTGAGAAACTCAGTCAGACCAAGACAGAACATATCTGTTATTAATTTTCCCTCTTTTTCCACCGCTGTGACTTTCTATATCCTACCCATAGTCTACTCTCAATGCCTGTTGTACTATTTTATACCCCTTCATATTTCTCCAAGTTCTTCTACTTTTGCCTTTACTGTTAATAATATCCACCCCTTCCTTATTTTCCCCATTACTCTAAACCAAGGCCTGGCAACCTATAGCCAGTGGGCCAGATCTTGCTTGCAGTCCTTTGTGTATCTTTGGCAGCATGCCTTTGGCCGCAGGGGAGGGGTGTTCTCCCTGCACCATGCCACAGATTGCTCAGATGTAGGAGACATCATCAAATGCAAGTACTTCACATCTTCTCTTGCAATTTTTTCTCTAAATGTCCCCTTCTTTGAGGTGTTTCCCAGCTTCATCTCCCCAGCCCTATCCTGTCTACCTCAAAACAGCATGTGAACCAGAGTGGTTCAACTGGTCTTTGCCATTCTTTGTTTGGATTATAGACCCTTTATGACAACGAATGGTCTTGCAAGGTATCTGCCATTAGCTGCAAGATTACATAGCCACTTATATACATTTCAGTAACAGCACAGTCTCTTTTTTCAAACGAGTAATGTGCAACTGTGGTTTGTTTACAACAGGATCCCAAAACCCTTATTTACTAAGCAAATGGTTCCAAAAATGGAGTTAGAGGATCACTAGTGGTCTACGAAGCCATGATAAGTGGTCTGCACTGAGATCGCTCTCTTTCAATTACAAGTTTGAAGATGTGGTGTGTGGTGGTCCACAAGAAATTCTGAACATTTATGATGAACTGTTGATCCAAAATACATTCGGAAACCCTGAATTAAACATAGACTGATATGACTAACCACATGTTGATCTGACTGGCTCAGGGGCTTCAAAAATAAAGCAGAGTTAGTGCTTCTAGAAGGCTTATAAGGTAGTTGAAAGGTTACTCTCCTGTTAAAATATACTTCAAATAAATAACTGTATATGCAAATAATGCAGTATGTTAGTGCAATGAAAAATGTAAGACATGCTGCCACAAACTGTGGGCATAGCTCATTACCATCTTTATATCTAGAACTTCAGCGCTGTGGCTGGACTAGCAGGACATGTCCAGACTAGCATGGTCGTGTGGTATGTGGCGAAGCAAACACATTTGCAGTGCTCAAGCATGCTCCATAATACAAGGGTGCGTTGCCCAAGCGTTTGCTGCACTGGGGTTTTTACTCCTGTTTTTTGGGTACCCAAAGGTAAAAAAACCCTTGGGAAAAAGAAAAAAAAAAACAACTCTTGGCCAGCACGCGCTGCTGAAAAGCGGAGCTGGCTTACCCAGAGCCTCACTCTGCTGCCAGCCAGGCTCCGCGTGGCAGAATCACAGAATCACAGCCCTGGGAGGCCCCTAGGGCCCCTGATATGGCTGCTGGGGCCAGACTAGTACTGGTCACGGGCGTTCCTCGGGGGCAGTGAGCAGTGGCACAACATCCACACACATCTGGACGTACCCATAAAGTCTTTCCTACTATTATCACCATTTGTAAACATAAACATAGAAAAAACTCAGTTCAAGGTTTGCCCCACACACACACACACACACACACACACACACACACACACACACACACACACACACACACACACACACACACACAAATGATAATGCAAAGTAAAAGTCCTGGCTGGCTTTTTCTTTCTCTCTCTTTTTTTTTTTTAATTTTGAATAGTTTATTTTACCTAAAATAGCTCTCAGTATCAATCAACTTTAAGAAGTGCACAACACATTCCTGTTCTTCCATCTTCTTTCACTAATTTCCAGTGCTTTGGTGCATTTCTGCATTACTTGGATGGTTCTTGTCATTGATTTGAAAAGCAACATTTATAACAGTGTGAGGTTCTAAAATACTCTAATTTTAATGGTTTTAGAAATTGCACTTTGGAGAATTAAAAGAGCAGTATCCAATATCTCAGGATGAGTTATGAGGGTAGACTCAGACATCCTACAAGTGAGATTTCAATTTATTCATGAACTGGTCAAACTGCTCTATAAGCTTAATTTGTTGACAGGTCTGAGAAACAGAGTAACTAAGGGGCTAGTATGAAGCCATTTTTAGATATTTAGTTATTGGTTGAAAAACTCCTTGAGGAACCTTTTATGTTCAGCTTTAGTTCTAAGATTTACACAAACTTGTTAAGGTGAGCATGTGCTTTCCTGACTAAGGGCCTTTCTGTTCAACATTTCCAGCCAGGTCTCAAAGCAGAGGATTCCAGCAGTTAGAGGGAATGTATGCCACAAACACAACTTCAATTTACTAATGAACTTCAATTTTCTTCAGTATACAGAAGGCCTTTGTCTTTCTATGAATTTCTGTGGGATTTGGATCGAGTCTGCAATGTGTTCAAGATGAGAACGTGCCTAATAAGCAAAATATAGCTGATCTAGGAGGGCCTTTTTGCAATCCTGGGAGTGAAGGATGCTGCCCAAGAGGTATGCTGCTGTTATATGAAAGAAACTTCTAAGCTCGCTCAAGTTAATAGACAGCAGGAATTGGAAGATGGATTCTTTTATTCCCTTGAAAGCCTGGTGCAAAGTCATGCAGTCCAAGATTAAATGCAGCAACCTCAAAGAGGTAGAAAAGAAACTTATAGAAAGACATCAAGGAACAGTGGAAGTGACTGGTCCAAAGAGTCTGTCAGAATAGAGGATCAGCTGCAGTTTGCTACAGAAAAGCTACAGGGGCAAGGTGCTCTCTGAGCTGTACCCAAAGCACATGCAGTACAACTTGAGAAGAGGATTCACATTCCTCTGAACCTGGATTATGCCAGGTTGATCCCACAACACATTTTAAAACTCAAGGGCTACTTAACATTACTACAGCTGTCAATACCAACAAGGTAACACAGGCAGGAGGTATCAGTGCCAGGA
The DNA here is from genome assembly GCF_001723895.1 of Crocodylus porosus. NCBI lineage: Eukaryota > Metazoa > Chordata > Crocodylia > Crocodylidae > Crocodylus > Crocodylus porosus. The sequence goes on from NW_017728949.1 coordinate 72,465,815, forward strand.
TAATAACTACAGGTGAATGCAGAATCCCTCTTTGCTACAGAGATCTTCAAATCACTGGATAAGTAGTGTAGTGAGATCCAGCCCATCAGATGAAATGACATGAGAAATGGCATACCCAGGCTTATTCTGCATTATTTCAGGTTATTTTATCCAAGCAGCTAACATAACCATGGGAATATGCTTAACATTACTTAGATATGTTCATGAAAGGAAGCATAAAATAAAGAAAGGAGAGGTTTTATATTTTGTGTTTTAGGAAAGATCTTTAAGTATTTAAGGCTGTTAATAACAGGGATCCTGACGGGCATGTGGTGAGATAATATCAGACGACAGCCTGTTATTGCAAGATTTCTTTTGCCTTCTGTAGCCCAAAGTGGTTTTCATTTAGCTCAGGTGAGTCAAATAAAAATGCTTATTTAAAGCTCCGAATACTCCAGTAGAATGGTGTTCTGACAGCAGCATCCATAAATCTGACATGCACATTCTCCCCAGTAAGTTACTGGTAACTGGAATGGAAAGACTGAGTTTTCATATTCCTGTCACAGGCATACTGCACAAACACAGGATAAGCCTCTTCCTCCTTCAATCCTTTTGTATAATAAAGGGGGAGAAAAGTGTCTGAATTGTATTTGAAAACTCATACAGTATGAACAAAACTGAAGCAAAAATTCTAGTAATAAATTGAGAGTAATATACTGAGCACAAAAGCCAAATTCTGCATTCTTTCATGCCATTTGAACTCTGGAAGTTAACCACATCACATGGCTGATTAAAAAACCATGCTGTGCAGCACAAATATAGATGATAATTTGATTTCCTAGAAATTCTAAGGTAATTATCACTATAATCTCTACCAAAGAAATACTATATCTTTTACTTTTCAAAATATTTTTTATGAATTCATATAAGCACATACATGTATAAAATACAAATGAATTACGTTTTGCATAAACTCCTACTATATTACCCATCCCAGACCTTCTGGTCATTAGGCAGTTCTTTTTTAAGCACATGAGAGAAACAAGAGACAAGAATCTTCCATTTTTACAGTTGAGATGATTGTATAAATTAGCTCCATTAGCCATTTTTACATAGCAGCCCTTTATACTTAAAGAGGCAACCCTCTTAAAATTAATTTTTTGGTATAACAGAAGGCAATAACAATCAAACTTTTAGAAGCTATTGCTCAGGTATTTAAGATATTTAGGCTAGGGACAGAAGTTACACATAAACTGGTTTAAGTAATCAGAAATTGGTTTAAACCTGTAACAGAACAGCAGTTCAGTGCACATAAACCAGTTTCAAAATGGCTGACACTGGTTTAAGATAAACATGGTGGAACGTAGCATCAAAATAACTGTTTGGGTCAAACCAGTTTTTGAAACTTCTGTCCAGACCCCTTCCTGGTTCAGTCCCCCTACATCCCAGCATTAAAACTGACTAACAAGTGGACAGACATTTACTTTTGAGTCAGGAAATGCAGCCACATGATTTCAATAGCTCAGGCCAGAAGCCAGGGAATGCTAGAGCACAGATCTCTGGCACATACCCAGCATGGGCTGTGTGTTTGCTTCCTCTTCCTGCTGCCCCTGAGGTCTCTGGGATTTCCAGTCCAGACTCACAGTAGCAGGACCCTTGGGCTGTGCTGTCTGCTCCGGCAGGGAAGGGTTGGCAAGGATCTGGGGCCAGGGAGGGAGGTTAAACCCCACTGGGGCCAGGGAGGGAGGTTAAATCCCACTTCCCCAGAGT
>NW_017728949.1:72468135-72471049 GCF_001723895.1 Crocodylus porosus
GCCTTCTTTCTATTGGCTAGTAAAAAAAAAAAAGCAAGATAAAAATTCTTTGTTTAGAATAGATTAGACACCTCTTTATATCGGTCAAAAACTATCAGTATATCTGAATTAAACTCTTACTTATTTCAGCACAACATGGAAGACAATTTTGCTACTTTCATGTATATACACTGGTCAGTTACTGATAAAATGTATTGTATGCAACTGCTTTCTACATAAGATTATTTGCCTCCTTAGACAATTGTTTGCTACTGCTTACTATTCAAAAATCAATTAACATTGATCCACTCTGGCTTAAACATTATTTTCAACAAAAGGAAAAAAACACACAATGCAAATTTAGGGTAGTAAAGACTCCTCAAAAGCTTGTTACACAGTAACATAAAGCATTTAAATGCAGAATGGAGTTCTAAAGTTTTTCTATTTGAGAGGGGAAAAATCATATGTACCCCTACAGCCCTGGGAAAACTGCATTTGATGGTTTAGAAAATACTAAAGCCATTTCACTAGTATAAACACAAGTAAATCCATTTAAAATCAGTGTACCTATACTGGTTTTATACACACAGCAAAAAACTAAAATAAGGTAAATAAACCACATAGGCTATCATTAATATAGAACAGTAAGACTATGGGCAGATATTACATATAAACCGGCATAACTGATTGGAAACCAGTTTAAATCTGTAACACTCCAGAAGTTCAGTGCACATTAATTAACTGCTTGCAAAAATGGCAGAAACTGATTTAAGATAAACCTGGATGTAGTATCAAAATTCACTGATTTAGATTACATTGGTTTGTTAAACTTCCCAGATCCCCTCCAGATTCAAGTTAACTCACAGTCCCCCAGCATTCCAGGATGCTTTGTACTTCCCCTGCAAACCCTCCCACTCACAGGGTGAGTAGGGTAGCTTTGACTCAATCTGTCTGCTCCAGCCAAACAGTGAAGTGTGCTGTATTGCCCCCTCCCTGCCCCCCCAGCTTCTGGCCTGGGAAACTGCAAGCATGTGGCTGCATTTCCAGAATCAAAAGTGAATGTCTGTTCACTTTCTTATTGGTTCAAGCTATGTAGCTAAGACTAACCTGCAAAGATTGAATTAATTCAGCCTTGGGCTTTTTGACCATCTGTATTGAGCCTGAAAGTTTGTTTTTCCACTGGAAATTTCACAACCTGTTACTAGAGATACCTAATTAAGTGAAAAGTTCAGGTAGTACAATTAAGCACTGTTTTGACTTACTTTCACTTTTTATTTCTAGTTCTAACAAATTTGGAAGGAAAATAGAATATAAATAGTAATAAGTGCATTTTCAAACCATACAGCACGCAAATAAAAATTAAGAGGCAACACTAGTGTTTAGGTTTTTACTGTTTTCTTACATAGAACCTTGTAGGCTTGTCTGGGACACAAAATGAATTTAATCATAGTTTGTGATTAAATGAAGGAAAATATTAATTAGCCATAGTGGTTACTGCATTCTAATTTCACATTTCATTGGGTGACCATTATTTTTCCCTATTTTTTAAGACCATTACTGTTTGGCAATAATTAATGCTGCACCAATTCAGCCCCAGGTACCAAACTGGCTTTTATCTGGCTTCATACAATTACTCATCTTGTGTTTTTTTCATTGTCTCCAAATGGCACTGATAATGAAGTGTTTTGATATCCAATTCATGTTACACCCAGTTAGGACACAGGGTTAGTTTTCTTGCTTTTTAAGGGGTTGATTCTAATGCCAATTAATGGATAACTGTCCATTGATTTTAATGGGAAATAGAATCTGATCTTACTGCCCAAGAGTGGACAAAATACGGCCCACTAGTCAGCCCACCAGGCACTTTCATCTAGCCCACATTGCCCACCAACAAACTGTACCCTGCCCAGCCCTTCTGCCCACAAGGGTGGGAGCAAAATGCGTATGCCAGGGTAGGCAGCAACAGTAGGCAGGAGCACTCAGGGCACGTACGTCCAGTGCAGGCACTGGTGCCCAGCAGGGTGCTGCTCCGGCAGTGCAGTGCACGGGGTGAGGACCACAATCTGCCTGGGCCACCTCTATCACAGGGGCTCCATGCTGCAGCTCCCACACTCACACCATGGGAAGCCCCACGCTGGAACCGGCTGCCTTCCCCGCTGACACTCTGTTGGGAGTGGAGGGAGCCCCAACCCCTGCTTCCCTGTGGAGTCAGTATGGGGATTCTCCTGGTGCGAGTGTGGGACATGGAGGCATGCAGCGCAGAGTCCCCAGATTAGAGGCACCCTGGACAGACTGCACTCCTTGCCCATGCATGCAGCCCTGGGTGGTGCCATGCCCCACTGAATGTCAGAGCCTACACCAGACACGAGTGTCCTGAGTGCCCCTGCCTACTGCTGCTGGGGCTACATGCTATGAGGGGGAGTGTGGCAGGGCCCCCATGCCCCCACCCTCCATCACACCCCACAAGCCTCACATACCCATACCCTGCCCTCACGATCCCCACTGACATATACATACGTACATACACACACACACCCCCCAACATACCCTATGCCCCCAGACACATACCCCCACAAACCCCACCACAAACACCCTCCCATTTCCCATACACACCCCACCCCCAAGCACACCCCACACACAATATACAAGATTCTTTATTTTTTAATTATTATGCAATCACCTCTATATAGACTACACAAACAAATCATGACAAAAAAAGAATTTTGTAATAAAATTAAAATATTTTATAGTAGGTTTTTGCCTTTTAGTGTATGGGGTTTTTTTTCTGGGTCTAAGATGGCAACCCACCAATACCAAACGAGTATTAGGGGAGGGACTTCTCGTGGCAAAGGTAGGGGCTAGGAGAAGGACTTCCAGTCCCAATATGGTGACCAGGGGGCGGGGCAACTGTCAAGGGGAGAGGGTACCCATGCAG
>NW_017728949.1:72471484-72472830 GCF_001723895.1 Crocodylus porosus
ATTCCTCTTAAGCACTGGCTTAAACAATGAAATATTAAATCTTGACAAAAAGAATATTTATGTGATACAGAAGAGCCTTTTGACATAAAGGAATCATTTTTTCCCTAGATTTCTCGGAATCCTCAAAAAAGGTAATATTTATATTGGGAAAAAAAACCACAAGCACTGACGAGCACTATCGCGCAATATTTTTAAAGGTACTATAATAAAATAAACAAGAGAAGTTAAAGCTAACATAAAGGCCTACAATATATCATAGACCTACAACATGTCACAAGTATTAAGGAGACAGTGAGCACTCAAACAAACAATTCTGAAAAGTACTCTGTACTTTCAAGTTCACGCTGTAGAGTTTGGATCACTGTCAAGGTTGCTAATTTACATACTGGCTTTTTTGGGAACAGGTCCTCCAGGATGCATCTTTTGCCCAAGAGACGGGCCCTTCTCTTTTGTGAAGCAATATAGGACAGAACTCCACTATAGAAGACCCTCTGGAACCCCATCTGTCCTTACTACATATGAATGATATGTACCTCCTAAATAATCAGACAGTGTAATGGGGCCTCTACCTCATTAGTAGAAGGGGGAGGGGACTAAGGAATGCATGATCCCACCCCCTTTCTTCTCCATTTCCTTTTGGCTGCTGATTCACCCTTTTCTTGGCTTCCTCCTTCCCTAGTTTCAGCAACCCCAGCCTCATCATACCCCTTCTTTTGCTTACACCTTCTTTATGTTGCTTGAGTCAAACTCACAGGCAGAGAAGCCTGCAACAAGACATCCACCAGGTCCAAGTGTTCCCTCATGACCCAGGAGCTAGAAGTGGGGAGTCAGGTGACCCACAACACCCTGTCTATGCTTAAGCCTCCAACAGAGAGAAGGAAGTCTAGTTGTGGAAGCTGCTGGGGACAGAACCTTCCCAGAAGAGTATGAGACGGGGAGTCCAGACTGTGGCAAGATGAGTCAGGAGTCAAATAAAGGGAAGCTGAGGATCTGCACAGGAAGCAAGCTAAGTACCCCAGGCATTTTCTGTTTTGTTTTCTTTCTACTTGCAGCCAACCACCAAGAGGGGTGTGGTGAGCCCCATGTGGGACATTTCCTTGAGTTGGAAGGGGCACTGATATTTTATGTTTGTCATTTTTCCTTGGAGGACTGGGTTGTGGCAGAAGTGGAGGCAGAGACCGCTGAAAGGGGATAACTGGGGACACCCCAAACTTGGAATTCAGTTGAGTGGACAAAGGATAAGAACTAGCATACATTGTGTGGCTAAATGAGGCCAAGCCTGTGCAGACTGTAAGACAGAAGTGTAGATATTGCAGGGCCTGGAACCCAAGGTAGCAGGGCATGGC
>NW_017728949.1:72472969-72484798 GCF_001723895.1 Crocodylus porosus
TCAAGTCAAGGTGCACAGTGGAGAAGACACACGTTTTCCTCTAATCTTGCACGATGGTATTCTCTTGCAGTCACCCTTTGGGGCCCTCAGCTCTATCTGATTTGACCATGGAGAAGAGACTGCAGCCTCCTGTGAGGCAGTACACTGCCATGAGTGATACTTTGGAGCTTTTGGGTGTGCCATGCTCCTGCAGGGCGAAAGCATGTTATTAGGGAAATGTAGGTACACTCCACTCCAAAAAACTTCCGTTTTGCCCACTCTCCCAAATTTTGTAAAATATCACTATTGGTCGGATCAGCAATGAAACTACTAGGTCTTTGTATCATCATCTTGTTTAGCTTTACTTTGTTCAGCTCTGGGGTCCTAAGCTGAAACCGTGGTCTCACTGAAACCAGTGGGGGTTTGTGCAGGCTTGATTCATGGCTCATAAAACTCAGTTTCAGATTTCCCATCAATTTCAATGGGTACCGATTCAAAATTAGGTCAGCTTTAACTAAGTTTAGACATGACTGCTTTCAACAGAGTTCAATCATAGTTCCTCTGACCTATGTAAGGCGGCTTGTTCATTTTTACAGAAGTCAATGCTATAAAATAACACCTCAGTAAATCTATAATCTTAAAATATCTCTTTACTAAGAAAAAAAAATCATTGCTTAATCTGATTAAGGAAATAGTGTAAGAAAATCAATAGCAAAACTCCTGTTAAAACATAATTATATTAGATGTTATTCTACTATCCAAGCAATCAGAGCTTCTGTCTTGTATCTGCTGAATGAAAACAAATATGGTAACCTGTTTTAACTCATTATTGCAAAACAGTGCATTAGATTGAGTCCAAGTTTGGAAATCACCAATGCCTGAGTGCTATTGCTCGGTCTTTCAGTGATTTATTCTGCTGCTGTAAGAACATCATGTTAGAAATTATAAGCACTTGCAGTTCCCTTTTGCTTTAACAGTACCTGTGGGTACCTGGCATTCCTTAAGAATCTGTCCAAATTTACTTCTGTGTTCATCTCTAAAGTGGAGCTGGTACTTATTAACTAAATCATACTCATTTTAAAGGTTAATTAATTTTCATGCAATGCCTCAATGTAAAATGTCTTGATTGCTAAACAACATTATTATTGATTGCAGCACACATCAACATACAAAGTCAGCATGACTGGTGTTCTTTGCTTCAAATTGGTGCAGAACGGGAATCAAAAGAGTAGTTGGTTGAGGTGCTTTGGAAGATTGTGTTAAACTTTATATATTGCCTCCCTCCAAGAAACCAGCTTCTAGTCAGAGTTATTAGTCCTTCATTAACTTTACCTATTAAGAAAAATCTTAGGAGAAAAATACTCAAGGTTATTAATTTAAATTGCTCTTACTACTAGTCATGTATTATGTGGATTAATAATTACAGTGAGTATCAGGGATTCAAGACTAGGGCCATTTTTAAAACTAGAATTTCTATAAAGTTGAAAACAGCAAGTCTTGTTGATGTTTGAAAGGTTAAGATAACAGGCCATTGGAAGACAGCAGGGCAAAGAGGAGGGACAAAAAGGAGCTATAAATCAGGTGGGCCAGGCAGTTTCTCAACATTTGGGCTCTCACCAAAAGAAGAAAAACTAGGTTAATTACTTGATTTAAGTTTTAATGTGAAAGTTCTGGTGTTCTACTTGAAGTTCCTGGTTTTGGTCCAACACTTGTCTGTACTTATGACCTTGAATCAATAACAAATTCCCAGGACCTTGATTTTTCCACTTGCAAATGTATACAATATCCCCTTTAAAGAAGTGATGTAATTAGGGCCTTACAGTTGTATTAGATCATTAATATTTCAAAAAACACCCTGCAATCTTCATGTGCAAGATACTGCATAACTGCAAGGCATCATTATTTAATAAAAGCATTTAAGTGCACACATCTGCAACTACTGCTTCTTTTAGCAAAGAAAAAACTGTGCCTAAAATCAGAAGACCTCAGCAGCTCTGCACCTTAAATATTTGGATTTTATACTTTGCAATTCTTCATGGTTCTGTTACATCATGTGTGTGCTGGTTTTCACTAAACAATGAAAATCATTGACCTGAGATTTAAAGTTTCAGATACGCTTTTCCTAGTACAATATTTTGGTAATCCTGGTATAATTTTTTTTTTGTGATATTCTCTGTATTAAAAGCTGTTTTAATGTTTCATAGACATTAGGGCTGGAAGGGACCTCGGGAGATCATCAATGTTAAATGACAGAGCTTTATTGTGCACAGCTTAAAAAAAAAACTTCACCATCACTGTGAACACTGAAGGGAAAAATTATTTCAGTCACAATAAAACAAATGCAAAGCATATAAAGCATATTTTATAAAGCCTGTCTCCATTTCTGATTTTATCCAGCATCTCAGTACTGCAAGATGGTAAATGTATTTTAAGTAGCCAATAGTCACATGGTTATGGCAATAACTAAGGGCCTTGATTTTGCCACTGCTTTACTATATTGAACTAGTCTAATTCCACTGGATTTCAAATTAGCACATGCAGTTTGTACAACTCATTAAGTTTTCCAAAAGTTGAAATAGTCTTCAAAAATACTGAGCTCAACAATGGAAAACCTGGTTCCCTGGTCATTGCATTTCCCATGGAAAAACAGAAAAAACATGTGGGTTTTCCCTTTTAACCCAGAAAAACACAGATTTTGCATTTTAACAGAAAAACATACAGATTTTCCACTTTTGCAAAGAACTCTGTGCAGGCTGGCAGAGTTCCAGCCCACAAGGGGCTGCAGGGAGTGTGAGGAGGGCGGTCAGGCAGGGGGCACCATGTGCATGTGTGTGCATACACATGCACATGGCCACCAGGCAGCCTAGAGAGCAGCTCTCACAGGTAGGCCTGGGGGAGGTGGGAATTGAGGCCCCCATAGTGAAGGAAGGAGGGAGGGAGCTGGGAATGGCTGGGGCTGCTACCCAGCAGGATGGTGCATGGGGCTTGGGGCCCAGGGCTGGAATGAGCAGCTGCAGGGCCTGGGCAAGGAGCAGAATGGAGCCACAGGTGGGTCATGTGTGGGGGCTGGCTCTCCACTTCTGTGTCCACTCCCGGAGGGGAGGGGGCATGTGCCCCACAGATCTGTGCATGGGGCAGGAGCAGGCTGCCCACTGCTGCCTCAGGCTCCCCACCCTGTTGCCCTCCCCCAGGGGCCTCTGAAGCCCAGTGCTGGCGCAGCAAGGCAGACTGGGGCCAGGTGGGGTAACTTGGTGCTGCCACTGCAAGCCCCGAGCCGCCATGGCGAGGCACCCCCGGCTGCCTGGCAGCTGCAGTGGTGGAGAATTGTGCCCCTCATTGCTGCCGGGCAGTCAGGGAGTGCCTCGCCATGTTGGCAAGGGGCATGCAGTGGCAGCACCAAGCTTCCCTGCCTGACCCTCCACTGCCCTGTTGTGCCAGGTCCCAAAGTTGCAGAGGCCCCAGGTGGAGGGAAGCAGGGCAGGGAGCCCAAGCCTGCATCCATGGGCTCTGCTCTATCTGTGCCACCCTCAGGAGAGGGGGAACCAGGCTTCATGCTCTGCTCCATGACAGCAGCCACCACCTCCCACAGGTGATAGCCAGGGGTCAGGTGCTGCTGGGGATGCAGGGGGCTATGGACCCAGGTGCATGGCAGCCATGTCTCCCCTGGCAGGGCTAGGTGGGTGGGGAGTGAAGGGCACTGGCTGGGGCGGGGGGCTGTGGCTTGGAAGTAAGGGGCCTGGACCTGCATCCTGGTGAACTAAGGAGGCAGGGGGAACTCTGATTTTTCCATGATAAAAAACCCAAAAATAAAATACCGAAATTTTAAGATACTTAGAATTTATTTTATTATAGTGATTGAGGCATTTGTAGGCTTCCAAATTGCTTTAAAATTGTAAATATATCAATAAAACATTGTCTTCAATTGATACCTACATATAGTGGCATTTCATTTTAATCCTAGATTGGGGGGGGGGTGTTTAATCACAAAATTTGCTGTTTTTAAACAAAGAAAACCAGGATCCCTAATAATGACAAAAGCAAGTGGGCCTCATTTTGTTATTTACAGGGCACTGAAATGGATAAATAGTGGTTTGTATGGTCAGTACCGTACCTAGAACCAAATTAGATAAGAGATCTCATTCTATTCCTCAGTATGAAGCTTTTTTGAGGAGGGGGATTATTAACTTATATGTTTTTGAAAATCAGGATAATTTGTCAGAAAAACATATGTATTCAGGATTTCCAGGAATGTTTCTGAAGTATTCCACTGGAGTTTCCTCCGCAAACCTAGGCCTGGTTACAACAACATACCAAAATAAGCATTTGAGATACAATTTGCTCAATATACATACACACACATGTGTGTGCACACGTATAGTCCTGAAATAATTTATCTACTTGGAAATAGGTCTCTCTCTTTCACTTTCACCTAATCAACCATTTGTCCTTATACAGTTCTTCATAAAGCCATTTGTTAAGTAATTAATTCTTACAGGAATTTTTACGATGTGCTTTGGAGAACATGGAACACAAATGCATTTCATATTAGTTATCTAAATCTATTAAACCATCATAATTTAGTGTGTTAAACAAGATAAAAGAAAACCCTTTTGGTTTGCAAAATGCATGGGGACATTAATTATACTGAGATCTGTTCTATTTAAACCTTTCAGGTTCAACATTCTGCAAATCTTTTCATACAAAGCTTGACAGGGAAGAAAAAGCAAGTATTTGTTAGAATATAATCTAAAATGTTCAGGTGGCTAGTAAGTGGATATTTCATTCTAATGACATTCTTTTTCACTTCTTTGCATTATTTCATCAGATTCAAATCTGCTTTAAGTGAACGCTGTTTTGATAACGAAACATCTATTTAACCATTTGTGAATGAATCCTGTCTTTGACCTAGTCTGATGCAAAGCATAACAGCAGCATATTCAGATTTGTCTGTTGTCAATGTATCCTTGTCCCCATATTTTAGGATGAGACGGTCCTTACTTACATGACCTTAGATCATGGTCATCTAACAATGATTAGTCCTGCCTGCCACTCTTGTACAGATAGGATACCATTACCAAGTGGCATAAATGTCATGATACCCATTTGTTCTGCAAGCAAGAAATACTGAGTAATAGTTAAAGCAGAAGCCCAGGCCATTGCAATGCTATTTGAAATGCTGGCTTACTTTGAGGTCAGTAGTGGGATCTGCAGGGTCCTAGAGCAATCATCAGGAGTCTCTCAGTGGTTCAGAAGTCCTCCATGTGCAGTATAGCTTATTCCCTCCTGCTGGCTAATATGTCCTGCCAGTCACTCATTCCTCAATGGATCTCCATCGGGAAGAATGAGCTTTTGCTGCACCTGATCTCTGTTTAGGTGACTTACTTTAAGCTACCTCAACCTGGATCAGGAGTGTTTTGTTCAGCCATTTACCACTGCCAGGGACAAGCAGTGCAGGCATCCCAAAGTAACTTGGAGTTGGGGGAGAGAGGCTAGCATGGCTCCTGGAGAAGAAGGAAAGTTGAAGGGCTAAAAACAGCCCTGCCGGGGTTTGGTGGGGGGGAAATGATAGGAATAGCACAACCCCAGGGCTGAGATGAACAGCTGTGCTTTCCCCTGCCCTAGGGCAATGCTGCAAATGCACACGTTCCCTAGATGGGGTTGACCCCTCTCTAGATCGGGTTAACACTCTCTTCATCTAAGATAGTTAATTCACCTCTGGAGGTGCACTAAGAACAGGAACACCATTATATGGCTGAGTTAAACCCTCTGCCTGCCTGCAGGACTGGCCATTTAGATTCACCTAATCCTGGCATTTACCCCATAGGAGTAAGGAGTTAAGTTATACATAATAAGCAGAGGAAAGAACAAAATCATTCTTTAAAAAAGCAGTGGGTTGAAAGGTGTGTTTAGCTGCGATATGAAATACACTTTTTGCTTCATAGGTACTCTCCCTAGTGAGCATGTGCAGGAAAATTAAATCACATGTCTCTCTCAACTGTACTGAAGTTGTGAATCTACACTAAAGACTATCGGCCACGCTTATACCAAAATAACGCCGTGACATTGACAACAATACTCCTAATGTATATGCGGATAATTTGAGGTAAAAAACAAGATTTATGACAGCTCATAGAAATCATCACAACTCTTTAGTCTGAATTCGAATACACAAGTGAAGCTGCTAACCCATAAAGACTCAGCAACAAACAGCACAGATTAAATATTGAACTGACTAGAGCCCTCTAGCTGCTGCTCTGCAGACTTAAATTAATAGTTCTCTGTTTTTTTTATTCAGTGCGGTAAATCAAAGCCAGACAAGCACTTCCATTCATAATCAGCAAGCCCCATAACACACGACCATCATACAGCAGACGCACGTCTTAGTTTGGTCATTAAAATACTGGGGTTTTGTAATAACGTTAATTGTTGCTGTTAAAAAAAAAAATCAAATCTTTTGTGATCTATTATCTGTCAACTTACATTTTGAATATGCATATAAATACACATTTTATCCAATTTCAAAAGAAAAAAAAAGACAAGTAATTCGATAAAGCAAAATAAAGATATTTACTTTTTGCTAAATACCTAACAGGTATACACAAAAATTGGCAAAAAAGTCCTCCAAATGCAATATACAGAACATGAGAGGTTTTCATGTACACTTTATAACCAAACAAGGAACCCCCCCCAAGAAAAATCAAACATAAATTAGAGATATAAAAAATATTGTTTATTCAGTAATAGACATGACAGACAGTTCTAGGTCTAGATATTAAACAGCACTCATTTTCTCTTCTTCTTCTTCTTCTTCTTCTTATTATCATTATTATAACAACAACAACAACAACAACAACAACAACAACAAAGTATTATTACAAGCATAACAGCCACTACATGGAACCTCATTTTCTCCCATGTTTCTGCAATTGCTGATAGTGAGACTGTGTTTAATAAACTCATTCCAGTTATTTCCTGTGGGCTGGATCAGACACACACTGGTGAGCACTTAAAAGTTTAGTGTTTTCTGTGAGATTCTACAGTGTCTATGTGAAAGCCCTCTCTGCAGGAAACAACATATTTGAAACATAGATTTTCTTGGCTCCCTGCAGGATCTTGCAAATACATCTCACCAAGGAATCCTACTTTTAACAGCCTACAATGTATTACATTTGCCTAGAAGACCCTGTAAGTACCCCTTGGCTGGTGGTAGGTCACACTCTTCAAAAAAATAAAATAAAATAAAGTAGCTAATTACAGCACTAGAATGTATGTGGCTAAAAATCCTATGCAGAGATTACAGTCCTTGAATATTTAAATCTATTTAATCTAGTGCTGTCAATAATAATGTGGTTTATGAGGACAATCGCTGCTATAACAGTGTGCATTATACCATTTAGCCCTATACAGCATGCTCACTTCAATTATATCAAAGAACAAGATAAATGTCAGGGGTCAGTTCAACCCATTTTAAAACTGGCATGCACAAGAACAAAACACTAACAGCTCTTAAAAGTATGGTGGAACTTACTGATACTGAATTGTACATAGAGGAGTTTTTTCAGATTTCTGCATATGATTTAGCCTCAGGACAGGTAATCACATCTGTAATTCTTCCAACCCTACCTAATTTTAATGACTACCTGCGCACATGCATCTCCTGAAGGATTTTTGTGGCTACCATGTGCCTTATTTTAGTAAGCATGATGAATTTCTGTCGTTTATACTATCTTTATACATTGTAGGACCTAAAAACTTTGTCAGCATTGTATATAGGTACATACATGAATGTGAGTATACAACCAGGGAGTACAAATTCCATGCTCTTGTCAACTTTTTTAATATAGCAGACCTACATATTGCTCAGCTTATATAGTGATTTTCTGAACAATGGATACTAAACATTCCTTGTTATATAGCATATTCTTTAGAGAAATGTGTGTATCACAGGCATACTGGCTACGGCATGCCGCTTCAACTTCCTGGCTAAAATGCCAAAACCTATGTGAAAACTATGTCACGTTACCAATGAGAGAAATATCACATCCCGGGGCCGAAGCTAGAGTCTCATTTTGCATTAGTAATTTACAATCTGTCCTCTTCATTGAATGTGATGTTCTGTTCAATTAAGGTAAAAAAAGCAGTGGTATATCCTGCAGAGATGTTGAAGTTGCATTTGTTATTTGATATATTTTTAAGAACCCAAATACTCCAAGAAGATTCACAGATTATTCACAAATAATTGTTTGACTCCTTAATTTCATAGATTTCATAGACATCAGGGCTGGAAGGGACCTCGGAAGATCATCGAGTCCAGCCCCCTGCCCAAAGGGCAGGAAGTCAGCTGGGGTCATAGGATCCCAGCAAGATAAGCATCCAATTTGCTCGTGAAGGTGTTCAATGTAGGTGCTTGAACCACCTCTGATGGCGGGCTGTTCCAGACCTTGGGGGCTCAGACAGTAAAGAAATTCTTCCTTATGTCCAGCCGGGTAATGTGGAGCCCCTGCAGGACACGTTAGGAAATTTGGTCGTCACACCAGACAATAATTTTTGCATTTCAGTGTCAGATTCAGAACTACATAAAAGCTGAAAATGGTAGGTTCAAGATCACAAATAAATCTTTTAAACAATGCCAAAACTTTGCTCATTAAACTGGCACAATTTCTGATTTTTTTTTTAGAAGGCTTCATATGATTTCTTGTTTAAAAACAGTGTGTGGCCAAAGCAAACTGGCCTTTTAATATCTACCATCTCAAATGAGAAAAAAATCAGATAGATACCATTAGATCAGAATTCAAATGTAATAAACTACTGTTTGATATTTGCAACAATCTCATTGGTGCCAGAAGGGATACAGAATAGGGCCCTGAACAAATTTAATTTAGTATACACCAAGGAAATAGGCAATATGGTTCATTATTTGGTCTGCTAATTATGCTGGGCTATTCAGATCTCACACTGAGATTAGTAGGAAGTCCACACTCCGATCAAAAGTAGTATATGAGTTACTTTGCTTCCATTAGCAGCCATCTGTCTTTAACCATCAAAACAGTTAAGACATGCCAATTTTTGCTCTTATTTCCTGTTCTGGTGAAAAAACAAGTCAAAAGAAATTCATCTAGAATTCTAGATTTATATTGGCAACGATAACCAAAATGTGGCTGTTTCCTCCTCTCTAAAATGGAAATGTTAATGCTTAGTTTTCTAAATTGCGTGTTCAGAGAGAGAATTATTTTTGTCCAAATTGTGCTGTGTGCAACTGAAGGAAATTAAATGGGGTTTCACAGTAATTAGGTTACAACATATTATGCTTTGAAGATGCTAAGGCTTTAGTACTTTACTTACCAGTACCTACTATGGCACAGAAGCAATGCCATAATTCAGATGATCACAAAAATGGGTTTAATTATATTTTAATTCAAGGGAAGACCTACGCAAGGTCACAGGACTCAGGAGTAGAAAGTAATTTTAAAAATCGTGAATATTATGCATTCTCTCAGTCACTACTTAAGAATGGCTAGCTACTGATGTTCAAAAAGCCCAAGGCAGATTTGATTTAATTTAAATTTTTGCTGTTTTCCGTAAGCAGCGCAGTTTAGATGGGTGGTGAACAGAACACATTTGCTGGGGGGGGAGGAGCATGCAGGCTGCTTATCTTAGACTGGGTTCTGCCATTTTAAACTAGTTAATGGTGCCTAACTGGGTTTAGTTTATGGTGCATAACTGTTCTGTTATGGGTTTAGACCAATTTCCAATTACTTATACTGGTAAAAGGGTCATAACTATTGTGTGGCCAGCCTCTAACTTGGGTCAAATGGGTCCACAGTTGCAAGTATTCCATAACTGGGATTACACACAAAAACTACTGAGCAACAGAATTCCCAGTATTACCGTTAATCAATGCAGTGCCGAAGATCAGCTCAAGATGACCTTGATCCTCTCAAGCTGGCCAGAGTAGCAGACTGAAAAAAAGATGCTACTGGACATTACTGTCATTTATTCTTTCGAAGGCAGCATGAGAAATACTGCAAAAAGATTTTGGAGCAAAACTTTCTTATGGTAATAAACAACCTAATAAAACTTTGGATAAAATGGAACTGAACATTATTAAGCAACTTGTTTTTCAAATTCTATAAGCACGATTTATACTCACTAACTTTAACATTTGAGTAGAGGCTATTCTAGAAGCCATTAACGTAATAATGCCTTGTTAGAATGCTTAAATGCTAGGATTTTCAAATGGCCTTTTAGAAAGGTAAGGTCAGAACAAACATGCAATCAAACAGCTGAATACGACATGAAGGAGGGTCACCTTTTTATGTTCCCATAGAAACTATTTCACTAATGTTTTGTGTTGGTATTTGTTCATTTTTCAGTTGTTTTAACAGGTAAGTTGAAGTACGACAATCAGACATTTTTCACTTCCAAATGGCTGAAATTAGTACTGTCATTTAAAAAAAAACAACCCAATTATCTTTAACATTTTATATACATGTAATAAAGCAACAGTTTAGTTCAGCAAGTATGTGACTTACTATTGTAAAGCGACTGAGCTCTCCTGGTTCACAATTTGCTGGCTAGGCCCCCAAACCTAACTTCCACTGTTTCAAGGGAAGCCCAGCTCTGCTTGGGGAGCTCATTTACAGCTCTTCATATTCCCCTTTTCCCACCTGCCATAGTCCATAGCTGCTTGGAAAATAGCTTTTCGTCTCTTCGGAGCATCCACCCCATCTAGCTGTCCCTGCTGTATTTGTAGACAGAATCTCAAGCAAACTACGCTTTATGTAACTTTTTACGTATTCTCCATTTTTATATTCAAGGAGTCATAGGGCCTTGTTACACATTAAATTGGGACCCTCATAAAATGTTGATTGGTGTTAGTGCTACCTTGAGTTTTGGAGCAGTCGCACATTCAGGCCAGCAGGGGCCAAGAGGACTAAGAGGTAGAAATCATTCACCCCTCCCCACACCCTGCTTACTTGTCTGTCCCACAGGAGCAGACAGGAAAGGGTAAACCTGCCTGCATGACCCCCACCATTGCCATTGCCAGTCTGCTGCTCTTTTCAAGGCTGAGCCCAGACAGCAGAGGCAGGAGCCAAGCAGGCAGGTTAACCCTCCCCTGCTTGCTCCCCATAGACAGGCAGTATGGTCAGGCACAAGTGAGCGGGCAGGTGGGGTGGGGTGGGGTGGGGGCCAGTAAGCATGGATATGGGGTGCTGCAGAAGCACCAGGCAAGTGAGGGCAAGGGGCAGGGTATATATACTAATTTGAAGTCTAGAGCGGCCACATCATAATGTAACAGGAGCCAGGGAATACAGACAGAAATAATTATGCCCTGGAGTGGCATAGCTTTGAGCTACTAGCAAGGGCCTAAAATCAGTTTCAGGTGTTAATATGTGGATAATTCATGTGTTAAGGGCTTTAGAAGCCTCCCAAAATGTTCATGTAACAAGGCCCATAGTTTGAAAATGTTGAACCAGTTCAGCTAAAAGGCAGACGAGGCAGATGGCATGAAACGTGCATCGCGGAGACCAACTGGCGGCTGCAGGAATGGTGCTTCGAGGAGGGCTTTGGCTTCCTCAGCCATGACCGGCACATCACGACGAGAGATATGCTGGGATGGGATGGGCTCCACCTTTCCCCTAAAGGTAAGTGGGTGTTCTCTTCTAGGTTGGCGGACCTTCTCTGGTGGGCTTTAAACTAGGCTCATCGGGGGAAGGGGAAGATGAGGGCGGAGGAAACATCAGACTGCCAGACCAAACAGCACCCACAACTACAGCCCAGCCCAGCCCAACGAGCGAAGCGAATAAACAGGTAAGAGATAGGGGCCAGGGTAACGTTGGGACTAGGGGG
>NW_017728949.1:72484809-72514486 GCF_001723895.1 Crocodylus porosus
GGCCTGGAACCAACTTCCAAGAGAAGTGGTGCAGGCTCCTACACTGGGGGTCTTTAAGAGGAGGCTGGATGTACACCTTGCTGGGGTCATTTGACCCCAGTATTCTTTCCTGCCATGGCAGGGGGTTGGACTAGATGATCTGCTCAGGTCCCTTCCGACCCTAGAAACTATGAAACTATAAAAGTAGAACTGAGCCCAAGTTCCATCAAAAACTCAAACTGAAGTTCCTTATAGTTATGAATATATATATATTTAATTTTAAAACTGCATTATATTTAACTTTATTTTTCTATTCAAGTTCAAAAAGGAGCAAAATCCAGGAATCAATAAGATTCTGGGTCTTTACTATAGGAACCAATGGGCCAATAGTTAAAAGATGAATTAAGGAAATCTTCCTTGTTCAAGTGAACTGAACCTTTCACCCCTAAAAATGGATTTATTGCTAGTTAAAATTTTTGGCGTGCTGAGTTGTTTTGTATTACAACTCTGAAAGTGCTCATTACAAATATAACACTTGTTCTCTATTTCTGTGAGATACTTTAACTTACTATTTTAGTAAAGATGAAAAGCACTGCAATTTTAATATCTTTTTAAAGATTTTAGAATGTCTAAAATAAGAAAGTTAATCTAAAAGTTTTAAATCTATTTATTTTAGTTAACATTCATAATCAAGGTAGAAATCAAACTCTTACTCTTCTAGCATGAAATATTTGCTAATAAGGGTGTAAGTATCTAGAAGTTAAAGTGCAAGATACAGTTTGTTTAGAACAGACTTGACATTTTGGGTTAATGCCAAATACAAACAAAATCTCTCTCAGTAAAATTTATGAAAATGTTGCCCTTTACATCAATTCATTTATTTTTCATGGTTTGCATGAAAAGACAATGCACCACTTTTACAAAATGATACCATTTTCACCAATTTTTTTTGAAGCAAATGCATGTGAAAGTCCTGAAGACTAATCACACAGATATCTAAAAGCTCTATAAGTAGCACCGCTCTGGGATTGAAAAGTATTTCTAACATATAATGCCAGTTGGTAGTTCTGGTTGCTGATGCAAAATTAAGGATGAAATAGCAGCATAAGTAGTATGGTATTTGGAATCAATTAGGAAAGGCTGGACTGGCTTAAGTTTTACAAGTGTAGGTAGACAGTAGAATCTGGGCCACGATTTAAACCACCACCATAAGACACACACAACCAGGATTCTTGAGAAGTTGATTATCCAAGTAGCAAAAATCTGAAAACTCTGAGTTCAGCTGAAGATGCATTCAGGCTTTTTGTAAAGCAGGTCTATGTATTAAGTTCACCAAGTATGGATTTACAAGCCTAATTTTACAATCTCAGTTTTGAAAGGTTTAGTTCTGAAATCTAAAGGCTGAGGTCAATTTAGTGAATCAGGCAAGTAAGAAAAGGACAAAGGTAAATCAGTCAAGCCAAGGATTTGGAAGGAGAAACTCATTCTATCCCTAAGGAAAAACAAGAGAATTGGAAAGTCAGACTACATGTTGTGTGTCATGGAACAATGAAGTAGATAATCTTGTAGTTAGATGAAAAACTGTACTGATTGTGAAAGAGCTCGTGTAGACTACTATATAATGCAGGTGTCTAGACTGTCTTAAAAATATTCATTATATGCTCTATACACCATTATATGCTCTTCAAAAGTAATTTACAATTCAGATAGAGTATGCATTTATCTAAGGTTTTTAAACTGATTACTTGATAGGCCAAGGACCTTTAACATTCCATCATAAATAGAAGTTCTAAAGTAGGTTTATGTATACTATGATTCTTTCATTGTGCATGAATATATTGTAAGAACATACCTTGTGGCGCACACAGTACACACCGACTCAGTTTCAAAAGTGCTGAGCACCTAACAGCTGCCAGGTACTGTGCACTTGAAAATCTGTCCAATTCATTTGAGTGTCTTAATGAGACCTGACTGAGCTCTTTTAAAAATCTGACCAGTAAATGTGTTACATATGCTAGTGAGTGCCATCATGTTAAATTTTTGCAATCTTTTTGATAAGATAGTATTAGAAGCAACAAAGCAGCTATACCAATTAGTTGCCAAATGTAATGTCTACTTAATCTTTTTGTTGTTGCTGTTTTTCTCTGGTATATTATATGGACAAAAGGGAACTTATCTTTAGTCTGTAGGTAAATGAATCACAGAACTCAAGAGACGGAAGATTAATTCATACATACAGGGAGCAAATTTCCATGGTGGACTACAATGCATCTCACCGTCTCAGAGGTACAGAATCACAATCTGCTATACCACACACATACAACAGAAAGGATAGAACCCCGAAGCCTTCTTTGTCTCAGCAAGCTGCTATCATTAGAAGGTCATTGGCACGTGCCCACTAGCCAGCACACTGCAAGCACTGCGAGTGCATTTTATAACCTTCACTCTCAACTCCTTGATACTCCAGACAAAGCACTGGAACAGACTGAAAAGATCCTTAAGTCCATGAATGGATCCAGGATTTTGGAAAGCAGAGTATGGGACCAGCAACCTGTGCTGCAGGGGTGGTTTCAACCCACCTTTCAGTCTCCCCGTCCACAGTAAGGCAGGTAGATCATGCTGAAGGAACAGCATCAGGGACTTGGTTTTAAGTCCCTTTAGGCAGGTAAGAACTCTCCCCCTTCCCTTTCCCTCTGTACACAGCAGGACATCCTTTCCCCACCCCTCCAATCCCCCCTCATTCCCATCCACCACTGCTGCTGACACTATCCCTGTCCCCAGATGACTTGGAGGAAGGTGGTGATCCAGAGCTCCTCCTCTCCAGTCCAGCCAGGTTGCATGTGGAGCCAGGCTCAGCTAGAAACAGCAACAACAGTTGGAAGGGAATACCAGGGAAACCAGGCAGGGAAGAGGGACTCACCCACTGCTGCTGTTGTCCCTGACTAAGCCTGGCTCCATGTAAAGCCAGACTGCTGTAAGCAGGAGTGGCTTTGAAATTCCACCTCCCCTGGGGTAACTGGAGATAGCAGCAGCAGTAGATGGAGGAGGGAGAGTAGGGAAAGTGTGGTACCCCGATAAGATAAGCATCCGAACGTTTCTTGAATGAGTCCAGAGTAGGTGTCTGCACCACTTCTGGAGGGAGTCTATTCCAGGCCTTGGGGGCTCAGACAGTAAAGAAGTTTTTCCTTATGTCCAACCTAAAACAGTCATGGAGGAGTTTCTGACCATTGTCCTTGTTATCCCTTGGGGCAATCTGGTGAACAGACATTCTCCCAGATCCTAATGCACACCCCTTATAGGCAGCCACCAGGTCCGCCCAAGCCTGCGCTTTTCCAGGCTGAAGAGTCCCATGGCTCTCGGCCTCTCATCATAAGGCCTGTTCTCCTGCCCTCTGGTCATATGCATGGCTGCCCTCTGGACTCTCTCAAGCTTCTTGACATCCTTCTTGAATTGTGGAGCCCAGAATTGGATGCAGTACTCCAGCTGTGGCCTCACCAAGGCAAAGTACAGCAGGAAGATGACATCCTGGGATTTACTTGAGAAGCATCTTTGGATGCAAGCCAGAGTTTTGTTTGCTTTACTAGCTGTGATATCACATTGGTGGCTCATGGTCATCTTGTGGTGAATCATGACCCCTGAGTCTCTTTCAGCCGTGGTGCTAGGCTCAGCAGTGCTACGCTCACTATAAGCATGCTGCGGGTTCTACACCTGCCCCCACCGTAAGGTACCTTGCATTTTTCAGTATTTAACATCATCAGGTTTATATCCGCCCACTTACTAAGCTTATCCAAGTCAGCCTGGATTACTAGCCTATTCTCAGGTGTGGATGCTATGCCCCGAAGTTTAGTGTCATCAGCGAACTTGGCCAGTGCACTTCTGACACCAACGTCCACATCGTTGATAAAGAGGTTAAAGAGAACCAGTCCAAGGACAAAGCCTTGGGGGACACCACTGGTCACGGAGCACCATAATGATTTGCTTCCATCTACTACTACTCTCTGGGTCTGACCTTGAAGCCAATTTCCCAGCCATCAGACTGTGGTGTAGCCGAGACCACAGTTGGCCAATTTTTCCATGAGAAGATCATGGGACACCAGATCAAAGGCTTTTTTAAAGTCCAGATATAAGATGTCAATCTCTTCCCCCTTGTCCAGGTGATATGTCACCTGGTCATAGGAGGAGATGAGATTGGTCAGGCAAGACCTACGCATGACATACCCGTGCTGGCTGTCCTTCAGGATGTTGCCATCAGCCAGTTTATTGAGGTCGAGCTGATTGGCCTGTAATTCCTGGGATCTACTTTCCACTCATTCTTCAAGATGGGTACCATGTTGGCCTTTTTCCAGTCTTCAGGTACTTCACTTGAACATCACGAGTTTTCAAATATTTTTGCAAATAGTGGGGCTATGACACCCACCAGCTCCTTGAGTACTCTAGGATATAATCTATCAGGACCAGCTGACTTGAAGATGTCCAGCCTTTCAAGGTGTTCCTTTACCAAGTCTACACTGATGCTGGGTATAAATACGCCTTCACCCTGGCTGTCCCACGTCATGCTTGCCAAGGCAGTCCCGTTGGGCTGATGAAAGTACCCTGGTTGACTGAAAGCGGGAAGGTGTGGCCATATCCCGCATCTGCACCCTCCAGATCTCCCCCTTCATTAATCCAACCCTCTGCACAAAGGCAGACATTTCAAAGCCATCCCAAATAAAGGCTTACTCAGCTTCTCCATAAGGGTCTACAATGAAGGACATTTCACTATTATTTTAGTCCTGGCCCTTCTTGTTGCAAAGTGACTAAGCAGTTTTAGAAACTGAACAAAAATTGAGAAAGGCTGAGAGCAGTATTAAGATTTTCCTTTGTACTCCAAAACTATAAATTCAGTATGCTATGGACCACATCCTTCAGAGACTGCTTCTGATCTTAACAATGCACATATCAACAGCGCTCTGTAATTAAACAGTAAAGCAAATCTTTGCAAGATGTGGAAATTACTTACTCCATCAATATATCCTAGCAACTATTTCTCTCTTTCCCCTTCCTCCTTCTCCAAGAACTGAAGATATTAATCCTACAAGAGGCTTGGAAACAAAAGTGTGAATTCTAGTTAGCCAGCAATAGAAGAAAAAAATGTTTCTATGAGCATGTTTACCCATGCTCTTTAATGCGCATTAGCCTATTTTAAATGAACATTAAAGTGTCACAAAGAAGTGTGCTTCTGCTAATGCACATTAAACTAGGCTAAAATGCCTTTTTCTAGTACCTCACAATGGAGGCACTACTTAAATACACATTAGCAAAAGCACATTAATGAACATGAAGACGTACCCTACTTTACCTAATAAGCCATTTGGGCTCAAGTGGTTTTTAAGTGTTTCAGTGACATCTCTGCAGGCATTTGAGCAAGGAGGCAGAGGGCAAGTTAAGTCTGATATTAATTAGCTAAACCTAATTTTGCCTTAAGTGATGCAGCAGATGTAGTAAACAAGAAAAGAGAAAAAATCCTTGAATACCTGAAAGTAGGTTGAATATACAGTTTCCCTAGAGAGGAATCTGTAACAGAGCTACAGACTCAGGTTACTTGTACTTACTGTTCTATAATGTACTAAACATTGAGCAGGCCTTTGTCCCAAAGACATGAACATCCAAGGCTCCTATCTGCATCTATGTAGGCAGGTCCACAGACTCATACCTGTACCTGTGTTCCACTGGATTTCAGCAGGTGGCAAAGGCCTAGGACATACGTAAATTGTTTACCCATTCTGATCTACACTGAAGACACTTTCACCAAAGTGTCTGCATCTATAGGAAAGTCCCCACTGCATACAATCTATACCAGTACAAAGAAGGTTTTATTTTCTTATGATAATGAATTAGGCTGCATTTGTGGAAACCCCGCTTGGCAACAGTCTTTGTTTCAGGGTTGCAATCACAGTTACATTGATATACTTTTCTATAGTGCAGGCCAAGGTTAAAAGGTTTTTTTTGGTCTGTGCAGGAGGTCAGATTAGTTTTTCATAAATGTTCCCTTCTGCCCTTTACATCTAGCAATCCATGTGTTTATTATAGAGTTCTCATCCATTTGATTATCCTAGAATAGGGCTGTCCAACTGGTGGCCCACAGATTACATATAAGCTGCAAGTTTTTATCTTGCAATCCTTGGGCTCCTACCCAGACTTTTTTTGTTGTCTATTTTTTCCTTCCCTTTCCCCCTGCCCCACAATGCACCCCCCTTCCCTCTGGATGCAGCAGTAATGGCATCTAGAGCCTCTGGGCTCCCACTTCTGCTGGGAGCCTGCTTCCTGTCCCAGCCCAGGGGGTGGGGTGGGGTAGAGCAACACATCAGAGCCCACAGTATCTGGGAAGCCTACTATGCACAGTTTGTGCTGTTGCAGTGGAGGAGACCATGATCAGGGAGCTAAAGGTGGGACTGAGACACCTGCACCCATGTGTTCACACACACGGTACAGCACAGAGGGAGCACCCACATAGCTGGTGCAGCAGTAAGTGCTCACATGCACAGCGCAGTAAGGGACAGGGAGTGCCCATATGTCCAGGAAGTTTGACAGTTGTTATCTAGGACAACAGCTGATAAGAGAAAATTAAGCTTCTGTAGAATTGACATGTGGCTGGATATTTTCTACTCATCCTCTGCAGTTATCACAATCATTATATTTGAGAAAATATAATTTGGTCTTGTTTTTTTTCTTCTTATATCCAAGATGTTTACATGGCTCTTTATGCTTGCGACAACAGTAAAACAGAAACACTATAATATAGCTTTTTATTTATAAAAAAAAAAATAAATCTATCTATCTATTGGTTCTGGTACATTAATTAACAATAACAGCTTAAGCATATTATTCAGCTATCTATAGAATCAGTAAAGGGAGCAAGCAATTTCTTAATCATTTAAAAAGGAATTTACTCTTCTGTTAATATACAATGTTTCAGTAAATTTTCCCTCAGAGAAACACATATAATAAATCCCTTAAAAACATGGTTTACAATGGAAGCACAGATAGTTAAATCTTCTTAAGTACAGAATTACATGCAGTGACACTTGGAAAAGAGCAAAAAGTCTCAATGAGATCAAGACATCAAGCTGTTCCCCTAGTATCTCTCACGTTGCTTTATATTCCCTTGATTGCCCTTGTGAATCCACTGTTTGCATCGTCTTCAATCTGATTAATTACCCTTCCATGATATATTACCATAGATTTTAGCCAAGAGCTGACCTCCTCCAAAGATAGTTCTCCTGCTGTGAGTTAACAGTTTCTCCTTATAAAAAGGACACTTAAAATGACTGGGGTTCATATCGGTTCTGTAGGAATCATATAAGTGGTTTGTTATTTTAATGTTTTATATTGAATTTCTATAATTTGTATGTTGTCTGGATTCTATTAAGACTATTTCTCTTTCGTCTTGCTTTTCTCTTCTTTTCAGAGTTTTGTTTCTGTGCTGCAATTTCATACCACCTGAGAAAGTAAGCTGTTTCTTACAAAAGCTTACACACATGATTTAGTTAGTCTATAAAGATGCAACTCTACCTACCTTCTGCCTGACTTCAGACTAACACAGCTAACTAATCTCTCTACATGTTTTGGAAGCCTAAAGAACAAGGATACAGTTTAAGATTTACTTTCTAGGCAAGCAAGAGTATGTGAAACACTTAGATGTAAACAAATTCATGCAGTTATTTTCACTTCATTAGTAAAATATCACACTTCTCCACCAATTAAAAATAAAGTTATTCATTTTCAAACACTACTTACTGGAACAAAGGAAAAAAATATGAACACTTCACCACAGGAGAGAAACACTGTAGATATTGAAATTCTGATTTTTTTTCTTTTAAAGACATCAGAACAGATGATTCTACTGTAGCCAGCAAATAACCTCAATTAGGAAAGAAGCTAGATGGCTTTACTATAAAGGGACATCATCTCCCCTTGGCTAAGATGACCTTTTTAAAAGTAAGGTAAAACTTTTAATTAAAATCTGAGCTACTTCCCAGCCTGTCTTCAAACCAAGAACTTTTCAAACAATATAAGGAATTATGAAGTACAAAACATGTCAGAGTTTAAAATAGGCTGTATATCACATATTGATTCATACAGGTTATACGAATTCATGCAATAAGCATATAGATTTCATCTTGCCTTTTTAAATGAAATATGAGTGCATCAAAGGCTATTTTTTGTTATACATCGGTTAATGAATAAAATGTTTTTGCATGTCCATTTTATTAGTCTGTATGAGACAGGGGTTCATTTATGACAAACTGATTAATGTATATAATATTCTGGATTGCAACTGGAGTGCATTAAATGTGGCAGAACGGCTTTGGGTTGGGTTGTGAAAGTCATTAGTTTGCTTTAAAACCATATTGGTTTGAATGTAAACATATAAAGGATCTATTTGCTTTAATTTCATTTTGCAAAACCTCACTATAGTTAATAAAACCTTATTACATAGATTAACTCTTTGGTTTGTGAATACTTAAATGCAATACATACAGCCAAAACAGTATTCTTGAATGACGACGTTGAGTTTTCATGTGGATCATGGTAACTCAGCAGACAACCATAAAGGAAAAATAAAACCCATAAAGATTAGATGCATACATCGAATGGTAATTTTGTAAGTACTATGGGTTTCACTATTTATTTACTGATCCGTAAACTCATTTTTTATACATTGTGCATTGACCAATATCTTTTCAAGCTAATCCTATCAATTTGATTGAGATAGAGATATATCTCAATCAAATTGATGTGATTTATTTGAAAAGATATTGATCAATGCACAAATTAAATTTCATGCCTAGTACACTACTGTATCTACATATATCTGGCATAGAGGGCACAGACAGAAGTAACAATTTTCACCCAATCTGGCCACAGAAAGTGGTCTATAACCGCAATAAAACAAATGAATAGCAGCAAACTACCTAAAAAATAGTGGATTGTGTGAAAATCTGAGCCCTCATTGGGGTCAGATGAAGACTTTTCAAAACAGAGCATCTTCTGTAACTTCAATCTACGCTGCCTCCCAGTTTGGAGCTGTTTCCAAAATGGGAGGGGGGAGAGAAGGGGAGGGGGAGCTTGGTTCGGGGATTTTTTCAGCCAACACTGGAGGGTGGGGCGGGTATATTGGAGCCTCACCCCTGCCAAAAAGGTAAGGGGGCTCCAATTCACCCACCTCATCTTCTGGTGTTGACTGGGGAACCCCTAGAATGAGCTCCCTCTGCTCACTTTCCCCTCTCCCTTTCTGAAAACAGGGACAGACTTAGAAAGAGGAGGGACTGTTGCTAAGGGAAACTGGTTACAGCCTCACAGCCAGCAGCTAGGTTCCCCTTCCCCCTGGAATGAACAGTGAACTTCAGTTTGGTCTGGGGGATTGTTCTATCTCAGCACACTTCCTGCAAAGCATTATCACCTACAGTAGGGAACTGCACGTCTGTCTGTGCTCGTAGTGTTAATGTTGGCCGATTTATGTATCTTAATGAAATATCATGATATTTTGTTCTATAATATAAATGTTCATGTCCACAGTAAAATATTTATTTATTTTAATAAAATAATATTAAAATAATATTTATTTATTTAAAGGAAACATAGTTGGATCCATTTATCCCCTTCAGTGATAGGAGACTGAAGGGACAGGGGAGGATCTGAATGAGAGAATATTTGCAGAGATTTCCTCATGCATAACCTTCTCCAGGGTTTAAATGTGGGAGAGGATAATCTGTGTCATTGCTTACTGTGGGCACATGGACTGGATGTTCTGAAGAAAACAGCATGCAAAGTGCAAGGATTTGCATAATGGCTATATGCTAGTGAGAATAATTTGTTGGCAAAGCTGTATGACTACTGGCTTCAGTTCCAACATTTTGGTCTTGGTTTGGTTTCAAGTGCAGCCGTTTCCTTATACTAGGGCTATTAGTTCCAAAGGAAAGTTATTGGCTTCAGTAAACCTGACTCCGTCCACTAATGACAAAATTTGGCACTTAGCCAGTGTTTCTCATCTTCAGAGTGCTTTTAAACATTACTAAATTAATCTTTGCTACAGCTCTACATGAGGAAAACAGTCCCATTTTACAGGTGCATGAACAAGCATGGCAGGAAAAATTCTGTTAGATTAACTCTTTAAAAGACTTGAAAGAAATTCCCCAAATGTATACAGATAAAAGAGAAATCAGATTGTGATTTAATAGCAGCAAGTGATTAGCCCATGGCCACAGGATGTCAGGATCAGGCTTAATGTCACAAACCAAAAGTTTCTTGCTTTGATTCTGTACTCATAGCACAATGGTTCAACTCTCTCACTTCAGTTAAATGGTATAGGTTTAAGAAATTAAGTAGACATTAGTCAAACAGCCTTGTTATCTTTGAATTCGGAAAGACATAATTCCCTTTAACTTAATTAATAAGACACTATTTTAATAAGACAAACATGTTACCTAATGGATTTAGAATTACTTTAATTCAAAAATAAGATTAAAAAGTTTTCTCCTTTGAGGGCTCTAACAGTGTGGCTTATGTTCCAGAAGGAATGGCCAGCTCTGAAAATAAGATGCCTAAATGATAAGTGCCCATTTAAATTTCTTCAAAATAATACATTCTCTCTTAAACCTAGACATGTCTTCTCAAAGCAAAAAGAAGTGTTCCATGACTTTCATTTTCCTACCAGACCAAATACAACTAGCCTGAAGCCCAAATATTTCAGCTGAAATCAATGTATTTTAAGTCAAGCCAATAAAACTACATCTGAAACAGTATGTTTTCATTAAAACCAATACATTTCCCCTAAAAGAAATATATTTTTCTTGCAACCACTTGAGTGATGGTAGCAACTTGTAGTCCAGTTTTACAACTGCTAGTGTTCCCATCTACAGTATACTGAACGTGAACGGAAAAAAGTGATGTATACATTTGGAGAAACGCTCCAACACCAAGCACTTCAACCTCATATCTGTTTTATACTTCCAGTTATTTTAATTATTCTAATACAACTGTAGTATATGAAAAAAATAACTTATGAACAAGCAAAATGACAATGACACTGACCCATAAAAACGATGACGTAACATCCATCTCTTCCAATCTTAATCCAAACTTAAGGAAATGGATTAAAGATGTAGGTAACCTGTTCAATTTTCCAAAACACCTTAGAAAATGGAGAATGGCATTGAAGTGTTAGTCATTTTATGGCCCTTTCTCTGTAGTCTCCAGGATGTAGCTCAGTTTCAGCTCTACATAGTTTACTGGCAAGTTGCATTGGGGGTGGGGGGCAAAAAGAAAAGAGCAATAGTTGCTGTGGGTGACATCCTCCCGTAGTAAATCCACAAGGATGCTGCAACTAGAATGAATTGCTGTTCTCAGTATTCCCTGTATGGGAATCTCAGGGATTAACACAGTTAGACTGTAGTTCTCTGCATGAATATTCTGGCCTTCTGAGGATGGCCTGAGATATAAAAAATTTCCATGTCAGTGTTTGGAAATTAAATCTGATGCTAAATCCTCTGCCCACTCTAAGCATTTTTGGGGGTTTTTTAGTTAGTTAATTAGTGTTAATCTCAACATTTTAGCACATTTTCCATCAATGGAGATAATTACAGTTAAACCTTATTAAAGTAATTCAATAATTCATATAGTTTTACTTGAATTGACATTTCTACATTCCTAAAACAATATGGGCAACTTCTGGCAGCCAAAATACTGTCTTTGAAATAGGACGGTTTAATAGGCACAGGATTTAAACAGTGTATGCGGTGGATGGCAGAACTATCAGATATTGAGTTTGAATCCTATCAGGGTTTTGAGGTTTATCTTTTTAAATTGTCAAGTAGATCAACATTTAATTAACTTTATTACCCATCACCATTGATTTCAAATGCAGAACAGGCAACTAAACTGCTTTGGGATTTTTTAAAATCCCAATAAGCACTGTATTTTTATACTCCCAAATCCTTTAGAAAATCAGGACCAAGAAACTATCCTTAATACTTCCTTTTATAAGGTAAATCAGTTTGTTTACATTAGTTAAATATATCAGTTTGTTTATATTAAACACTACAGTGGATGTGTTAAATACCCAGGAAGAAAAAGTAAGCTTATTAAAACAAGTCTTACATTTAGAACTATACTATAAATATACATTTATAAATTAAATTCGTATTTCTATCCAGATGCACCTTGACTGAACTGCATCATCTAATGAATCTGAAAACTTAACATTTTCTAATATAAAAAGACATAAAAAATAAGACTCTTTTAGGCCTACAATTACATTAAAAAGTGTATATTTATAAAAGTACAGTGTACTGTATCTTCCTGGAAAGCAAAAATATAAAAATTATTCGGAAGATTAGATTTGCAACAAAACATTTATATTTTAATAGTTATATCAACTCATAAAATGAACCTGACTTTAGGAAAACAATTTAAAAGGTCTAAATGCAATTTAAATCAATTATTTATATCAAGGTCACCTACCATGATGGGTTAAATCATGCTTAAATCTCTTCGATTTAAATCAGTCCACCTTACTGGCCTCTTTGGCTAAGTACAGACAGTCAAAATAGCCGAGGCTGAATTGATTCAATCTTCAAATCTTCACAGCTTAGTTTAAACTGTAGGATTGAACTGATAGGCAAGTGAACAGACATTCAGTTTTGATCTTGGAAATGCAGCCACATGACTGCAGTGGCCCAAACTAGAAGCCAGGAAATGCTGGAGCACACCTCACTGTTTGGCTGGAGAAGACAGTTTGAGCCAAAACTAGTCCACCAACCTCCAATGTGCAAAGTATCCTGGGATGCTGGGGGGACTGCAAGTTGACTTGAATCTGAAGGGGATCTGGCACAGACATTCAATAAACTGTTTTAACCTAACTCAGTTAAGTCTGATATGGGTGGCAATGGGTGATAAAGTTAATTAAATGTTCATCTTGAGACTCAAGAGGTGTTCACTTCACAGCAAAGGGAGCTCATGATGAGTGGTTGCTCCTTAAGGAAGAAATCATAGCAGTACAAGGGGAGTCCATCCTAACCTATAGGAAAGGTAGTAAGAGGGATTAACAGTGAACTCATGGACTTCCTACATCTAAAAAGAAAGGGAAGACAGGAAACTCCATTAAGGAGGAGTCTACAGCACTGGTCCACACCTGCAGGGAATGAACTAGAAAAGCCAAGGCTGCAACTGAACTCTATCTGGCTACACAAAGCAAGGATAATAAAAAGTCCTTTTTCAGATATGTGGGGAGTTGAAAGAAAAACAAGGGCAACATTGGACCCCTGCTAAACAAGCTGGGGCAGCTGAGTACTGACACCTAGGAAAAAGCCAATCTGCTTAATGATTACTTTGCACCGGTTCTTCCACCAGCCCAAAGGGACCACCCTGCCTAACATGATGCAGGATGATCAGGGTGAAGATGAATATATGCCCACCACTGGCATGGATCTTGTGAGGGAGCATCTTGAGAGGCTAGACCCCCATAAACCAGCTGGTCCAGATAGGTTGCACCCAAGAGTGCTAAAGGAACTGGCAGACATCATAACACAGCCACTGGCAAGGACATTCGAGAACTTGTGGCACTAAGGTGAAGTACCTGAAGATTGAAAGAGGGCCAATGTGGTGCCCATCTTCAAGAAAGGGAGGAAAAGATCTAGGAAACTACAGTCCAATTAGTTTGACCTCAATCCCCAAGAAGATTTTGGAAAAAAACTGTTAAAGAAAGCATTCTTGACAGGCTAACAGAAGGCAACATTCTGAGGGAGAGCCAGCACAAGTTTGTTGTGGGTAGGTCTTGCCTGACCAATTTCATTTCTGTTTATGACCAGGTGACATATCACCTAGACAAAAGGGAAGAGGTTGATGTCATATATTTGGACTTAAAAAAAGCCTTTGACTTGGTGTTCCATGATGTCCTCATGGAAAAAATGGGCAACTGTGGCCTCGACTACTCCACAGTCTGTTCACTGGTGAACTGGCTCCGAGGCTGGACCCAGAGAGTGGTAGTTGATGGTACTGAATCAACATGGCACTCAGTGACCAGTGGTGTCCCCCAAAGCTCCATTATCAGACTGGTATGCTTTAATGTCTTCATAAGCTATCTGGACACTGGTGTCAAAAGCGGACTGGCCAAGTTCACTGACAACACCAAACTTTAGGGGAAAAGTATCCACACTTGAGGATAATCTGGTGATCCAGGCCAACCTCAATAGGCTTGCAAGGTGGATGTATGAAAACCTGATGGCATTAAATACGGAGAAATGCAAGGTGCTTTACCTCGGGAATAAAAACCTGCATCACACTTACAGGCTCGGCAATGCTACAGTCACTAGCACCATGGCTCAAAGGAACTTGGAAGTCATAATTGACCATAAGATGAACACGAGCTACCAATGCAATACTGCAGCTGACAAAGCAAACAAAAAACTCTGGTTTGCATCTACCAGTGCATCTCAAGCAAGACTCAGGGTGTCATCCTCCCACTTTACTTGGCCTTGATGAGGCAACAGCTGGAGTACTGCATCCATTTCTGGGCTCCACAATTTAGGAAGGATGTGGAGAAGCTTGAAAGAACTCAGAGGAGAGCGACACGCATAAGAACAGGCCTTATGAAGAGAGGCTGTGAAACATGGGACTCTTAAGCCTGGAGAAGCACACGGGGCAACATGGTGGCAGCCTATAAGTACATAAGGGGTGTGCAGCAGGATCTGGCACCTGTTTACCAGAGCACCCCAGGGAATGGCAAGGTCCAACCATCACAAACTTCTGCAAGACCGTTTTAGGCTGGACAAAAGGAAAAACTTCTTTACTGTCTGAGCTCTCAAGGCCTAGAACAGACTCTGCAAGCACCTACTCTGGATACTTTCAAGAACCATTTGGACATTTATCATGACAAGATCCTTTGACCCTAGCTGACTTCCTGCCCCTTAGGCAGAGGGCTGGACCTGATAATCTTACGAGGGCCCTAATGTCTATGAAATCTATGATACTACATCCATCCACCCATGTTTATCTTAAACCAGTTTCAGCCATTTTAAAAGTGGGCAGTGTGCACTGAATTTCTATTGCGTTACAGATTTGAACTGGTTTCTGATCACTTATACCGAGTTGTGTGTAATTTCTGTCCCTAGCCTTAAATTAATGACATAAATTGAATTCAGAATTTACCTCATGGCTAACATGACTCCTAGTAGCTAAGTAAACTAGATTAGATTATGCTTTTTCAATGTAATGTTTATGACATTAAGAAAGATTGCTGCTAAGCTCATTAAAAAGTCTTAGGCCACAAAAGGACATTCATTTCTAGTGATGGAAATTTTCTACCACTAGAAATGTTTCCAGGGCAGGGAGCACTACAGGCACTGGTGCTCCCAGTCTGGGGAAAACAAGGAAAGCAGAGGCTGCCCCAGTCCTCCCAGGGAGCAGAGGGGAAAACCCCAGTCCAAGTAGCAGGTGGGTACAAGAAGTAGCTGCTCTGCTTGGTCCTGGTGGCTGGGTGTTGAGCAGAGAAGCAGACCAGCAAACCTCCCCAACCCACACCTCAGTTAAGTACTCTCATCTGGAGAGCAAGAGGGGAGCAGCAGGGAGCTGCTTCATTGGTCCTAGTCTATGGTAGAGGATAAAGAAGCTGCCCCCACATTTTCTCCAGAACGGAGTGACTCCAGTCTGGGGAAAGCATCTGAGCCTTTCTCCATGACTCAGCTCCTCCAGGAATCACAAGGAGGTGAGCAGCAGCTGCTCTCTATGCCCTCCCCAGATGAAGGTGATCAGGTCTTAGTAAGGCACAGGGCCTTCATACCAGGTGGTGTCAAGCATTTGGGCAATGTATCATAGCAGCTAGGGCTGGAAGGGACCTAAACAAATCATCAAGTCTGACCCCCTGCCTTGGGCAGGAATGGATGCTGCGATCATATGACCTCAGTCAGGAGTCTATCCAGCCTCCTCTTAAAGACCCCCAAGGTAGAAGCAAGCACCACTTCCCCTGGAAGTTGGTTCCAGGTCCTAGCCACCCTAACCATAAAAGTAATGCCTCCTGATGTCTAGCTTGAACTTGTTCTCTATCAACTTGTGGCTGTTATTCCTAGTTACCCCATGTGGTGCCTGGGGGAACAGGGCATCTCCTGGTGAATATGTAGATGGCCACTAGATCCCTCCTCAGCCTTTGCTTGTGGAGGCTGAATAGGTTCAGGTCCTCTAGTCTCTCCTCATATGGCTTGCCCTGCTGCGCCCTGATCATGCAAGTGGCCCTCCTCTGACCCTCTCAACGCTAGCCACATCCCTCCTGAAGTGCAACACCCAGAACTGGATGCAGTACTCCAACTGCGGCCTGACCAGTGCTACACAGAGGGGGAAGATCACTTCCTTGGACCTGCCTGTGATGCATCTGTGGATGCAGGACAAGGTGCGGTTAGCTTTACTGACAGCTTCCTTGCATTGGCAGCTCATGTTCAACTTGGAGTCAACAATGACAGCAAGATCCCTTTCTGCCTCTGTGCTGGCAAGAAGGGTGTTCCCCAGCCTATAGGTATGCTGCTGGTTTCTTCTCCCTAGATGCAGTACCCTGCATTTGTCCACAGTGAATTCCATCCTATTCTCATCTGCACATCTCTGTAACCTGTCCAGATCTAGCTGGATTCTCTCCCTCCATTCTGGCATGCCCACCTCACCCCACATCTTAGGTGTCATCAGCAAACATGGAAAACATGTTTTCCACCTCCACTTTGGATCCCAAAGCCTCTCATACTAGTCTTCTTAACTTATTGAAGTCATCCCTCCTGAAGTCAAGGACTTCTGCCTTACTGCTCACCCTTGACACCCTGAATTCAACAGTGAAATCCAGCAGGCAATGATCATTATCACTCAGGTGACTGAGAACCTGCAATTCCCTCACCAGGCCATCGCCTGTGGCAAAGACCAGTTCCAGCAGGGCATTTCCCCTGGAGGAACTGTGCACCTCACAAGTTAGGTGGAGGTCCTGTATTTTGGCTACGAATCTACGTGAGCAGTTGGACCTAGCTGACTGCTCTTCCCAGGAGATGTTTGGGTAGTTCAGGTCACCAATAACTACCACATCTCTTGACTTGACAACCTCCATGAGCTGTCCTAAAAATTCCTGGTCCGGCTCTTCCTCCTGGTTGGGCGGTCTGTAATAGACATCCACCATTAAGTCCCTTCCCCCACGACCCCCTTGTATTCTTACCCAGAACACCTCAGTCAGCCCCTCTTCTGACCCACCTTGCTCATCGAGGATTTGTATTGCTCCTTGACGTGGAGCACTACACCCCTCTTTTTCTCTGAATGTAAAGGCATTCATTCTCCCAGGTGAATTTCCCTGGGAGTGAACTTTGTCAGACATTGTTTTTCTCCTGGAGCTACCATTTTTGTTCTGGTAGAAACAGCATGAAAGCATGCTTACGGCTTCTATTGGAAGAACTTCCCAAAAAAACCCAAGCAGAATTAAGGCCCTATTGTGCCAGGACAAACAGGTACAAAAGTCTTTGCCTCCAAGTTCTTCAAAAAGCTTAATTTTTTCTCCAGTTTTCTGATTCTGATACTAACCCCGGCATTGCTATACCCTTGCAAACGCAAAGTCCCATTCAAACCAGTGGATTTCTATGACCCAGAAGGCTACATACCCTACACTGAAAAATTCATATTTAACAATCACAGAGCTTTGTAGACTTAAATAGCAATCCAGTAAAGTGTAATTGACACTGCTAGCTTTATCAGCATAATACTGGGAAATGTTTTGCCACTGGTGCAGTTACAGATGCTATAGTCATGTTTTACTCCTCACTGGGCACATCTACACATGCAATTAGTGAACCTGAATAAACTCCAGTGCAGTTAGTGCTGGAGTTTGTGTGTTCCCAGGCACTGCATTTGCATCACATTGAGCCAGAGCAGAATAATCCTGTCTGGCAGGGCTGCTCCAACCTGGCTCAACGTGCTGCAGTGGGGCTGGCTGGGGCACAAGGGTCCTTCAGTGCAGGGCTAACCAGCAAGCAGCCCCCACACTGAAGCACCCTCATACCCCAGCCAGCCCCATCACCATCTATACCTGCATTGTAGCAGAGTAAATAACTCAGCCATAAGTAACTGCCGTACTTGTGTCTGGCAACACCACCTTACAGTGTTGTTAACTAGTTTACTCCATCTTAATAGCACCACACGTGTAGACAGAGATGTTTTAGTGATGTTTTAGTCAGCTCCACACTAAAGGTCTCATGTTGACGCACCCACTCAGGTGTAACCTCCTTTGATATCACTGCTAGATTAAGATGGCATATTAAGTCTTACTTTTTTTTTTTTAATACACAGAGAAAAATGTTTTTGGATTAGAACCAAAAAGTTGGATATGAACACAGACCAAAAACCCTCTAAATTAGAAAAAAAATCTCCAAAATATTCATATTAACAAGGGAGTAGTAATGTAAATGTTCAAGTTAAAGTTAAATGATGCAAGTAGAACTAACTCCAAGGTCTCCTTGTGTACATTTTACAAACTTTGAAAACTATTTTGGCCCTCCATTTCAAATACATTATTTTAATTTGATCATTTACCACCTGTTGTCATGTCTAAACTGACTGTGTCTCCAGATATCACATCCTAATGTGGTTGAACTAGTCTTCTTTTAAAAAGGTATTTTTGTACCTGTAAAAGCTTTTTGACTAGTTATATTTTGTCTGGAACAATACAGATGAGAATGAATGAAGGCAATCATTCACTTGCTTTATGAAATAATTTGAAACTGTATGTGGTATGTAATACCTCCAAGGACCATGTTATGGGATGACCAAAATTGCATGGGACAAAAGTCAGCACAGAATTTGTCCCCTACCTTACACATTGTGATGTATTTGTTGGTCTTTGTTATAACTAGCTGTTGGGCAGAAGCCCAATGTAAACAAATGGCCAAGCTTAACTGGGATATCCTAAGGAATTGTCTATTATTAAATCAACAGATGGCTATTAAGAGTGACATTTTAAATTAACAAGTTTTAGAAGTTAACTGGAAATCATCTTAGGAAAGCATATAGGTATCATTTCTGTCACCAAGGAAAAGCTTGTTTGCATCTTTTCCACTGTTTTAAGGCCTACTTTAAAGGCCAACATTGGTTTCTAAAGCTCCACCCATAGTTTTAAAGCATGAAATCTTGGTTTAAGGAAAGAAAAAGTATACTTCATATAGAAAATTTAAGTTGATACTGACTGAAATTTAGTCGTAATAGTAAATTTAGTTTTAAGAAACAGATACGAAGGCTGAATTCAAAGTACAGGGGTCAACTGAGGTATTTTATTGCTGTCTGATTACAACGTTAGCCAAAACTTAGTGCACAAAGCTCATGAGATTTTACCTCAAGACTGCTCTTGCCAGGAGCATGAATATCTGAACAGTGCTTGCTACTACAACCATTCCACAGGCTCTTGCTGTTCAGCTGTGGAGGAAAAAGCAAAAACAAAGGTAAGCTGTACCCTAGTATTGCATTCCAGCCCTTGCATTTTGGACCTGGCTCTAGGCACTGCCCGAGATCTGGATTTGAGCCAAGAGATGCAGTTACAATTTTACTGAACAATCTTTACTGGAGGAGATGAATTGCTAAACTTTCACTTAATGCTTACTTTAAAAGACAGTTTAGCAAAAAAGGTTGAAGCTCTGGGGGCCATTACTGCAAGATGAATACAAGCGAGTGTATGGAACCTGTATGAAAGTGCTGATTTAAAAAAAATGCTACACCATTAAAACACTAAAAGACTTTTCCAGATTCTCCTCCCCCTTTTTCTCCTAAAAGCTCTCTCTCAAAAGATGCTGCCCTTGTTCCTCTTTCTTTGCCCCAAAAGTAAGCATCAGGGCTAGGGACAGGCATTACACATAAACCAGTTTAAGTAATCAGAAACAGGTTTAAACCCGTAACAGAATTGATGTTCAGTGCACGTACACAAGTTTGAAAATGGCTAAAACTGGTTTGAGATAAACCTAGTTGAATGTACTATCAGATTTAACTGATTTGGCTCAAACCAGTTTATGCAATGCCTGTCCCAGACCCCTTGATGGTTGAAGATAAACCAGACACCCCCAGCATCCCAGTATGGTCTCTGGGCCTGGCAGGGCTCTTTGCTACACAGCAGGGCTGGCCTCTCCCCTCTGCTCCCTGGCTGAAGCTCCAGCAGAGACTTGCAGGCAGAGCAGATTCTACATGGCTTCCCTCTGCCCCATCTCCCCACCTCACTGCTCACACAGGAAATCCTCCCCTCCTTCCAATCTCCCACAGCAGGGACCCCAGCCCCACAGACCCTAAACATGTGTTATGCTAGCTAATGCAGGCATGTGTGTGCCTGTAATTTCACTGGGACAGGCAGACAGAATAGTGACCACTTAGAGCTGTTTGGAGCTAATCAACAAGTCAGCTGGTAAGCTGTTTAAGAAGTGCTTGAAGTACTGGATATTGTTTTGCTGATTGGGTGATAAATCCTGTTATTGCTCGCTTGTCAGTTTGCTGCAGACAGTATAAAGAAGCAGGGAGGGAGATTGAAAAGCTCCATATCATCAACAGATGTATGCACTCCCCTCTCACCTCAGATTGCTAGCCAGGGGCTATAGTTTGGCAACACTCCCGCCCCTTGAGCAGCTTGCAGGGAAAAGCCTGGGGTGATGTAGGCAGACCCCCCTAATCAGAACATCCTGCCGGGCCTCAGCGCAGTACTATGCAAAAGAAGGGACAGCTGCACTAGTGCCCCCAGCTTCTAGCCTGAGCCACTGCAGGCATATGCCTGAGTTTCCTCAGTCCAGAGAGAGGTGGTCTGTCCAGTTACAAACCAGTTCATCCTAGCCAGGTAAGACTAACCTGCAAAGATGGAATCAATTCAAA
Organism: Crocodylus porosus; assembly: GCF_001723895.1. NCBI lineage: Eukaryota > Metazoa > Chordata > Crocodylia > Crocodylidae > Crocodylus > Crocodylus porosus. Next base: position 72,505,678 of record NW_017728949.1, read on the forward strand.
CGCAAGCTTTTTGAATGCCTATGCATTACCAAGATCTTCAGTTGATTTGCCTTCTCTCTAAACGAGTTAGTGTCTAAGGTGCTATGCTGTCCAGTAAAGCAACCCCAAATAGCCTGCCTTATATATTTCTCCAAGCTTGACTTTGCCTCCCTTTTTTCACTCAAGTTTCTTTCTCTAAAAATTGTATCTCACCTTACCCCTCTCTCAAATATCTGCTGGATAACTGGCTGTGGTGATCCTTGGTCTGAGAGGCAGGCTACAACATCATTTAGACATATGTCTTAACATACCCTGTCTCCCATTTGCTAGAGATGTTCTTCTTCCTATAATATACCCTCTTTGGCACAGCACACACTCAGGATAATTTTTCAACCTGTCTTACTTTTAGAAGTATCTTAGTGCCAGAAGGGTTAAATCAATTTCAAGTAACAAAAAATATATTCATTGCTTGAAAGCTGGCTAAAAGAAAAATATATTGTTCTTTAAAATGTGATGGTTATGTAACCATTCATTTATAAGATTATTCCATGAATAATGACTTTGGGAATATCTTGCAAAGATCAGTTACATCTATATTAGTTTCTATACTCTTGCTAATTTAGAATCTTATCACTCATGCCATTCTCATGCAGGCAGTCTCAGTAATAGAGGATTTGTCTTTAGATTCTTTACTTCTAACCCATGAGACAAAAGAAAAGAGAAAGCACTCTTAACCCCATTTCCAAATATGAAAATTAGGAAATACTAAAATTCAGGTGCAAGTCAGTCGGTTTCAGATACTCAGCCTGTATAAGTAATGTGGCTCAAGATGAGTTCCAAAGCAAAGGAGGCCTACTTTCAAAAAGGAGTTAAGGGCAGCAATACCAGGTGGTTATCAAGTTGCTATTTTGGCTGCTTTCTGGAGACAGATCGACCAGAGAGAGAGAAAATACAGACTCAGAAGAGAAGGAGTTCTTTTGCAGACTAAAAGAAAACATCCATATGTGGAGGAAGGATATGGACTGTCTAAAAGGAGGAGATGATTCTGAAAGGAAAAATCAGGCCTGTTAAGTCAATGAAATTCACTAGAAGACTGTCTAACCATGACAGTTCGATGCACTTAGGACTTTTCAGCCTTGATCCAAACTTGTAAGAAACAACGTCACTGAAAGTAATGTAATCAGACAGCATTCAAATTGTATCTCAGAGAGACTGAAAATAAGACATAAATAGCAGTATTTTTAATAGATATCTGATTCTGAAGCATGAATTTAACAAGTTGCAAAACACAAAAGCCATGTAAGCCAAATGAAAGTGACTTATACAAATCCATATTGTTCCTAAAAATAATCTCACTTTTATACCTCTTGACTGAAGTAGCAGTGCATCCTCTTGGTACTGTAGAGATGTCAAAGGTATCCTCCTCTTTATCCATTTGGATGAACTTCATAAAAGAAGCCTTGCTGTTGGAGCAAATGATGTGAACTCTCAAACAGAGATTAAGTGACTTTTACAACAAGTTGCATAGAGCAGTGGAATGCAGGGAATGAAAGGGAAATGAGATTAAAAGTGAGGTGAGAAGGTGAAGTTCTTTGATGAAAAATGATCAGGAAAAAAATGTGTTTGAAATTCACGTTCTCAGACCATCAATCCTTACTCAGACAACCTGCCATATGCAGGCAGCCATCACTGAGGTACTGTGGTATTAGGATATGTGTTTCTAATATTTCAAACCTGGCCACAATTTCATATCTCAGTTATTTCATGGCAATATGTGGTAAATTCTAAAATTACTACAATTTTTATTTACATCTATGTATGTGTGTATATGTATAAGCCAGGTGCAATTTTAAATAATCTATTACTCATAAAAATTGAAATGCATTTTGTATAAACTAAACCAGATTGACAGACCCAACAGATCTGAAAAGAAAATCAGCAGATGGTACTGTATATGCAAACCTATATTTTTCTCATTTAATAAACTACACTGAATATATCAACTTTCACATTTTGAACACATTTGCAACTTGAACTGCTTTGAAAAAAAATTGTAGTATGAAACACATGCTTATATTGTGTCTTCGTTAAACATAAAATGGTTAAAAAACCCACACACCTACATGATGCCAGTAGAGGTAGCCGGATTGATTTCATGGGGCCTTTGTACATGCCACAAAATTGGCCTTTGAAGCAGCTTACTGCTCTTTTGCACCAATTTAACGGCACTGCTTTTTACACTGCCAGCAGCATATTGCACATTAAATGACTTTGGGATGTAACAAAATAAAACATGTCCGAGATGTTTTAGTTTGGAGGGAAGCACCAGGCCCCATGCAGCTCAGGGGATGTGTAGGTAGCCTGGCAGCAGTCCATGCAAACAAGCTCCATTGAAGAAGAAAAAGAAGAAGAAGAAGAAGAAAAAAAAGTGGCAAGCCTGATCTTTTTAATTTTTTTTTTTTTTGTCTCTGCATCCTGCCTGAGCTGTGCAGGGGTCCAATGCTTCACTCCATGCTGTGGTGCCCCCTCTGGGACCACCTGTGCCAGATGCCTGCAGGCAGGTGCCACCTGGGGGGGGGGTGCCACTGCTGCAGAAGGAAGCAACAGCCCCCCTGCCCCAGCTCAGGAACCACTTGGCCTGCCAGTGACTCGCTCTCCCCATTTGCTACCAGAGAGCCAATAAGGATTGGGCTCAAGCCTTGTGTACACACCACAGGGGTTTACTTAGGTTTAAACTGAAGCGGGGGTTTTAAAAACCCACTGCTTCAATTTAGGGAGAGTTAAACCGAAGTAAACCCCCATGATGTACAAGCAGCCAAGCGATACAAAGCATTGCAAGGTAGCTCCATGTAACAGCTGAGTTTGTTCCCATTAATCACTATAACAAATATAGATACTGTATATTTGTATTGTGGTTATTATTTTAATAATTTTTATTAAAGATAATTTTGAAAGAAAATAAAGCAGTGGCTAGTCAACCTAAGGTGCCTACAGGCATTATGTTTAGATTGCCCTAACCAGAGTTAGGTTAATCTAAATACCCACTTGCACAGGTGTTTGGAAGGTTAAACTCAGCACATCCGATTTAACTTATTTCACCTCAGGAAGCAAACTTAGATAGAGAAACAGTTAACCTAACTTAGGAAGGAGTTAATCTGATTTCAGGAATGCCTGCATGCAGCTGCAGCACACTCCCAGGGCTGTGAAAACCCCAGTCGCTCATCCCAAGCTGTTCTACTCCCACCAACCCTCCCACACCCTCCCCTGACCCTGATCAGGTGATTTTTAACCCTCTGCTCAATGCCAGGTAACCCCCTGCCTGTGGGCCCACTACCCACCTCCAACCTGCCAAATGCCTTCCAGACCCACCAGCCCCTCCCACTACCCAGAGTAATTTCTCATGCTTCCTGTGAAGCTTCCAGCTGTGGCAAACAGCTGTATGCACCACTCCCGGCAGCAGCAAATGTCTGTACACCCCATCCCCCATGTAGGTCTTAAAATAAGCTACCTAAACCTAGAGCAGGTGCAGCAAATCTTGTTTGCACCCTTTGTCTGAAGGCAGGCAGGAGGTAGGATGATACCTTAGAGATGGGTTCAGTCATGAGCTTATTCGTCTCTAAACAAGTTAATCTCTAAGTGCCACCCTCCCCTACCTGCTAAAGGAGATTGGTTGGTGACATCAATTTGTAATAGTTTGAACTGAGAAAAAAAAAAAATCACACAAATTACTACTCAGTAAAAGCGATTTACTACATCTGTTTAATTCAGTATCATTAAAAGTGAATAGGGTAACTCAAAGAATACATCTCAGATTGAAAGTTTTTGTTCAGCTTATGAATTGAATTCATGGTCTCTGTGCAGTTACTTCAAAAACTCCCTCTCTCGTGCATGCTCATCATGAGTATGCATACACACACCCCTCCCCCTCCTGAATTCTCAGAAGAAAAATCAAGGATTGATTCTCCCTCCATTACTACTGGCTTCAGATACAGCGCAATCCTGGCCCCATTTAAAAATCAACAGTTTTATCACTCAATGATGAAACTATGAGTTCACCTATAATCTCCATCCTTATAATACACAGAACCAACAAGAATAAGTGCATGGCAATGACCCATACCTCATCAAGAATTTGGCAAAACAGAATATTTCGGTGTCCAGTTGTGCCAGATAGGAATTTTAAAGCTGTCAAGAAATTAACCCCCTATCTTTCATGCACTTTTTTTTAAAACTAGTATTTCTTATAATAGCTTAACAAAAAGCTTTTAGTTGACTATAATACATGAAAGAGACACTTGCTTTGCAATTATGAAAAACATACTGCCATGTAATTGTACAGTTTTCTTCCTTATGCAAATAAGTAACGATTTACTGTAGGCTGATTTTTTTAATGTAATGTTTGGATTAGCAATTAACATTTTAATTAAAAATGGATTAACTAATATTAGAACAACTAAAACTGGAACTGTTCAATTTAGAATACACATACACACACGCCCCTTTGTTAAGGACAAGTCACCTCCCGGTCTATAAAAAAGTACAATGTAGGACTTGGAGCATAATAATTTTATATTATTTTACATCGTGATAACTAGGGATCCAGGCTTTCTGTTTGCTGTGGAAAAATGAAGATTATGTCCATTAATGGAGAAAAGTACAGATTTCTCCTTTAACAGAGAAAAACACAGGGAACCACGGGTATCCCCTTCCAAGCTAACAGAGTTCCAGCCTGCAAGGGGCTGCTTGGGGCAGCCACGCAGCAGTGGAAAGCAGCTCCTGCAGCTCTCTCCAAGTTAGTCTATTCAGGGTGGCAGGGGAGGGGGCACAGGCTACACATCATGGGGGTTGAGGAGTCCCATCCCCTGGGCTGTGCGGTTGGCTCCTGCCCAGAGCTGGTTTGGTCTGCCTGCAGCCTTGCACACTGTGGGTGCAGAAAAGTGGTTGAGAGCGTGTGGCCCCAGATGCATTGCCTGTGCCCCCCCCTCCCCCCAAACACAGTCTGTGCCTACACCTGCCTTCCAGGTGCGGCTGGTGCACTCAAAATGATGGGGCGGTGGAGCATCCCACTGGAGGGGTGGGAGAGGGGTTGCAGCCAGCCAGGCACTCTGGTCAGTAGCGGGGAGGCTGAAAATACCCCCGCTCCTATGGGATGCTCCACCACCCCACCAGTCTGAGCTCACCAGCCATGCCTGCCCCCTTCCCCACACACCTATCCCATTCCCTACACACTCCGTTCCCTTCCTCACACACGAGAGGGCCTGGGGGTAGCAGATCAGGAGTGAGGGGCACCAGCTGGGCTGGGGTGCTCTGGGTCAGAAGTGAGGACACCAGCAGCGCCAAGGAGCTGTGGGTGGGGAGTAAGGGGCACCAACACCCCACAGGGTGCTGCAAGTCAGAAGGGACACTGGCATATCAGGTCTGCTCAGTGCCGCAAAAACAGCAGGAGGGAAAGCCAGAGCTGGACCCACATCCTGGTTAGAAAAGACAACAGGGGGAAGTCTGATTTACATGATAAAAAACAGTAAAACCAAACGTCAAAAAATATATAGGTATTTAGAATGATAATGATTGAGGCACTGGTAGGCTTCCAAATTTCTTTAATATTGTAAATATATCAATAAAACATTGTGTTTAACTGATACACACACACACACACCAAAATCTGTTTTTCCATAATTAAATACATCACTTTTATATTTTATATCTATATCTCCAACTCTGTATGTGTGTGTATGCATGTATATTATATAGACAGAGATAGATACATCTCTATCTGTATGTGTATGTGCATACGCTATATATTATACATACATATAAGATACACATACTTACATACAGAGAGATATACATACACATATAAAACACCCGAACACTTAAAAATGAGACACCACTAAATAGGTAGATATATATAAAATCGAGAGAGAGAGAGAGAGAGAGAGAGAGATTAGTGGTGTTGCATCTAAATCATGGAAAAACACCAATGTGGGGTGGTTGTTTTTTTTTGTTTTTAATCAGAGTGTTAGGTGCTTTTAAAACAGAGAAAACAAGGACCCCTGGTGGTAACCATTGAACAAAAATTATACATTACAGGAAAAAAGATAATTTAACGGTAATTATAAAAATTTTCCAAAATAAAATGTTAGATGTTCATTTGGTGCTGGATCTATAAATGTTTAAATATGCACTGCTTATACACCTCTTTAATTTAAGCTGTGTTTAAATATAACATAATGAAAGAGGAGGACACAATGTTCAAAATGTAAATTTGTGGAACAACAACATATTGAGATTTTTGTACTTCTTGTTCCATTAACAGTCTCTGCTATGAGACTAAATTAATTACAGATTGCCATTTTCTATTTTTCAACAATCTTTGTACTGAGAAAGCAATATCAGCAATGTCTCATGCTTCTGTGACTATGCATAGTCTAGTGTTTTCTATGCATTATCTTGAGAAACCCAGGGTCTTCTCTCTAGTGGGCAAGTCTGTAACTATGTTACAAGTAATATTAATGGCCAACAAATCAGAATACAGAGTATGGAAAAGTTTCAGGCTTCCCATAGGTACTAAAGATTCTCACATACATTTATTAATCATTAAAGTTATTCATATATAGCATTCTCAGTCCAAGGGTTATAACAGGGATGAGAAATGGAATGATCACACTTCTGACAAACAATATTACAAAAAACTTCTCTAACCTTGACAAATGCTCCAGTCAGCATCTTTTGAATGAAAAAGAGTGATTTTATATTTTTAAAATAGAGGCCTAGTAAATAATACGAAATATAATGAAGCAATGATTTATACCAACAGACTTGTTTATTATTTAGTATCCAATGTATTTCAGATTTAAAACACTTTACTCACAAAAATAAACCTAAGTTTTAGCATAGGTTTATAAATCAATATAAGTGCAAAAAAAAATTGTTAACTACCCAACTTCAATAAAACAGCGAAAATACAGAAGTCTGTAATGCAGAGTAGATATGTTGGGGAACCAGAAGTGCAGTATAGAAATTACTGTTTCTTCAGTATCTCAGTGATTCTGATTTCATGGAAATTAAAGTTGATCAAAAGTTTGTTTGCTAGTCATTTCAGCGATTTGTATAGAAATACTAAAGTTTATGGATGGGCACTCTGGGATAGCATGCACTGCCACTACCCATTCTTTGCTCACAGAAGAGGCACAGAAATTTCATTTTTACAAATGTCATCTTGGAACTTATGAATTTTAAATTTCATTTTAAAGCCCCATAAAGTAAAGCAAACCCAAAGGTGGCAAATGAATGCAACAGCAACTATGTATCTGTATTTGAAAATATATAAACTACTTCAGTGTTTTTTAGAGGCATTTGACCAGGAAAAAAGCAACGGTAACCCAAGAACTAACTACATATATGATTTCATGCCAGTATTTAATAGGCCCCCAAAACTTTGGCAACTAAACAAGAGTACCAACAATAGAGAATAACTGTTATACACCTGCTATTCATACAAAAAGACAGCCCACAATCTTTTTGATTCAAGTTACTGCTGTAGCATCATTTTTGACACATGAGAAATGGCATTCTACTGAACTGTGCATAAAGCTTGATGACTATGCAACTGCTGCTTCCATATTTTGTTTTGTCCTCATTTTTTTTTACTTTCAGATCTTTAAAGATAACTTGACTTAATAACCTTGAGAACCAGTAGGAGATATACACAAGTGAAATTTGCAAAGCACACAGTATTATGATTTTATAAGCTACAAATAGCTTTTCCAAAATGACAGGATTGAAGTCAAAATGTTCCATCTTATTTACTTATCTGCATAGTAACTGGAACTTTCCAACTGCATAAAAGTAAGAATTACAAAAAAGTATATGTTGGAAACGCCTCTGGTCTGAACCAAGCAGCATAGGTTAAAGGCGTCTGTGTTGTAAACATAGACAATATTCCCATTCTTTCTGTAGACCTAAAAGGCCATTAACCTGCACAGCATCCTTTGAATTTTCCAGGTAGCTAATACCTTATAACTCTTAAACTTGGCAAACTACCAACTACTTAATGAGTAAAAGGGATTTTAGGGAACAGAAGATTAAACTGTATGGCATGCTAAAATATTTAGCCTTCAAACACCTGGGAAAACAGGTATTGCCACAAAATATTGTATTGTTAAGGCAATAAAAGAAATGGAAGTTTGGAAAGCTGCTTACACTAGTTATTGTGATATTTTGGGAAGAATTTTGTATATTTCGAAAGTAGCATGTGTGTCATTTCAAGCAATATTACCATGGCAACAACCTCATTAAAACACCACTCTTGGGATACCTAACCTGTATTCAGAATGTTAGAAAGATGGCATTTATAATGGGGTTTAATGCAGTTAAGAGTCAAAGTACAGTAGAATTGTATGAAAGAGGAATTGCTAATTTAAAGAAATCATAAAAGAACATTCAGTATCAAACAGCTGCATAAAACCTTTTTGCCTTGGTCATCCCTCGCTCTCAGAGACTATTGAAATAATCAGCATTCTCCAAGTTCTTGAGGCATATGTTCTGCAAGCCCTCTTTTACTCTTCTCTCTCTCTCCATTTTCTTCAGCCCACCCAAAGAGACCTGATAACTTGCACCAAAGTTCAAAATTCACACTTCTTTCCCTACAACTTTTCTCCAACATCTAGCATACACTGTCTCTTTCTGCACTGATAAAGCATTCATCTCAGACACTCATCCGCCTACGTTGATCACCCTGATTTTCTTCTGGATGCCAGTTTCCCCTGGCTCTCCAAGGACCTAGCAGACCTCCTGAGGCGAAAAAGAAAGGCCTACAAAGGATGGAGGA